>NC_134478.1:45939041-46107541 GCF_964194025.1 Convolutriloba macropyga
GACGGATCCAGGAGGAAGGATGAGCAGGTGCCGGGACCTCCCGTTCATGACGGATACAGGAGGAAGTATGAGCAGGTGCCGGAACCTCTCGTTCACGTTGGATCCAGCAGGGAGGATGACCAGGTGTCGGGATGTCCAGCAGGTAGAATTAGTCTGGGATCTGGAGAAGTTTTTGTTGCACGTTTTTGGTATTATCATTAAAGTACAGACTAGAAGATTTTGTATAAGTTTGCAAAGTTTGCAAAGTTTGGAAAATACAATTGAGTTTGCAAAACTTGCAAGGTTTGTTTGGTATTTACAAATTTTGCAAAAATTATTTGCTGTTGCAAAATTTTGCAAAAGAGCTATTGGATACAAAATATTTGCAAGTTTTTGCAAATTATGTATTAATTCTGACTTAGGGCCGTAAAAGATAAGACTGATTGTTACCGATTATACAACATAACGACTAATGTTGTCTATTTCCGCGCTAAATTTTGTGCTACACAGACGTTTACAGAAGATCCCTGAAAATTCAAAGTGCAAACTATTATTAGTAAGTCTGTACAAAGAAAATGTTACATTTTACCTCCTTTTGAAAGAGATCACTGGGAAAATCGGGAACAACTCTTAAGCGTCTATTCCAGAATTAATCCCATTTATTTGCAGTTTGCGGTCGAATTCTTTAGTGTTACTTAATCACCTGTTTCAATTATAGTGTCTTGCTTTTTCCTCAACATCAACAATGCCACATATACTTCTATTCCATTTGATACTTCGACAATGAAGTTTTGATCAACGCTAAGGTTTAACAGACCCCTGTAAATTTTCTGAAATTAGCATTCCGCATTAACGTCTATTCCACCATTAAATTCATTATTAATCTGTTGGCCCAAAAAAAACCGTTACGGCATAAACCATTCATATTTTAAAGGGTAACCTGACCCAAATATAAATGCCACATGGCTCACTATTAGTAATTACGATTACTATCACATGGCTTACTATTGCATGTAAGCATACATGTTCAAAGTCGTGATATTAACGTGGTTTTTCCTAATAAAACATCAACACACTACAATTACGTCTATTCCATATAATCATTTTTTTAAATCACACTGAATTTGTTAATTTCGATATAGAGGTTGTATCTTGCCTCGAGTCTGCCAGCGTTCAACTTAAACTAAACATTACTGCATAACTCCCAGTAACTCTAGGGGCCAAGTCCTTGTTGGAAATTACATGTATCAAACACCTCGCCGCTAAACTGATCGAATGTGAATGACATCTGAGAGTTCTCAGAAGTCGCTTTATTGATGTCAAAAATCACCTCCGAGTGTCAGGAGTGAGCGTCTCTTCAGAATGGTGAGTCAATTTTCATGCTATATTTTTTCATACCATATTAATTGTGGCTTTTGAATCACATTCTTATATGTTAAGTCTTTTCCCATTTGTTTGAAATGACCTCTTCCGGGGTCTTCTTTATTGCAGCCCTCCCCACGCCCCCACGCAATAGCGGGTAAGTGTACCATAATACCATAAGAGTACCATAAGGTGCTGTAATGGAATATACTTCAAAGTTTCCAACTTGAATAACTTTTGTGCGGATCTTCTCCGTTTGTGCCCCCCCCCCCCCCCAGTACGTTACGCACCCCTCAGGTCACGTGCCTTGTTAATCATTATGTGAAAATATTGCTCGTGCGGCTGGGGGTGCAAATAATATGTGCCCACTAAGCTGGGACAACCAACGGAAAAGATCCAGCTTTGCTTTAAAAAACTTGAGCCAAATTTTGTAATTTTCTGTTCGTATCCCCTATCTTCCAGTACGTTATGCAACCCCAGTTACACAACACGTCATTGCGTAGCAAATGATTCTAAAAACATGGCACGCGCATTCGAGGGGTTGCAAATAAAATAATATGCACCCAGTAACCTGGAGGGAAGCACAAACGGAAAAGATCGAATTCATTATAATAGTTGAATAACAAAAATTTGCATCTTGCGTTTGTGT
The DNA here is from genome assembly GCF_964194025.1 of Convolutriloba macropyga. Classification (NCBI taxonomy): domain Eukaryota; kingdom Metazoa; phylum Xenacoelomorpha; order Acoela; family Convolutidae; genus Convolutriloba; species Convolutriloba macropyga. The sequence goes on from NC_134478.1 coordinate 45,941,032, forward strand.
CCCCTATTACAAAACTCGTGCCATTACCTAATAAATCGCTGTAAAAATATGGCGCGTACTGTGGGGGGGGGGGGTTAATATGCAGCTGGGGAACACAAGCAGAAAAGATCCGAAATTTTGTCTATGTTAAAGTTAGCCCCATGGACGTTAGCCATTAAAATTAAATGGAGACAAATTTTGTCAGCGCACTATTGTTGGTTGCTACTACGAAAAGCCAACGTCACAGAACACGGAGAGCGGATCACCCAAACTTTGCGCATGAAATCAGAGCAATTAATATTCAAATAATGGGAACCTTTATAACATTACTAGATAAACTTGGGTCAAAAATAATCAGGCGCTATGCACTGAGTGCTTCCCAACTTAGCAAATTAACATTGAGTTGTTTGTTTATAACGCTCTTGAAGCAGCACATGATATATAAAAACTGCTCAATCTTTGGCCCATCAAAATTTTTTTGGGTTTTTTTTACCATCACCTCCCGCCTGCCACAAAATTCTAGCCCCATTACTGTATTTTTGCGGTAATTGGGGGAAAGGAGTATACGTTATGTGATCACTAAGACGGGGGTATAATGGGAAAGACCCAGTTTTCGGCCCGTCTGCTAATTTTTTTGCCCTAATAGAGCGGCCTCAACATACTGTTTTCAACGTTTGAATGAAGTTGTTGGAAATGAGATCACCTTATAATTTTTGGGATCTATTCTGTTTCGCCCCCAAGTATTACGCCCCCAGTTACAAATTTTATGTTGTTGTATAGCACGTTACTGTGTAAAAAAAATAGCACGTGCGCCTGGGGGCGTAAAAAATATAAACCCACTAAGCTGGGGGGGGGGGGGGCAAAACAGAATCGATCAAAATTTTGATAGATTAGGAATATTTAAGTACGTAGATTAGAGATTGCAGTTTTTCAATAGACTTTACTTGGAAACAACATTTGAGATTTATTCTGTCCCCTTAATTGTTTTTTCGACCCCCCTTACAAATCGTTATTATATATCACGTAACCGTAGAAAATATAAAACGTGCGCTGGGGCTTAAAAGTTTTGCCCTCTTAGTTGCGGGTGGAACATATTAGGTAGAAATTTTGGCATCTTTTCTGTTTGTGACCCAAAGCAAAAAGTTAGGATGCGCCGAAGATTGAGCAGTTTTATATAGCATGTGCTGCTTCACGAGAATTGTAACCAATCAACTCAACGCTACTGTGGTAAGTTGGGATGCGCTCATTTTATAGCGCGTGATTAGTTCTGACTCTGGGTTCTCCATTAATGATTTAATGAATATTGCCACACGGTTGTTATCGCCACCGAGAAGTTATCAAACTCCGAGGCGAAGCCGAGGTGTTATGATAACTTCGAGGGCGATAACGACCGTGTGGTAATTTTTTAATCAACACCTGTTGCGATCATTTCAAAACAACACAGTTTTATTGGTTTTTCCTTTTCATTTTTTGGGGACAATTACATTTTCAAAGGTAAGTGATATTTCTTCGGATCTGTTCTTCCTTTTGTCCTCATGCGCCCCCTCCCCCCCCCCTCCCCCCACACACACACACTTACAAACACACATACACTTGCACACACACACATACGCACGCACACAAGTACACACGCACACACAAACATACGGACACACACACACAAACACACGCACACAGATACACACACTTACGAACACGCACACACACAAACACACACACACATCCCCTCACAAAAACACGCACACGCACGCACGCACACACACACAGAGGCACACACATGCATAAACACACACACACGCACAGAAACACACAACACATACACGCACGCACAAAAGTACACACGCACCCACGCTCACACGCACACTCAAATGCGCGCGCACGCACACACACATACGCACACACGCACACACACACACATCCCCTCACAATAACACGCACGCACGCACGCACACACACACACAGGCACACACATGCATAAACACACACACGCACGCACAGAAACACACAACACTCACACGCACGCACAAAAGTACACACGCACACACGCGCGCGCACGCACACACACATACGCACACACACACACACAAACGCACGCACACGCACAAACACACTCACACATCCCCTCACAATAACACGCACGCACACACACACAGGCGCACACATGCATAAACACACGCACGCACGCACAGAAACACACAAAACAGAGGCTCGCACACGCACGCACAAACACACACCAAGTTTTTTTAGACAACAATGTTATCAAACTGTTTCCATCATTAGACTACGAGTTTATCACCACTCTTTTATCGCCACTGGTTACTTAGTAACAGTGGCGATAAAAGAGTGTGATAAACTCGTAGTCTAATGCTGAAGTGTTTTTCCAGTGTCGATCGGACATTAAACTTTATTACACTGGCAGTTTATTTAACTGCTTTTATCGCAACAAGTGTTGATTAATCTTATTTCATTTGAATTTTGATTTTTCTTATGCGCAATACTTGGCCTGGCCGCTCTCCTAGTTCTGTGACAGGGGCTTTTTGCAGCAGCCACAAACACCAGAACGCTGACAAAATTTGCAGGGTCTTTCCTAATATAGCCCCACGTGAAGTTATAACCCCCCACCCGGATCTTTTCCGTTTGTGCCCCCAGTACGTTATGCACGTGCGTCTGGCGGGTGCAAATAATATGCACACACTAAGCTGGGGTAGGGGCATAAACGGAAAAGATCCCCCATTATGGTATAATTACCATGATTGGGGGCTATAGGTTATCTGACCATTAAGCTGGGGGGCTATAATGGGAAAGACCCAATTTGTCTCCAGTGTGTTATCCAATTGGTCTTTTCCATCATAGCCCCCTTGGATATATAGCCCCCATTAAGGTATATTTATCATGAGGAAGGCTATAGGTTATCTGACCACTAAGGGGGGTATAACGAGAAGGACTCATTCATTTATATGACTAATATTACCAACGGGAAATAACATTAACATAGACCAGAATTAGGGTCTTTCCCATTATAGCCCCCCTCCAGCTTAGTGGTCAGATAACCTATACCCCCCCCATCATGGTAATTATACTATAATGGGGGCTATGATCTCATGGGGGGCTATGATCTCATGGGGGGCTATAATGGGAAAGACCCAATTCGGGCTATAATGGGAAAGACCCAATAGCCCCCCATGGATCTATTCTGTCCTCCCTCCCCCCCCCCAGCTTAGTGAGCATAAATATTTTATGACCCCCAGACGCACGTGCTATTTCCTTACATAGTAACGTGCTGTATAACAACATAGAATTTGTAACTGGGGGTCATAGAAAACACTGGGGGACGAAACAGAAAAGATCCTTTTTCTGTTTGTGGAGTGGAGTCTGTTGTATTTTTACCCTTTGGCTCTTCATAGTGTTAGAACATAAATTTCAGCCCAACCAATTATGAGTTCTGTGATTAGTCAATGAGTTTCAATATCTTATCTGTCTGTGCCCGCATCTTAGTGGGAGCAAAATTTTTGCACACTCTAAGCACACGTGCCATTTTTTGCAATGATTTTCTACGTTAAGGCACCTGTGTATTTGGGGGGTGCATAAAGTATGGGGGAAAACTGAAAAGATCCTTGTTTTCATTTGGATTGCTCCAATTTGCAATTCTCTTTTGCCTGAAGAAAGAGTTAAGTGCGGTTTCATTGCTGTTTCATTGCGGTTTCATTAAGCAAGAGATATTACAGTTTCACTGTTTTTATACAATTGAAATTGTTAGAAAGAGGTTGCCTCAGAAGTTGTGATATCGATTAATAATCTTAAAGTATGAAGAGTAGGGATAGTTACTACTTGCAAACCTTTTAATTGGATACCAAAGTTTCATCCAATTTTCAAACATTGGAGTGGAACTTGATGTATTTTTACCCATTGGAGCTCTAAAAAGTTAAAACTTACATCATGCCCCCTCGGGCACTGTACCTAGCTATCTGAAGCAAGCGCCCTCGTGTCAAAGCAGTAAGTCCCTCGGGTTGATAAGATTTAGATGTCAACATATTAAATAGTGTCTTTTCAAAATTTGAATGAATGGCCTTGTACTGGAGACTTCCAATGGGAAGGTTTTAGAGACAAGCCTTGTATGTAACGAATGAGGTATCATATATTCAAACCTGCACCCACAAGCCACCTTTTTATAGCCGATTTACGAGCTCGGGAATTGGAATTTGGGAACTTCAATATCCTCTCTCTCCCCGATGGACAAATCCAACACTTCTACAAATTTATTCCAGCTAGAGATCTTTCTGGGTGGAAACAATTTGTATAACGGAACTGACGATTCGGAAGCTGACATAGAAGAAATTGCAAACGATCTTGTTGAGTTAGCAAATAAATTTACAACTGTTGCGAAAAAAGTATTTGTCATCGGAATACCCCCGCGTGGTGAAATTTTTGCCAGAGCTCAATCCTTAGACGATTTACTCAAACAAAAGACGGACGTCAGCTGGAAATTTCGTAGCTCCAATCACTATCTCAAAAGCGAAAAGTGTCGAAAAATCGGAGACGAAGTGCATTTGAACGAAAACGGAATCAACAATCTAAAAAATTTGCTCAAAGATAACAAACATTCTTTACAAATTTTACGACCCAGAGTTACAACGAAAAGGTAACGGCCGAAAGATTGAGTGCCACAGTTCCGAATTTTGCAATTGTGGTTCCTTCAGTGGATAGTCAAAGCGTTTGTTTTCCCTTTTCGTTCTCTGCTCGCAGTGACCTTCAGGTTACATAGACAAAGAAAGAAACCTTTTTTTTTGCTCGCAGTGACCTTATCGCAGTGATACTTTGCTTGCAGTGACCTTCAGGTTAAACAGAGACAAAGACTAAATTTGCGAGGCATTATTTGAAAGCAAAATCATTTCAATAATGACAAAACCCAATGAAAATACGCCAGTCCCTAAAAGTAGTAACAGCAAAACAAACGAGCAAAAACACGAAAGTTGTGCAACTTGCTCTGGCGAAATCAACAAACACAAATTTTGTTGCGTTCACTGTCAATAAACTTTGTGCCTAAAACCAGAGTGTATTGGTTTCGATAAAAGTTGTATCGACATGCTAATCAAATATGAGAAAAACTTACCACATTTGTAATGAATGCGCCGGGAAAAAGGCAACACGAAGAACTCCACGAAAAAATTTCAAACTTTGCGTACAGTATAGAGCAAACTAACATATCTCTGGATAACATGCAAGAGGAGATCAAAAGTCTCAAAAACCCAAATGAATTTTACGCAAGTGTTGCTGGAGCAAACAACGCCGGAAAAGTAGTGTACAAACCACAGACTTTCAATAAAAAAACTCTCGGAATTAGAATTAGGGGAGATAATGAGTCAAAATCCAAGGAGGCTGCTGACAGAATGCAAGAGGACCTCTGCCATGCAGAGCAAATATTAGAGCACCTAAACATCGAGGACAGAAAAATCACCAAACTTGAGACTTGGAAAATACAATTTTGAAAACAAAAGAGAAAGAGTAATCCTTGTTCATACAGCAAGCGAACTTAGTAGGGATCTCATCCTGCAATCAGTCAGCCGCTTGAAAGACTATAAGTACAACGATCGATCAATTTATATGTCCTGAATTGTCATACGAGGACGCAAAAAAAAACAAAGCTTTGATGAAAAGGCGAGAACTAATAACTAGAGGAATAGATTCAAAATTGCTACATATTCGGCATCTTGAACTCGAGAAGAAAGAAGGCGACAATTGGGTTATCATTCCAAACGTCAATGAAGAAAGTCAAACGAGTAAAGAATGACTACATAGAAGCGCTAAAGTACTCACCTTCAATGCTCGAAGCCTGCTAGATCTAAACAGACAAACAAGTTTCGCTTATAGTCTTTCAACTTGCGACTATGACATTGTGTGCATAACAGAAACATGGTTAACTGCTGAGGTCACCAACAAAGCACTATTTCTACCCTCTTATTTTATATATCGAAAAGATAGGAAAATCACTTACTTCATAAGTGAACATGGGGGAGGAGTTCTAATTGCTGTAAAATCAACACGAAAATAAGGGTATTCCTTTAATCCATGATGACTTTATTGTTGTTATGATCAACCTTTCAATGTCTTCTCTTATAATTTGTTGCATATACAATGCGCCCGAGCAATGCAACTTCCGGTGGGCAGTAAATGATTTCCTAAACCTTCCTGAAAAATTAAAAAACTATTGTGGACACCATTTCCTTAGTTGTGCTTACAGGTGACATCATTTTTACAGAAACTTCTTGGGCGAATATGTCTTCAACGGAAGACTACGAATAATAATTTTTAGATCAATTTATTGAAAATAATCTCTCAAATGTAGCTCCAAGTCAACTAGATGTTTTTATGCAACAATCCAGAAACAGTTCTCAATTGTACCCACGACCGTGGCTGTTCAAGATTTTTAGTATTAATGACAAACCTTGCTCCGACCATTTTCCAATTTGCACTCAAATAAACCTCTTACTTGATGCACCATTATTTCAAGCGTGTGACAAGTTTACCTATAATAATTACTGACTGGAAAGAGTTTAATTACTACCCTACAATTGACCCCTTACTCCTTTTTGCTACAGTGATCTCGATTTTCTTCTGGAACAATTCTACACATGGCTACGCAACAAAAAGAGAAAATATACAGCTTGTCACTAAACATCGGGCAAGTTTACAACCTTGGATCTCAAATGGAACATCCCATGTGATAAGTTAAACACTAAAAAGCGAGTTGAAAAATCTAATCTCAGCTTCAAACTGAAGATTAAAAATTAGAAATAGAGGTTCGTAAAGCGGTTGATAATGATCTCTCAGTTTTTGAAGCCGAAATTTTTGAAAGCCGACAATTCAGCAAATTACAAAAATATCTTCATCAGTTCGCAAAAATCCACAAGTACCTCCTATAATGTTTTGGAAGGGTATGAAGCTAACCACAGATAGACGAAAAGCTGAGAGCTTCAACTTCTTCTTTGCGAGCGTCTAATCGAAAAACAGAAATACCAACATGCTCAAAACAAAACCTTAATTTCATCAAAGTTGATTCCACAAAAGTCAAAAACCTGCTCAAAGATCTTAATATCCACAAGTCTACTGGACCAGACGGAATTGGAAATTCACTACTGAGAAATTGTAGTAGTTCAATAACAAAGTCAGTCACATTTTTGTACCAAACAATAATGAATCAGAGAACCTGTCCTACATATTGGAAAGTAAGCCAAATAAGTCCCATTTTCAAAGACGGTAATAAATCAGATTTAACTTGCTACCGACCCATAAGTCTTTTAAACTGCATGTCCAAGGTACTCGAGAATTTTTTTTTGATGAAATATACGAACTAGTTAGACACAAACTCTGTGAAAATCAATTTGGCTTTAGGAAAAATCGATCGGCAACTTTGCAGTTACTATTATTTCTCGACAGTGTACAAAAAGGTTAATAATGAAGCGATCAAAGACCTAAGCATCTTATATCTTGACTTTGCAAAAGTTTTTGACAATGTACCACATAATATTCTGATGCAAAAGCTTTATAACATTGGCGTTGGAGGGAAGTTAATTCAATTGATATCTTCGTATCTAACGAATCGCAAATGAAAATCAACAATGAGGTATCTGATTTAATAGAAGTCTCCAGTGGTGTCCCACAGGGTTCTATATTAGGACCTTTTTTCTTCATTATTTTCATCAACGACTTATCTAAACACCTAACTGAAGTAATTTGCTATGGCTTTGCTGATGATATGAAACTGATAAGTGAGAAGCAATGCAATTCTGAAACCGCAGTTTCTAGTTTGTCAATTTGGTGCAAAGAAAATCAAATGAGACTAAATTATAACAAAACTCATCTACTGAACATCAAGGGAAATATAACGGCGTCTATTGACAACCATGAGCTAGATCAAGTAAAAAATCAGCGAGATTTGGGCTCCAAGTTTCAGAAAACCTAAATTGGAATGAAAATTGCTCCCTTAGTAAACGAAAAGGTTTGTGCTTTTTTCAAGCTTAAAAGAAATATTTCTCAAAAGTGTGAACAAAAATCTAAACTGAACGCTTTTTTAGGTTACGTTGTACCGGTAGTTATTGCTCACAAGCATGGTTTCCGAATTAGTCGCAAGTAAAATAAATTGAAAAGTTGCAAAAAATTGCCACAAAATGGATTTTGAGCGAAAAGCAGAGCTATTAACAGCGACTTGTTACCTTGAATTTGTTGCCTCTCAGCCTTTATATTGAAATGCACGACTTATTATACTTTTTTGCTGTAAAACAAGGTAAATACGACGTTGAGCTATCGAACTTAGACAGTATACAGGGAAGTACCACTCGTCATTATAGCCGAGGAGAACTACAAATAAACAAAAATCGATTAGTAAGAAGCGACGAAAATTTTTTCAACCGGACAAAAATTCTCTACAATTTAGTGCTAAAAATTTATTCAAATTATGATAGAAGCTTAAATAAAAATACAGTGTCAAAAATTTTTTGGCAATTTTTCTGCAATCAGTCCACAGAGGAAAACAAATGCACTTGGCGCATTGTATGCAAGTGTGGAAACTGCAACATTAATCAGAAACATGAATATGGACAATTGAATGGGAGCAATACCCTGAAGAACGAACTTCGAAGCCTAATCTACTACTGCTACTACTACTACTATATACACACAAGCAAGGATCTTGTGCCCCTCCACAGTTCGTTTTGCTCCCCCCCCCAAGTACGTTTTGCAAGACAGTTACAGAGCACGTGTCATTACATAGTTAATCATTATGTAAAAATAGGGCACGTTCGTCTGGGGGGCCACAAATAAGATGCACAACACTAAGCTGGTGGCGCAAACGGAAAAGGTCCGCAAGCACTTTGCTCTTTTTCAATGGGCCAATGCTATCAGATTCACCAAGACAAAGAATAAACAATGGCGTCTATTCTATTTTGGTATCTAGTCAAAAGCTTCTAATGTCAGTGGTCCAATGTATTAGATCTATGAGCAGATCTTGTTCTCAATTAGATCGTACATAGTTAAATTGTGATCAAGCTTGATCGTGTAAAAACTTGTTGATTGTTGAAATTCTTTGCTACGCCTAATTTAAAATATGTTTAAGGGTATAATTTGAAATAGGCGGGGAAATATACCAATTGTCCATCAGTTGACAAGAATTGGATCTATTATGCTGTTCCCGAGTGTTTTTATGCCCCCAATTACAATTTGTTATATAGCTCGTTACTGTAAAAAGCTCGTGCGCCTGGGGGCGTACAAGTCGTATGACCACTAAGTTGGGGGGGGGGCAAACTGAATAGATCTGGACCATCTTCCCCGCCTATTTCAATTTATACAAAAGAGACTTCGTTAGAACAATTTGGTGCTATGCTAGATCTTCCTCGCCCTTAACAGTATAGAGCAGCTCACCCAAAATTTATCTCTCAAAATTTTTAGTACGATCAGAACGATTGCTGAAGTTTATCTGAATGTTAAAACCAAAATCAGACATTTCTCATTGTGCCTTAAATTTTGAAGTCTTTTGTGGGTAGTTGAACAAAACTTCAAGGTTTATAGGAATTAGCGCCAGGTTCATAGTTCTTGTTTTTTAAACCTTCTTTCAATGGTAAGAACCGGATCTATTCTGCCCCCCCCCCCCCCCCCTTTGAAGTTTTGTTCAACTACCCACAAAAGAATTCAAAATTTGGAGGCACAATGAGAAATGTCTGATTTTGTGTTTGGATCATCCACGTGAATTTCAGCAATCTTCTTCAGATCATTTTAAGTAAAATTGTCCTGTTCGTACTAATTATTTCGGAGAAATTATTTGGGTGAGCTGCGATATCCTTGTTATGGGCGAGAGATGTCTCGCGTAGCACCTAATTCTAACGAAATCTCTTTTGTAAGTATAATTTCAAATAGACGGGTGAACTTAGCAATTGTCTACCAGTTGACAAGAATTTGAAGGAATGCGGTTGAATCACAGTAACAGTTGATTCGTACATCTAGTGTATTCAATTAGCATTGCAATTGGAGGAAGTTCTATTTTCGTATTTTGTATTTTCCGTTTGTGCCCCCCCCCCCCCCCCGCTTACTGGGTGCATCTTATTTGAACCTCACAGGAGCGCGTGTCATATTTTTATAATGATTTACTGTAGTGGCACGTGTTCTGCTCACGGGGGGGGGGAGAGTTCCATAAGAGTTCCATCAGAGTTCCATGGTTTCAGAAGTGACCATTACTAGATTCTAGAACTTTGTCTCTCAGTTTTTTTTGTTTAGGTGTGTTGGGCGATTTGGCAATTGTCCATCTGAACGTCAACGTATTCCACGATTGTATCTATTCCACCGAAAACACCAAAGAGATGGAACGATTCTGCAGTTGAGACGGGAATTTATACCTGCATGATTTGCGCGACATCGCAATTCGAGTGTGCTCTAATGCTAAACGATGATTATATTGCGTTGATATGATGGATGCCTTATACGTTCACAGAAAGGAAAAAAAACAAAGAGGCTAACCGCACTCAAGCTTTTATTGTCGTTTGAAGTAAATAAACGCTGATATAAAATTTGAGTGTAATTGCTAAAAAATACTTAAGATTTTTTTAAATTGAGTTTAATTACTAAAAATCCCCAAGAATTGATTTTGTAGCGGGTAATATTTTCGTTACTCGGATTATTATTAATAAAGTTTTTTCTCAAAAAGTTTCGCCGAAATTAAGTGTTGTCCGATTCGAAATTAAGTGTTGTCCGATTTAGCAAACTACCAAAAAATGCAAATTTCTATAAAAAGTAACGAGAATAAGTGGAAGTTTTGACTTATCTTCAGAATTACACGTTAACAATTTTGAAATGTAATGTATATTGGTATTTTGGTTGTTCACTCAACAAGTGAAACTATGACCAGCTTTTTGGACCCTATTTATTTCACCCCGATTTATGCACCCTATTATCAGCTCAACCCGATTTTTGTGCTTTATTTAATTGATACAATTAACATTCAAAATAAGAGGTATTTAAGGTTTTTGAGAAAGGGTTTTGGGGCGAAAAGTTTGCGAGGTTAAGTAACATGGGGTTGCAAAGATGAAATATTAATAAATTATAAACCAAATAGAAATTGAACAATTTCTTAGAATAAATGCAAATTGGTATGAAGAAAACAGATGTAATGATGATGAGGCTTGGGCGATGAAATAATGTAAATTGATTGTGTTTCAGATCATAAATGTAAAACAGATTGAACGGAAATTACCTGAACATCAACATCGTCAAAGTATCTATTCCAGATTTCAGCCTTTGAAACATCAACAAAATACCAAATAAACAACAAACAGACGCTTAAGACGAATAGTTAATCGATCGGAAATTAGTCAATCGAATGAAAACTTGTCAAAGATTAGATGGCAAGTAAAACACTACACCACATTTATCCGACAGATACACGACAATTTGACGATGTAAAATAAAACCTTTCATTTGATTCTTTGAACTGCGGAAATCTTCAGAACAGTTACCAATTATTTTTTCAACTTACAAGGTGATGGAAACATTTTAAATTTTGTATTCTGTTGTACATTTTGGATAGTATTTTGGTTTTTGCTGTACTTTGAGACAATTAACTTTTATGCACGTAATTGCCCTTCGTTGGTTTCGCAAAAATAGTCTCGTTGGTTTCGCAAAAATAGTCTCGTATTTGCCCTTCGTTGGTTTCGCATTAAATAATATTTCCTCAAAGGAAAAACAAGTAAAAATATTTTTAAAAAATGGAGCAGTTGAAATTGGAGCAGTTATAAATGAAGAAGCTAATTAATTTTTGCGAGGAATTTCTTTGTTCCCATGATTGGAAGGAATATTTGAATGCTAAAAATAATGCTATAATTGGATAAACCCCCTTAATGTATTTCTCCTGATTGAATTTTATTGAAAGAATTGGAAAGAGTAAAAAACAGTTGGTTGAATACAAGGCTTTGAACCCGCATTCTACTCCGAAGATACTAGAGGTGAAACAAAATAAAAATATAGAAAGCACGACGTTATAATTTTTGTCAGAACAACTCTGGTGTTGTAACTTATTCCCAACTCATATTACGAAGCCTCTGTGTTTTGAAGTCATATTAAAACCACCACTAAGACTAACTGTTAAAAAGGATTACCACCCATAGTTGAATTCAAGAGCATTTTATATTATCTTTTCAAATTTAAACGTTTATAGCTGGATGTCATCATACGAGAAGAGAAACTGCGCATCCAAAGATAAGAAGACTGTTTTGCTTGCAAGGTAACTGAATCGAATTATAGCCGACTAATCTGGAACTTATTGTTACCCTTTAGGTTCAAGAATGAAACAATGACCGTGTTCGATCACCAATTTAGTCCTGGTATTTCTTAAAACTGAAAGCATTAGGCTAAGCGAAACATTCATCTATATATGCAATATTATATGGAGTATCATTTTCGGTTTTTCAGTATAGTAATGATACATGTAATGCATTACGGGTATAGGAAATACGAGTAAGTTCCCAGTTTGCACGTGTAAAAATCTGTTTTTGTTGATTTAAGATAAGCATATCAATTACTGTCGGCATAAGCATATCAAATAATATTGAATTTTTATATTTTTACTTAACAATTTTGATGTAATTGAGAACAATACGGTTATTGTCGAGCTATAGGTGTTTCAGGAGATAAAAATATCTGAACAATTAGTTCAGTTTCCTTTGTCACAAAGACAAAAAAATACTTTTCAGAAGAGAAAAATAAATATTTCAAGGGAATCTAAAAATTTGTAATTTTCATTTCTAACCCCGAAAAAGAAATAATTACAAATAACTAAATAGTGAAACAATGCTCAAGAAGCAAGTCAATATTCAGATTTTCTGTTTTTTTTTTCATTTCTTTGTGAAAGTTTTTATAGTTCACTTAAGTGCTCTCAAACGAAGTTGTTAGCAATTAAATTAGTCCTGTTGTCTTGTTATTCTGTGATTTTTCGCTTGACCGAATTTTCGTCTGACCCTATTAGCTTTTCGCACTCAAAATTGAGATAAACAGTTAACGCTCGTGGGGCAATAAAGTTCTCTTAGAGCCTATCGGTTGAATTGATTCTTGGTATGTGATTCGTCGAAACTGTTTTGGAAACATAAATTCATGCTGTGAAGGGCGGTTCTTGGATTTCTTAAATTTATGCGGTTCTTAGAGTTCACAACCCCCCCCCCCCCCCACACACACACACACACTTCACTTCTCCCCCAGATAAGCCCCCACCCCCACCCCCCCCCCCCCCCCCCTCACCATGCACATCGTAACCAGTACTGGTAACCCGTCCCACTCTCCTTGAGCTCACACCCCGTGATCAACCCACGCCACTTGCATGACTCAGAGTGTCCGTAGTATTTTTTATTATTTGAAAACCATAAATATAGGAATGAGAACGTGAAGTTGTCTTATCCTTCAGAAAATTCGCAAATTCTCTGCTGAGAGCTAAAATCCACGTGTAAATTGGAAAATAATGCGATAATAATGAAAAATAGGTTATCGTTTTTTGCTAAATTTTAATTAATGCAATTTCTTTGTTTCCCAAGAACGCGAAAAAGTGTTAGGCGTTTACTGTCAGCTTTACTGCTAAAAATTAGGAAAGAAACAACTTCAAAAAGTTGTCGAATCTTTTGGTGGAATGTCAAGATCTGTATGTGGTCCAATGAATATTGTCAAAAACGGTGCTCAGGTTATTGAATGTTAATGTAACGAGTTGGATAAATTTGCTGCAATGTGCTCTAAAACAGCTTTGGCCTTCGTCAATTAGGCGTAGTATTTAGAAATTCTTACTAAAAATTCTAGGGAAAAAAATTTAATCAATGTCGAGAGGTTGTATTTTTCTAAATTATTATCAACAGCTTCAACAACGAGTAAAGCACTGGTTGTAAAGCGTGAACAACAATTCTCATTAATTGCTCTCGAAGGAAATGTGAAGAAATTAATAGAATTGTAATCTCTGGAGTATTTAGGCAAAGGAAGGAAAAAGACTGTTTTAAGCTGCTTTGCATGAAAGCGAAAAGGGGTCATCAATTGCTTTGCCGTACTCGGTAGAGGTGATAATTTTTCTGAATTGTGGTTGCATGCACGGTTTTGTCACGTTGTGCCAAGTATCATTTGTTTCAATTCATTGAACGAAGACCAGGCTGAATATCTGTCTTCCTTATATTTTCTTTTCTCATCATAGATCTTTTTGGTGAATGTACTAGGGAAGTGTTTTTATGGAAGTTTTATAACTTTGGCAATGAGAGTTTTAATGTTATAAATTCACATGTGAAATGCTTGAAAATAGTTACTGTGAAAACCTGAAAGCAGTGCAAGCAAGTTCTCAATAGGAAACTACAATAATAAGCAAAACAGGCACCTTAGAAGATAATGACGTTGGTTTTCACACTAATTGATCAAGTAAACAAGAAAAACTGAATCAATTGATGTATATTTTCAATAATTCTATTTCTTTTCAAGAAAAGGGACTCCTAATTTTTCTTTTTCTTACCTTTTCACGCAGTGTGATCTCTATATCGTTAAAATCCTCCCAAATAACTTGGTCCACGCTGTCTTCTGTAAACTCACAAAACTCGCCTAAGCCATTGAAATGGTCAGCAGAATTACGGAGTAAAATGCAACCGAACTTAAATGCCAAAACAGAGTTATGAAGTAAACTGGATAACATTAATAAAATAATTGGTATTTAACAGCCGGGAAAAACAAACAAAGTTATTTTGAAATGCTAGGCTGATCACCAATACAGGTTAAACAGCTTAAATTCAACTAGAAATTGACCTTTAATGAATGAGCATTGGATTCGGTGTTAACTTAGATATTCTCAATTTTTTCATTCATTAAGTTATAACCGAATCCAATGCTTATTCATTAATGGTCAATTTCCAGTTGAATCTCTTGCAGGATGTTGTCGTTAAACAAAGATGTGTCTTGTTTGTTTGTCTTTTTACTGGCAGTAATGTAATCTGATCACGATACGAATCGGTGTTTCTTGAGTATTTATTGCTTCAGGTAGCGCGGAGAAAACAAGTTACAATTAATATGTACAATCAAGAGTTCGAAATAAAGCTGAGGTTTAAATAGAAATAGAAGCAAAAGAAAGTTAAACCTGTACTTCATTTCAAACTCCCAATAATTTATACTGGTTGTAATTTTTGTCTGAATAACGTTGCCTTAAGCAGCAAAAACTCATGAAACACTGGTGGTTATCCTGATCGCATCATATTACTGCTATGAAAAAAATATAAATATGACACTTTTATGTTTACCAATCTCATTTGATTAGTTCGTTAGTTTTTTTCGTATTAAATATGAATCAGAACTGTTTGTCGATTTATTTTAAATAACCGAGTTGCAGTTTGTGATTTACAGGAAGAAGGGCCCCATATTGATACGTGGATGCTATTTAATTTGGGCTGAAAATTTTGTTTTAAGTTTAAATTAGTCTAAAAAATGCAATTGTGTGAGTGTGTTTGTAAATATGTTGCTTTCCGATTTGAGCTTGACATCTGGGGATCATAAGCAACTGGTGATTGCAAGGAGTTCTCTTGTTGAAACTGAAAATTGCGAAGCTTTCGAAAAGCTAAAAAACTTTCAATTTTTTTCACTCTTTCTTAACTGTTCCCACAAATAAGATATCATACAACTCTGTGAAAACTGCTGTTGCCAGTAGTGACCTATTAATTATTAGGAGAAAAGCAATCTGTTCATTCTTAAGTTCTTCAGATCTTATTGTAAAATATATCAACTATGTTTTTCTTTCATAATACTTCGAAGTGACCTGTCGTTTCGCGCGTGATCAGTTGACTCTGATTTTTTAATCCATTTGTTAGTTTTTTAATTAATATTTTCCTTATGCAAAAAATTGAGAACTACAAATTTTTGGCCTAATTTTACCCTCAGTAATACTTTTCCCTTAAATTTGTAGGCTTCTTTTTCTATGCTTTGTTTATTTGTCTTTTTAAGGCAATAATGTAATTTGGTCACGATACGCATCGGTGTCTCATGAGTCTTTAATGCTTCAGTAGCTCGGAGAAACATAAGCTACAACTAATATGTATAATCAAGAGTTTGAGATAAAGTTCAGATTTAAATTGATATAGAAGCAAGAGAAAGTTAAACCTCTACTTCATTTTAAACTCGCAATGATTTATTTTGGTTGTAATTTACGTCTGAGTTACATTACCTCAAGCAGAAAACTCATGAAAGACTGACCGGTATGCTGATTGCATCATATTACTGACAGGAAAAAGAAATACAAATAAGGCACATTAAATTTTTTGTTTTGATTGTTTTATTCATATTAAGTTTCAATCAGAATTGTTTGCCGATTTATTGGGAGTTGAGGTGCAACTTGTGATTTACAGGTGCAAGAGCCTCATATCAATTCTTTAATCTCATTTAGTTTGGGCTGAAAATTTTTAAATTTTTCGTTAAAGTTTAAATTGGTCTGAAATACAATTGTGGGGCTGTGTTTGTAAATACGTTGCTTTTCTATTTGAGCTGGGCATCTAAGTGATTGCAAGGATTTCTCTTGTTTAAACTGAATTTGTGAATCGGTCAAAAACTTTCGATTAATTCTCTTAACTGTTGACGCAAATAAGTTATCGTACAACTCTTTGAAAACTGCTGTTGCCAGTTGTGACCTATTAATGGATAGAAGAAAAATCTTCTCAGTGTTAAGTTCTTCAGGGCTGTCGTTTTCCACGCAATGGGTTGACTCTGATTTTATTTACCTATTAGTTAATTTGAATTAACAGTTTTTCTTTTATCAAATAATTTGAGAACTACAAATATTTTGGCCTAATTTCATTGTCTGTAATATTTTTAAAAACTAATTTTTCCTTTTTGTCGATAATTCTTTTACTATCAAGCCGCTTTTTTGTGAAAATACTAACTCAGTTACATATCGCAATGCCTATGTGTTCAGTTTTTGAAGTTGCCGCTCTCACCTTTGTTGATGCAATTTAATAACTAGGTTGGAACTTTGTGCGGACCCATTATTGACCTTCCTTGTTCTTCTTTTTTTCTATGGTCTTGTGGATATCTTTTATCTAGTTTAACTGTGCGCGGTTTCAGCACCAAAATTGGTTATTCTGGGCGGTAAATCAATTCATGCTTTCCTTGCAGAGTTCACGCTTGAGTTACTATTTCGTGATTCGGTCGGAAATGTTCTCTCAATGTTTCGATTGGCAAAAAACTAGATCTCATTTTGTGGAATGTCTCTCTCTCTCTCTCTCTCTCTCTCTCTCTCTCTCTCTCTCTCTCTTCTTCATTTTTGGCTCCAGAATCAATTCGTACGTTTTTGAAACCAAAAGTAATTCCTAACCAAGTTCCTTCAATTTGTATTGAAAAGCTCAATTTTGATCATTTTTTTCCAAAATGCGACGATTTCTAGATAAAAGTACGGTTTGTCGTTTTTTGTAACAGAGGTTTTCAAATAGATGCATTTTTTTGCAAAACTGAAAAAGCTTCTAGTTTTTAATTCATTTCCACTTTATATGTACTTATTATTGACTGATCTTGGCAAACCAATTGCCATGTCAAGCCTTTGGACGTATTTGTGTGCGTACGTGTTTTTCTCTTGTATTTTAGTACTGTATCCTTCTCATCTTTCTTTCATTGATAAAAAAAGGTCTCGAATATGTTGGGGAAACAAACCTAAGTGAGATCACTTGCCAAGATTTTGGGTGGATTGGGGTTTCAATTGAGTACATCTGTGTTCTGCATTGCAAACGCTGATGCTCTCAAAGGGCGATATCAGTTTGTTTGATGTATAAGTTTTCGAAGTAATTCAATTACTGTTCAAACATTCTCGAATAGTTAGAACCGACTGAAATTGTTATAGATTAAATGAAATTGCCTTTGTGTTTTGCCACATCGTTGGGTATAGGTAGTGTTCTGAGCTACAAGCGTCTATGCCGGAATTCAGACGAAATAAAGTGTCGATCATTTTTCGGAATCCCGGAAAACTTCATGGCGGAGCCAGTAACAAGCTACAAAGAACTTCAAGCTAACTCGAAATCGATGCGTAATAAAATGGAATTGTTCTTAATGAGATCGCAGCGCGATTTCTGCAATGCACTCGCGGCACACGAACCAGAAGCTTCATGGCGGATCGATAAATGGGAACGAAAAAGTGGAGGAGGTGGAATCAGTTGCGTTATGCAAGAGGGAAAAGTTTTGGAAAAAGCGGGCGTTAACATTTCGGTTGTTCACGGGGTTCTGCCGGCCAAAGCGGTAGAATCAATGAATTCACGCGGAAAGGCAATTGTGAAATCTCCAGCTCCGTTTTTCGCTTGTGGAATTAGTTCTGTAATTCATCCAAGAAATCCATACGTTCCGACTATTCACTTTAATTACAGGTATTTCGAAGTTGATGATGGTAATGGCAAAACATTGTCATGGTTTGGAGGAGGGACAGATTTAACGCCCTATTATTTAAACGAGGAAGATGCTGTATTTTTCCACCAGATGTTGAAAAAAGCCTTAATGAAACACGGACCCGATTACTATAAGAAGTTTAAAAAGTGGTGCGATACTTATTTTTACCTACCACATCGAGGCGAAACTCGAGGAGTTGGTGGAATATTTTTCGATGACTTGAACATATCACAAACTCAAGATGAAACGTTTGCATTGATTAAAGATTGCGCTGAGGCAACGTTTAAAGCATATATACCCATGGTCGAGAAACATAAAAACTCTGGGTATGGTTTAGCTGAGCGAAACTGGCAGTTGATACGTAGAGGTCGCTACGTTGAGTTCAACTTGATTCACGATCGAGGAACCCAATTTGGTTTGAGAACCCCTGATGCAAGAATCGAGAGTATTTTGATGTCATTGCCAGCAATTGCTAAGTGGGAATACATGCACGAGGTTAAAGGGGGCTCTGAGGAGGATAAACTGATGTCTGTGCTGAAAACACCTGTTGATTGGGTGCCTTTGACTGATTAAACTACAAATACTTCAGATTTTTATGAATATTTTTAAGCAGCTCTGTTCTATTGTGAGAATCCACCTATTTGAAATCAGACTTTGTTTTGAGAAATCACTGCGGACTTTACCCTTACATGTCCGCGTTTTCGCTATTTTTTGCCTACTTGGCTACAAATAAGTAGTTTTTACAAAGATCTCAAAACATATCGAGCTGAAGGCAAAAGTTTCCCTACCTATTTTTATGAAATAGGGAGTCACAACACCCGATTACCTATAACGCAGAAACCCTCAGACAATTTTGCAATCAAATCTGAAAATTCAGTGAAAGTTTGTTATGCTGCTTTTGCAAAGAATTATGATAATTTAATTAATTTATATGGGAAGCAGAAGAAAAGATGATCCAGACGTCGACAAAAGGATCTATTGCCGAACCTATATTGAGCGGCTAAAATCTTTATTTCAGACGTCAGCCCAAAATTTGATTATCTGTAACAAATGCACTTATTTTCCAGTCTCATAAAAGCACAAACGAGAAATAATACAATATTTTTTGATGTGCTAGGGCACTCTTTCCTTGAGATTAATACCTTCGGTGAGCTATGTTTAGAAATATTTAATATTTAAGCAAATTGAAGCTCTATTGGTAAAAAGAAATTGGTCACAAACTTTTACTCTAGAGATGATCGCATCGACATGATAAACTAGATCAAACTCAATTTAATTAATTGAGTTTTGTTGCAGCTGATGGAAGATAGCATGTGACTACTAAATATTTATTAACCGCCTCCGGAGCTTTAATGGTAATTAACGCTCTATTACACTGAGCAACCCAACAAAAATTTTGACCCTCAAGCTCGTAAAGTTTTGAAATTATTCGTTAGCATTGGCCCACTTCTTTGTTCAATGTCCATATTGAGCATCTAATGATTAAAGAGAAAGCCAACATGCAGTGCTTGGTTTATTCCGTGTATATCAATCACTTAGGACATAGACAAAGAACTGGACAAAAATTGATATTGGTACACAATAATGCACTCGACTCAATGCTACTGGTTTCATCTACAATCGTGAAAATTTCAACAAGATCTTGAGAGGAACGGAGCATTCATTTGCCAATAAATTATTGCAACGAATCAAAGAGAAAGGGAGTTCTGTATGTGATCACTCAGTTTAAGGAATGTATTGATACGAATTGTTTCGAGAATAGAAAGGTCAAAATACGTTACGTTATTGGGCATTCGTATGCGGAAGCGCATAAATGTTTATGAAGAAGGGTTCAAAATGTATATTTGGCAACTAGTATATAAACGTCGATCGCGGCTGTCAAAGTTCATCTGTACTTCATCAGTTGGTATTTTTTACAAATAGGAGGTGTTCACCCTATGCTTTTTCCGGTGACTTGTTTGAAAGTCTTACCTTTTAATGTTGCACGGCCTGCACTTCTCGGATTTCGTCATCCTTGGGTTTCTTAGTTACCAAATAAATTCAGCCAGATAAATCAACCGCACTTAGCCTTCATGTGCGCGATGAATTGAATTCAATATAAGTTCTGGTATTTGGTGTGGATTATAAAGGTTAGCTTCGAAAAGAGAAACCAATTTCGGCTGTGCAAGGGTTTTTCTTAATGAGAACCAGTAATTGTTAAATCGTGTTTTGTCCATTTTTTTTCTCGACGAGTGCAATTTTTTTACGGTGGTCCGTTCGATTGCCTCCACAATAAAAAATTTTTGATGTTTCGTGAGCATAATGGGCCAATTCGTTTTTTTTTTTTCAATATCTCGCAGGTGTGTTACCAACGACAGTTTTTTGCACTCTGCTTCTGCTTGGCTCAAACATGTAAGGAACGTTATACACTGTCCTCAAAGGTTCTTATTTAGTTTCATTTGAGAAATGGTTATCGGTAAATTTTAGGTTTTGGCTTTTTCACGTTTCGGTGTTTTTTTAAACAAGAAAATAGAAAATTTCAGAAATAGAAAATTTTAATTTTATTTAAATTTTTTTCATCTTTGGAAAACACTTCCTTTCTTATGAGGACTTTCATAATCAACAAACTAATTAGTTTTTAATTTTACAGAAACGAGCAACGTCGGGAAATTACAAATTTGAAGAGCAGTCTCGTAATCAAAATACAAAAGTGAAAAATAATTTTCAAAGAAAAATAAACTTTTATACTGTTTTTGAACCTCGCGATCAATAAACTCTCTAACTCTCAATTTCTTCTGTAATGACTTATACTAGAGAAGGTTAGATCGAACGATCTGCTCACACATCATGAGGAATACAGATAAAAAATAAGGTTTCTATCTTTACTTTTCAATAATGAGTTTGGTTGATTTGATGTTCATTCCATCAAGCAGTTTTTGTACGTCTCCGAGGTTTTGAAGTTTTTGCATTGTCAGTTCTGATTGAATAAGAAGAATGGTTTGCGAAACAGCTCTAGAGTTTAGAGAAGAATACATCTGCTTTTAATTTTACATTTTCAAAAATTGTTTTTTTTTGGAATTTTTGTTAGCTCTATATTGGCTGAAGTCTTCTATTTTCCAAAAATTCTGTTGAATCCAAAAAAATATTGGTTCTTACAATGGTTTTTAATCTTCAGAAATGAGATGACAAAAAATTTAACAAAATTTTGAGGAAAAGAAATTTTGGGTCAAATGGTTAAATATTAAGCTTTAAGAATTACTCAGGATGATCAAAATTCCTCTAAAGCTAGCTTATTTTACTACAAACTTCTCAGTTTTTTAATCTTAAAGGTGTTTGTTTTCGATTTTTTGAAGTTGTCTTCCTTTTTCAATTTTCCGATGATTTTTTAATAAATGAAACTAGTTACGGAGGGCTACAAAATGGCATTTTTTTCATGCTGCCACTAAATCGGTGTTAAACTGGAAAATGATTTTTAAGAAATATATTTTCTTACAATGGATAGTGGATTTGTGTTTTAAGGTCTGGCATCATTGAGTATTGGCTAGTAGTATGTCACTGAGGAAGACGTTCAAAAATATTCGTGGACACAAGAACGTTCTGCAAGTAATCAGTATTTTGAGTTAGCCCTAACTTGTAACAACCGTTTTTCAAATCGATTATGACAGAGTTCGATTGAACGGCTCCAAGAATTGATTTTCTTTCGAAAAAATGGTTTGTTAAGTGACAGCTTTGGTTTGAGATGTTCATAATTGACATTTGTCAGTGAGCTATCGAGTCAGAATACTTACAGAAGACTTAAAAATGTAATCGGATTATGAATAACTCAAGTGGATTTGCTACACATAATCGATTGATTTTTGCCGGTTAAATAATTGTTATGGAACTTATTCAATAGGCATGTTCAGAACTATTTCCATTCTTAATACTCTATTTGACACATGGTGTAATTAAAAACGATTTATAATCGTGCCGATATGCTCTCCTGAAAAATAGGGTTATCTTGTGAGACTCTTGCAAGAGTCCTGCATGATAATAGTCTTTGGTGCAACCATGCAAGATGGCCCGTCATAGGCAAGAATCTTGCAAGATCTAGCAAGGCAACCATCAGAGTAGGAATAGGAAAGTTACATAATTAAATTAAATTTGCATAGGCCTCTAATTGGTTTGATGAGATAATTACAGTTAATCAATGAGAGAGTTATGCAAACGTGTTTGTTTAGTGGAGTATTTAGAATAAATTGGATGCAAATGGAATTAGTCCAGCTTAAACATATAAGGCATATTGATAATCTTCTGATAAATTGGCTTGCACGATCTGATGTCTGCTACCATATCTGGATGGTCTTTGGCCAATTCCTCAAGATCCACCACTCTTTCCTTCGAATCCGCAAAAGAGGTCGTAGTGTTGACTCTTGCGAAGAAGCCCTGCATTGATAACGTTATTACGCTTCAAACTTAGGTTAGCAATAATCAATGTTTTTAATGATTTTCCGCGCTTGGAATCGGAAAATGTAAAACGCAGTAGAAAAACTGGCTTGGGGCTAGAGGGGGATTCATTTTTTTATATCTATAATTATCACTGTAACCCTGGCAATCAACCGAGTGAAATAATTCAGAAGAGAAAATAATGGTTCTCAGAGTGCAAAATATCAGATATACACAAATTTCGGTGGAATAACAAAGAGTGTTTGCCTGTTCTACATCGGACGCTTCTAGAGTTGCCGGCGAAGTCCAGGTGGGATCCAGAAACTCAGTTGGCTTCCAAGTTAGAAGAGATTCTGTGAACTCAATTCCTGCTTTCTCACAAATTGCTTTAACAACTTTAGCTGAGCCCTCTTTCGTTGAGAGCTGAGTACCTGTGAGGAAATAAACATCGTTTCTAGTTGCTCCTATTTAAGAGTTCAAAACATACCAATTCTGTGAGATCTTTGTGAACACTGGCTTTTCATTAATTTCTTTCAATGAAAAAGATGGTTATAACTCAACGCGTTACTTGCCGTCAATTATCATTGGAGGTTTACTGGACAACTTGGTCACAGCTTCGATGCCATCCAAAATACACTCATAGAGCACATGCACGCCCAGGAAAATGCTTCTAACAGGGTAGTAGAAGTACTCCTTTGCGGTCGGAAGAAAACTTGTGAACGCAAATTCTGGATCACGCACCAGGAAAACATTCAAAGAATCTTTCTCAATCACTTCTTCGTGACGCCCTCTTAACGTGAAGAAAAAGTCTTTCATGATTTTCACTTTTGCTGGGTGTTCGTTCCATTGTTTAATGATGGCATCCGTGTTGAAGCCGGGAACTATTGGGATGTTTTGTATGGCCCCAAGATCCTCAGGGCGCTCTGTGTACATGCTTGTAAAAGAAATTATTTCATTTTTGGCTAATTATTAAATAATTTTGCTGGACACTGATCGTTCGCAATAGAGCCTGCCCTCAAAATATCGTTTTAACACCCAACCAAAATGGGTTTTGTAAACCAGAACGGCCAAGACTCAAATGTTCTATGACGGCGGAAAATATCAGTTTCCTTATATTTTTTTGTCTTCTTTGAAAATTCCTTAATTATAAAAGCAGTTGAAGCCTTTGGTAGAATTTGTGAGAAAACTTTTCTGTCGTAAGCTTGCTCTGCACAAAATCTCACAAAACAAACTTACCTTTCTGTTCCGGGCAGCGTATTTAACAAAAGACATTTGAGAAAAAATCAAAAGTTGACAATTTTGTGTAATGAATAATGAAAATGTTTTGTGATATCAAAAACGCGACTTTGACAAGGAACTGTCAAAAAGAATTGCTCAATTAAACTTCTTTTGTGCAACTAAGTTTCTCATTGCAATAATTAGAGCTCAGCTGCTGATAAAGACAAAACAAGGGGGCTTGGTTTTGTGCGTTCGCACATAATGTTCCGACCCGAGCTCATCTACATTTTTGACTTAATCGTCAACCAAATTAAGAGATGTTATAAAATAGATATTTGAGTTTGAAAGTTACACACTCAAACTACTGATTGAATTAAATAATGTCATGTCTCTTGAGAGCGCTCACGAGACAAAAAATTCCTGATAAATTTACTAAAAAGTCCTTAGGAATCAATAAGTCTTGTTATTGGTTAGACATTGCCATAGAGACGGACAAAAGGTGCTGAAAAACTCGAAAAACTACAATCCATTTTTTTAAATTTCAACTATTTATTGTGCTAGGTCAGTTAAAATTACACTGAAAGAATAAAAATGTTCACTTTGGCCTCATTTGAAAATCATTGGGATCTGTTAATAACGCAACTGTGCTAAAAAGAGAAAAAGAAACATAAATGTTGACCACTCATAATTTTTTTGATGAAAACGTATATTGCCCCAAAACAAAACATCAGTTATGACATGGTATCAATAGACAATTTAATGTTTGAATTAAAAGTAAGTGCATGATGTGCTCTCAATGATGGGAATAAATTACAAGTTGACAAGAAAAACTACAAAAATTGAAAAGTTTAAATATTTTTTGAAAACAAACAATATCATAAACATCAAGATTATTAGCTATAAATTGACCGCATTGAGTAAGTTCATCCAATCAGCAATTAGAAGAAGTTGATGAAAACTCTCAGCATTCAGAAAAATGTTTGCGACTACATAAAGAATAAAAAAACTGGCAAAAACAGAAAATTCACAAACAAATTGAGAGAAAGGTGTTGAAGCTGTTAAAAAATGAACTGTCCAGTATGAACTTTTTTATTTCCCACTAATTGTTTTAACAGCAATCGGATTTATTTATTGTAGCAATGTGACTTCAAAATATCAACAAATTTGAACTAATGTATTGAAACCAAGAAATTTTTAAGGAAACCCGTAGCATCAAAGCCATTAAATTCAATAGATATCAACGAAAATCAGTAATTACTCTAAATTTTGCCTCATAGACAGTGATATCTCTTGTCCATAAGTAATCGATAAGTCATCACAATAAGCGTTAGCACTATGAAAACGACAAAAACTTGTCTATAATCAATTCAACGTCTTTAAGTCAATGGGAACCGTCAATATGATGATAATGTGATAAGGTTTCAAAAGGAACCAAAATTAAGAAAAATATCCGAAAATTAAAGAAAAATTAAAAATCTCGTCATAGAACCAGTAGTTACTAGATAATATCGCTAACCAGATTAGTTTTGGTTTCAGTAAAAAGAAAAAGTGGTCCTGTCATTAGTGAGACTGACCTACAAGTTCACAGAAATAAGTTTAAGTGTGGTTATTTTTCAAAAGACTTTTTTTCGAAAAATTAATTTTGAAGTCTTAACAGCCAATAGCTGTCTCCTTAAAGCACTAGAAAGAATCACTAATGCCCCTTAGGAAGCCTACTATGCTTTTAGTCAACGAGTCTTTGCCATAAGACTACAAAAATTTAATAAAATCTCAAAAAGAAAATCAGTATTTTTTAAAAAAGTACGAAAACTTTAAATGATGTTTGTCATTAACGGAACTTTGATATGAAAAGTGACTAATCTCTAATGACTTGAAAAAAAAACAAAAAATATTAAGAGGTTTTCAAAACACAGCATTTCAAATTGAGTTCGATTTTTTTATATTAAACTTACCTATGAGACCAAAACTAGCCTTTTTCAATATGTTTACTTGACCCAAAAAATTCACTGTGTTGAATGTCTTATTTTTTAACATTCAAAATAAACAGATTGCCAGAGCAGTGATGAGAATCATTCTCAGAGTAATTATCTTTTGGTTCGAATGACAATCCATCAATAAAGCTCCAACAGTTCTCATCTTGTCCATCGCAATTAAGGAACTGTCCAACGGTTCTCATGAACACAGCAGCGCATTTCTTTTATGTTTTGTTCATTTGCACAATTTTACCTTTTGTGTCCATTTGTCTAAAAATTTTATTTCCATATATTAGAAGCTTGATTTCAAAATTCTATGCAACAGAATAATTCTTAATTGAACAGTTCCAAATCACGCACTTTATTTAAAAGGAGTGAATTGATATTTTTTGCTGAGGACTAATGTTTGGGTGAGCAGAAATGTTTTAGAATAATAAAAAACTGTTAATAATGTTAGATCTTACCCTCACCTTTTCACCTACCGATACTTTTGTAACATATACCGAAAAAGCAAGCAAAAAATTCTTTGAAATCTGTCAAGTGAAAACGTGTTTGGTCCGCACTGGTATCTATAAGCTACATCTATCCTTTAAGTCTTTAAATCGTATTTGAAATATTCTTTAGCGTGAAAAGTTACTTTTTTGTATCTTAGTTAAAAATTATATAATTTTTTAGTATTTACGTTTTCTAGTTCTCTTGATTCGCGAAAGAAATAAATCCCAGCCTGTCTTTGTCTCCCAGGAGGTAGGCCCAAATAAAGTTTTCGAAGAAAACTTTCGAGTCTGGAATATTTGACAAACATCTCATCAAAGCTGTTGATCTGGATCTTGGAACAAACCAAATGTTTATCTGGACCATTGTTTTTTCTGTTTTATATAAGCTTCAATTGTATTAATTGATTATGTTCTGATTCCTCTACAGACTTGAGAACTCAAAACTTCAAAAATTTACAAGGCTCCAAAATATTTTTTCACTAAATTGCGTTTTTGATTCACAGAATTTTGATTAGTAAAGTATTGCCATAAAACGCACTGTGTTGATCTTGTTTGATTGATTTCTGGTCATAATTTAGTTTTTTTTTCAATTCGGATTCTGTAATCACTAATGAAAATCCTAGAGAGTTGGGAAAAAATGAATCTTACAGTGCAAAGAAAAGTTGATTGCAAAGCCTGAATGAAAATTTGACAACAAGTTTTGAGTTCTTGCTATACTGACAGTAAATATAATTCTGATATTATAATTTTTGGAGAAATTGACTGCTTTTAATCTACCGAAAAAGCTTGGCAACCTTGAACTCTAAATGAATCCTATCTAAGCTTGCTTTGATAAATACTAAAGAATGCTTGCTACATCTGTTTGTGTTAGATAGCAGTCAGCTTTAGCTGGAGTTGCTAAACACTTGTTAAACCAATCTCGAACCGCAGCTTTATATAACCGCGGGTTGGCTATCAGTTTATGATTACGTAATAAGTTTAGAGTGTTAAACAGGTTCAAGTTATGGGCTCTAAGCACCATAGCAAACATGGGCAAAACTCTGTCAAGAAGAAATATTGACAATAAGTATATTGACTTTGATCTAAGGCAAAATTTCATGAACAGATTTTGAAAATTTACTTTTGAAAATGGTTATTTATCAGCAGGAAATCACGCAAAACCGGGTTCTCAGTGTTCGGGATCTCCGCCAATTTTCTATTAAAAAAAAGTGAGAAATGGACGCAAAAAATGCGCAGCATGAAACGAACGAAAAGTGCGCAGAATAAGCGGAAATTTTTAGCAATGTGAGCTAAATTCTTGCTAACAAGATCTAGTATTAGGAACAGAATGAACAGGATGAGTATAATGCGCCACTGCCAAACTATCCTCTTCAATTTCACAAAACGTATCTTAACATTTGTAAAACAGACTGTAAAGGCTGGAATTTGTTAAAGAAGTAAACAGTTTGTTATTTTGTCACTCGTTGCTACAAATTAGCAAATTATGTCTCTGCGTTGTTTCTTAGATTTTTCAGTGTAAAGACATCCGATTCCATAGTTAGGGGTAGCATTTATCCACACCGTATGTTGCTCACAGTCCACCATTATTTGGACAAGTTTGCCTTTAAGGATCATAATAATACCATGGATTTCATATACCGTTTTCAATTAATCTAAGTTCGAAGACGCTTTTTTACTCCACTCGACTGCATTTTGCTAAAAAATTTTATCGGTTCTGAAAAGATTGTCAGTAAAAACGAGCATTTTTTTGATTTGTTCTTATCAACTTTAGTGGGGTAGGAACCGTACACTTAATTGGGTATTTTGTACAGTCAATTTTGGACGAGGAATGTCAGTGCTATCATTAGGAAGATTCAATTTCTTGACTGAATTTTTTTTTTGCTGAGTTTTCTCAAAATTCAGACTTCTTAAAATCAAAATTTGCACCAAATAAGGTCTTTTAGTCCCCTTTGTTTAATTTGACGGATTAACACAAGTGAAAGCCACTTACACAATCTTCGTTAACACAGAAGATTTGGTTTGCGCTTTCTCTCAGAGTGTTTTTCAGTTAAACTTTTTTGCAAGTTTTTTGCTAATTTAAGTCGATAAGTATTAGAAGTGCATCATTTATTTTTTTTATTTTTGATATATTGACTTTTTGGCAAAATATCCATATCCATAATCTTAGGTATATTTAAGTGTTCCTGATGGACTAGAAGTACTACTAAGGCTAGTGTTGCTCTCGTTGTTTTTGATCATCCCAAAATATTGCGAATTGGAATCAGTCGCTGTCCTTTTTGAAGATGTTTTCACATTTTAGGTGTTTATGATAATTACAGAACAGAACAATTCAAATCAGGGCTTACTATTGTCAGTTCCAGTTGCATTCTTAAGGAGTTATTAATTAACCTGTCTAGTTTTTTGTCGAAAGGTTATGGTTGTTATGAAGTTTTTAAAAAAAATTATTTTCAAAACAAAAATGGGTTGTTGAATTTTGTCACTTTTTTCTACTTTTTTGTTCAAATTTTAGCTTAAAGTTCGCAAAAACAAACCGCATAGTCTTTCTAATTGTTTAGATATTAATTTTTTTGCGTTTTTTTAATGGTTTTAGTTAATGGTTTTGGGTTTGATACTACGAGTTTTACTAAAAATTCTTTGATTTTTGGACTTTTTCCATCTTTGAAATGCTCTTTAGTGTCTTGTCACTTTCTTGACAGATTAGATTTCCCATGGCCTCGACACCCTCCTCTAGCATAACTTAATGAAGAAATATGCCTCTATTTGTCGTTCTATTTGTAATCTGATGAAAGCGGAGTCCTGGAGTGTTTGAAAGAAAGAACCAAATTATGGATTTCAGTTGGTAGGTAAAGTATTCCGTGACTTCGAAATTAAAGGTTTTGAGGAAATATAGACCTATTTTTAAGCATTAAATTTGCGCTTTGCTGTTCTTAATCGTCTACTTGTAACCTAGTCTTATTAACTACAAGTCGCATATCAAATTTTTGTTTTTGAAGAAAGGTACATATGAACAAACCTGGTGTTTTTAGTGCACTGCTTAATGTTCTAACGGCTTCGACACCTGTTTTTTTAACAAAGGTTTAATTTTGTTTATTTGTGTTTGTATTTGTCGTTCTTTTGCAGAAGTATGACAAATTCTAAAACATGACAGATCTCATTGGTTTTCTTGAAGTAGAGAAATAAGTTAACCTTGTTGATGGCGAATGATTTTTGAGATTAAAACAGATTGTTTTGGCAAAATATTAAAATTTTTTGTTTTGCTTGTTGCCTAGTCTCGCTATTCGGAAATCACTTGAAAATGTCGATGCTTCTTGGGGGATTCGTTTGGTTCTCGGTTGGGGGGCGTCGACTTGCCTTCTTTCTAAGCTTTCTGATTTGTTCTTTGACGTTTCTCAAAACCTTAGTCCTCAAAATTACCTTAATTCCATTGTTGCCAAGTGCCCTTTTTTGGTTTCAAATTCTTGTGTTATGAACCAATATTTTTTAGTTTACAACGATTATGACAATTTTGCGGTAAATATTTAGCGCCAATGAAAGAAGATTATCGATGTCGATAACATTCTCGGGGCCTGCCTAACCTAACCTTATTGGGTTGGTTTCGAGAAAACATGTGCTAATCTCACAGCTGGGCAGGTAAGAAGACCTAGAGCGGTTTTTACTTCACAAGATCTAGCAGTATGGTCGGGGCCGGTGAACGTCCTTGTCACGCGTCCTAAGGGCCAGATTCCTCTCGGAATCCACTCTTCAGGTACCCAAACAACATCGTTGACTTCAAGCTTTGATTCTGGGTTGGTCCACTTCCTTCGGGTGTTCAGGGTAGGCAAGTATTCTCGGACCAGCCTCTTCCATATTGCTTCCAGTCGTTGTCTGATCTGCGTCCAACTTTTCGTCTTCAGTGAAGGGTACTCGTTGAATACACACGCAGGTATGTTAGGGAGTGCTCGACCAATCAGGAAATGATTTGGCGTTAGTGGATCTTCGTCTTCGTTGTCGCTTCTGACGTGCGTCAAGGGGCGTGCATTAACTAAGCATTCTGCTTCTGCGACAATGGTTGTGAAGACGTCCCAAGTCAATTTGGCAGAACCCAAATTCACAAGAAGAGCTCGTTTTACTATCTGTACGAGCCTTTCCCGCACGCCTCCAAAGTGAGGAGCAGAAGGGGGATTGAGGCGCCAATCAACTGACTGGTTCAGCAAGTTGTTCTTGATAAAGTCATGGTCCAACTGCAGATTTTGTCTTCTGATTTGTTTTCTGGCTCCCAGGAAGTTGCTTCCGTTATCACTTAGTAAGAGCCGTGGTTGTCCACGTCGAGCAATGAATCTGCGAATGGCTGTCATACAAACTGATGTTGTCAGATCTTTTGTCACTTCCAAGTATACTGCTCGAGTCACTGAGCAGTTGAAAAGACAGATATAGGCCTTCTCTTCTTTGCCCCTTTGAATAACGGTGAAGGGCCCAATATAATCAAGTCCTACATTCGTGAAGGTAACGGGTGATTCGTTTTCTGGAAATCGGGCATCAGGCAGATCTTCCATAGGTGGCTGAAGACCTTGTCCTTTAAAGCGTCAACATTCAAAGCACTTGTATGAAATGCTGCGTAAGGAGTCTCTTAAGCCAAAAACATAGTAACTTTGCTGTACAAAGTTTTTGACATACTCAGGTCCAAAATGCATGCAGATTTCATGGCACTTCTCCAAGAATAGTCGGGCGATTGATTCCTTTGCGTTAAGAACAATTGGATGCTTTGTGTTATATCCCAATGTACTTCTCTTTGTTCTGCCACCAACTCTTAAAATATTATCCTTCAGAAAGGGTGAGAGCGGCAGAAGTCTGTCTTTGGATGACAAATTCTTGTTTTTGTTCAAAAGAGCTATTGAGGGACCAAACGAATTCTGCTGTGATACTTGGATAAGGTGGTTCCTGGCATTTTCGACGTCGTTGATGTTGAGTGCTCTTTTGGATTTAGTTCGCAAGATTTCGATGAACCGAAACACTTGAGCTGTTGTTTTTAACAACTTCGTCCATTTTGAGATTTTTTTGGCTGCGACCAGTGGTTGAATTGTTTGTTGCACCATTGTGGTGTTTGTCTTCTCGGTGTTGAGAAAAGTGCTCCAGTTTTCTTTTGTTTCGAACAAAATTGCTGGTGGGCTTAGCCAATGCTCTTTAATGTCAGCAGGAAGAATACCTCGAAAAACGTGATCGCCAGGATTGCTTTTCCCAATGATATGTCTCCAGCTGCTGGTTGGCGATTGACTTTGAATTTCGCTTACTCGGTTGCCCACAAAAACTTTGAGTTTTTCTGAGTTTTTGATCCAAGCCAGGACAGCCATGCTGTCACACCAAAATGTGGTATCCTTGAACTCTATAGTATGGTGTTTCTTGATGAAGTGAGCTAAACGAGTTCCAAGGACGGTGGCTTTAAGCTCGAGTTTTGGGATACTTAGCTGCTTGATTGGAGCAACTTTGGCTTTGCTCATTAGGAAACAACAAGATACGCCGTGTTCAGAGATAATTCGGGCATAAGCAACGGCACCATAGGCTAGTTGAGAAACATAGGTAAAAACGTGTAGTTCAAAGGTTTTGCTGGTTGCTACATCTAGTGTGAGACAGCGAGGGACTTCGATTGGGGGAGAGCACATGTAATTGTCTATCCAAGTTTGAATTGATTTACTCTTCTCCTGTGGCAGGTGGTCATCCCATGCTAGACCCTCTTTCCATATCTCTTGTAGTATAATCATCAGAGTGATGATTACGGGCGCTATAATCCCTAGTGGGTCAAAAAGGCATGCAATTAGAGAGAGTAGTTTTCGAACAGTGTAATTATCTGCGTTGGTATCGAACTTTGATGGTTTATGATTGAAAATTTTGTCAGTTGATTTATTACATTGAACATCAAGTACGCGGTGACAGTCCTTGCTGTTTTCATCACCATCGTTGGCATTGTCTATTGCTGTTTGCTCATTGGAGACAAACTTTGTCAAGTTAAGGCCCGCTCTCATGAGGGTTTTCTTCAGCGACACTGCGGCTTCTTGTGCAATCTCCACCGTTTCGAAGGAATGTACGAAATCGTCCATGTAAAAACTGTTTTTAGCCAGATTTTCAATCATTTGGTTCAGCGCAAAATCTGCTGCCGTTTTCTGGAGGACAAAAATGACTGTTGATGGTGAGCATCGAGCGCCAAAAATGAGACGGTGTACTGGAATTGCTTCACGCTGTGATTGGTAGGCCACAGAAATCTCATTGAAGGTTGGTCTTTCTCAATTATTCCTACTTGCATAAACATTGCCTCAATATCGGCGCTGATTGCAACTGGATTTTTTCTGAAGTGAAGCAGGAGACCAACCAGATTGTTATTCAGGTCTGGGTCTGTCAAAAGGTTACTATTCAGAGAATTCCCTTTAAAAACGGATGCAGCATTTGAAACTCGCCGTACCTTTCCAGGCTCGACACCCATGGCCTTGACACCCTCCTCTAGCATAACTTAATGAAGAAATATGCCTCTATTTGTTGTTCTATTTGTAATCTGATGAAAGCGGAGTCCTGGAGTGTTTGAAAGAAAGAACCAAATTATGGATTTCAGTTGATAGGTAAAGTATTCCGTGACTTCGAAATTAAAAGTTTTGAGGAAATATAGACCTATTTTTAAGCATTAACATTGCGCTTTGCTGTTCTTAATCGTCTACTTGTAACCTAGTCTTATTAACTACAAGTCGCATATCAAATTTTTGTTTTTGAAGAAAGGTACATATGAACAAACCTGGTGTTTTTAGTGCACTGCTTAATGTTCTAACGGCTTCGACACCTGTTTTTTTAACAAAGGTCTAATTTTTTTTATTTTTGTTTGTATTTATCGTTCTTTTGCAGAAGTATGACAAATTCTAAAACATGACAGATCTCATTGGTTTTCTTGAAGTGGAGAAATAAGTTAACCTTGTTGATGGCGAATGATTTTTGAGATTAAAACAGATTGTTTTGGCAAAATATTAAAATTTTTTGTTTTGCTTGTTGCCTAGTCTCGCTATTCGGAAATCACTTGAAAATGTCGATGCGTCTTGGAGATTCGTTTGGTTCTCGGTTGGGGGGCGTCGACTTGCCTTCTTTCTAAGCTTTCTGATTTGTTCTTTGACGTTTTAGTCCTCAAAATTACCTTAATTCCATTGTTGCCAAGTGCCCTTTTTTGGTTTCAAATTCTTGTGTTATGAACCAATATTTTTTAGTTTACAACGATTATGACAATTTTGCGGTAAATAGTTAGCGCCAATGAAAGAAGATTATTGATGTCGATAACATTCTCGGGGCCTGCCTAACCTAACCTTATTGGGTTGGTTTCGAGAAAACATGTGCTAATCTTGGATGCTTTGTGTTATATCCCAATGTACTTCTCTTTGTTCTGCCACCAACTCTTAAAATATTATCCTTCAGAAAGGGTGAGAGCGGCAGAAGTCTGTCTTTGGATGACAAATTCTTGTTTTTGTTCAAAAGAGCTATTGAGGGACCAAACGAATTCTGCTGTGATACTTGGATAAGGTGGTTCCTGGCGTTTTCGACGTCGTTGATGTTGAGTGCTCTTTTGGATTTAGTTCGCAAGATTTCGATGAACCGAAACACTTGAGCTGTTGTTTTTAACAACTTCGTCCATTTTGAGAATTTTTTGTCTGCGACCAGTGGTTGAATTGTTTGTTGCACCATTGTGGTGTTTGTCTTCTCGGTGTTGAGAAAAGTGCTCCAGTTTCTTTTGTTTTGAACAAAATTGCTGGTGGGCTTAGCCAATGCTGTTTAATGTCAGCAGGAAGAATACCTCGAGAAACGTGATCGGCAGGATTGCTTTTCCCACTGATATGTCTCCAGCTGCTGGTTGGCGATTGACTCTGAATTTCGCTTACTCGGTTGCCCACAAAAACTTTGAGTTTTTCTGAGTTTTTGATCTAAGCCAGGACAGACATGCTGTCACACCAAATTGTGGTATCCTTGAACTCTATAGTATGGTGTTTCTTGATGAAGTGAGCTAAACGAGTTCCAAGGACGGCGGCTTGAAGCTCGAGTTTTGGGATACTTAGCTGCTTGATTGGAGCAACTTTGGCTTTGCTCATTAGGAAACAACAAGATACGCCGTGTTCAGAGATAATTCGGGCATAAGCAACGGCACCATAGGCTAGTTGAGAAGCATCCGTAAAAACGTGTAGTTCAAAGGTTTTGCTGGTTGCTACATCTAGTGTGAGACAGCGAGGGACTTCGATTGGGGGAGAGCACATGTAATTGTCTATCCAAGTTTGAATTGATTTACTCTTCTCCTGTGGCAGGTGGTCATCCCTTGCTAGACCCTCTTTCCATATCTCTTGTAGTATAATAATCAGAGTGATGATTACGGGAGCTATAATTCCTAGTGGGTCAAAAAGGCATGCAATTAGAGAGAGTAGTTTTCGAACAGTGTAAATATCTGCTTTGGTATCGAACTTTGATGGTTTATGATGGAAAATTTTGTCAGTTGATTTATTCCATTGAACATCAAGTACGCGGTGACAGTCCTTGCTGTTTTCATCACCATCGTTGGCATTGTCTATTGCTGTTTGCTCATTGGAGACAAACTTTGTCAAGTTAAGGCCCGCTCTCATGAGGGTTTTCTTCAGCGACACTGCGGCTTCTTGTGCAATCTCCACCGTTTCGAAGGAATGTACGAAATCGTCCATGTAAAAACTGTTTTTAGCCAGATTTTCAATCATTTGGTTCAGCGCAAAATCTGCTGCCGTTTTCTGGAGGACAAAAATGACTGTTGATGGTGAGCATCGAGCGCCAAAAATGAGACGGTGTACTGGAATTGCTTCACGCTGTGATTGGTAGGCCACAGAAATCTCATTGAAGGTTGGTCTTTCTCAATTATTCCTACTTGCATAAACATTGCCTCAATATCGGCGCTGATTGCAACTGGATTTTTTCTGAAGCGAAGCAGGAGACCAACCAGATTGTTATTCAGGTCGGGGTCTGTCAAAAGGTTACTGTTCAGGGAATTCCCTTTAAAAACGGATGCAGCATTTGAAACTCGCCGTACCTTTCCAGGCTTACTGGGGTTGGTGACTGGGTGATGTGGTAAGTACCATACGCAGCTAGGGGCGATGCTAGAGAAAATAACTGGTTTGACATATCCCTTCTCGATGTCTGTATCAAGTGTCTTCTGATGCATCTCTTTCAGGAGCTGATCTTTGCTTAGTTTCTTTTCGAGGCTTTGAGTTTGTGCCTTGGCTACAGGGTAGTTGTTCTCCAAATTTTACTTTTTTTCCAGAGGAGACCGATTTCATACCTCTCGCCTTTGTGCCGCACTGTATCATTCAATATTTTAAGTGCTCTGGTGTCATCTTTTGATAGAGGCGTTTCATTTTCTTTTTCCGTTCCCGATGAATCTATCTTCCAGAAGCTGGTTATATAATATGCCAGAGGATCTTTTTCATTTGTTGTGAGCGTCATTTCTCTGTCGAATGCTTCATAGCTAAGAGAAAGGAAGTTGGTTCTTTGTTGTTCCTTATGGCCGAATTTGATTGGACCAGTTATAGTCCAGCCTAACAGATTTCTGGTTGCAAATGGCGTGTTTTTGGGTCCCTGTAAAAACTCTTTTTTCAGGATGTCCTGTGTTGCGTCAATTCCATGTAATACTTGGATGCGATCGTTTTCCAGTTGGGGAAAACTGATGTGTTGCAAATGGGGATGTTTGCTGCAAACATCATTCAGTTCTGAAACGGGGGCATCGTCAAAATGCCAATTGTTAATTGAATAAACGTAATTTAAGCGAAACAGTGGTTTCTTACTGTTAAAGGGTCCAATGTCAAGTTGTACGAGTTTGGCTTCCATTGAAGAATCACCAAAGGTTCTGGAAACGCTCAGAGTTGATTCTAGGCTGGTTCGTGCTGCATTGAGTTTGGTTACCATGCGATCGAAAACATAAGATATCGTGCTGCAGCTGTCAAGTAATGCATAACATTCGCAGGTTTCGTTGGGACTGTAAAGTTTAATGGGAACCATAGGAAGCTGATTTCTAATTTTTCGCGGGAAAACAGGCGTGTAGATTGGTGATTTTGTTTCGTTGCTGATCTCATCAAAGGACTCGCATAGTGGTAATTCGTGTTGAGTAGCGTTTGTTTTTTGCTGTAAGACATAATTGTTGTCATGTAGCTTTGAGTGGTGTTTCCGTGAACAATGTCTGCAGAGAGACTTTAGATGGACACGTTTTTGCCTTATGAGTTGAGCTAAGACAATTGTAGCAAAGAGAATTCTTTTTGACTTCAGCATTACGTTCAGACGGTGACATTTGCAGCAATTTTTGACACTTCCCTATGTAATGTTCTCCTTTATCAACCGGACAAATTGTACTTCTGTTTTGCTGAGACTGTTGTTTCTTTGGATTGAATGGTTTGTGAACAAAACTCCTGTTGTTGCTTTCAAATGTTTTAACTCTATTAGCGTTGTTGTGATGATGTTCGTTTGCGTTCTGGTTGTTATTGTTCGGGTTGTGGTTGTGGTGGTTCTTGTTATGGCCGGATTGACTAAATTTTTGGTTTCCGTTTCTTTCTTTTTGCCTGAAATTAGATTTATGGTTAAATTTACCTCTATTGCGGTCGTTCTTGTGATTTCTGTGGTTCGTGTCGTTGCTGGAAAAGCTGTTGTCTTGTAGATGTTCACGGGCTCTAGCCTGTTTATCCATCCATATCGAGAGGTCTTCCAATCCGGGAAATGGACTTCCATTGTCAACTAGGTGTTCACTCCATTTCATTTTTAATGACCATGGTAGCTTATCCCGGGCAATCCGCACTAAATAGGTAGAGTTCAAGTCTGCGTTAAAATCATGTGCATTAAATGTCTGGACTAGTTTTCTCAGGAGAGAAGCGTAGCTTATCAATGTTACGTGGTCGCTTGCTTGTGGTCTGTGCCACAGTTCAAGTTCTTTGGTGAGGGCGGCAACAACGTGTTGAGGATTTCCAAAGCGTCTTTCAAGTTCCAATAAGGCATCATGATAGAATCCGGGGTTACAGAGATATCCCGAAATGGCTTCTCTTGCTGGTCCAACGACCAATGTTTGCAGGTAGCTCATTCTTTCGTTGTCAGTGATGTCACAGTTTTGATGAATAGCTCAGGAAAACAAGCAGGACCATTCATTCCACTTCAGTGGGTCTGCGTCAAATTTTTGTATTCGTATGTCTGACAGCTTGACTGAGCGATAGTTGTTTCGAAAGAACGGCTGATGATGATAGCTGTCGGAATATAGGGGATGCGCGGTTTGCTGATTAGGATTATTTCCATTGTGAATTGGTTGTTGGAGATCATTTACATTTTCCGAAGAGGATTGTTGAGGGTTTGTACAGATATTAGGTTGAACATATTGTTCTCGTGTCGTTGGCAGTTGCTGATGGAGGCCTGCTGGATGTAGCATCTGCTGAGCAAAGTTACTGCTCTGGCAGTAATTTTGTTTGATTGAAGCCTTTTGTTGATTTTGACCAAAAATTTCAGGCAGGTTATTTGCGACACCAAGTGAGTTGAGCGATTCCCTTTCCTTCCAGTTTATGAGATGCTGACTGCTGTGGCTCGGTTGAAAAAATGTATGGCTTTGCGCAGAGGGGATGTTTTGCCGAACTCGATGATGAATTTGAGGATCATTTGCTTGGAGATTCATAATTGAAATACTCTGGTTGCTACTGAGGCTGCGGTTGGGTTGCGAATTGCAAAAATGCTGGTTTAGCTCAATTTGAGTTAATAATGGGATCGATGTAGAGAGTTGGGTTGGGTTTGATCCGATCCGTTGAGGATCTGAATTCAGATCGGCGTGTGATGCCGTTGAGATTTCTCTTGGTTGGCATGCAACGTTTTGACATTCCTGTAAGCTTGCCACCACCTCTGTGATTCCACCGTTCTCTTTCGGTAGAACACAAGGTTCTGGTGTTTTTTGACGGAATGTGTTATCGAATTCTCGTTGTTGCTGACTTTTCAGACCACTATGCGTCTTAGTTTGTAGCATTTTCTGCCCTGAAGGCAAATAGATTTCCTCAGGGTTTTGTGGGTAGTTGGGCTCCACGTCGTTGTTTCGCAGATTATTAGGAACAATAGAAATGGGATTTTCGTTTGTCCAGTCGTGAGCACCAGATCTGTCTATATGATTTACATCGTTTTTATCAGATTCATATTCTTGTGAAATGACGTTCTGAATTGGGAGAGCTACTTGTGGGTCAAAAGCTGCTTCTCTTCCCGTGCATGCGCCCAATTTCGGTATGCTCCGGTTCGGCAAATTGTACTTGCCAATCGTTGTTGTTATTGTTTCGGTTTCTTTGGTTTGCATTTTTGTTCCTCCTGAGGATTCAGCAGTGTCTTTCGAAGAAAGGAGTATGTTGTTTTGGTTGTCAAAATGCCTGCTTTATGTGGATTTCTGCTGATTTTTTCTCGAAGTGCTTGAAACAGCTGACATTCGACTTCTAAGTGATGATCTGCTACTTGCTCTTGAGGTTTCGTTTCTCATCGAAATTTCGTGTTGCTTGACGATTTGCATAATTTCAATTTTCATTGTAGTGAGCTCCTCTGCCTCTTCAAGAGCTTCCAAGACTGCTTTCAGACTGGGCCATTACGTCCACACTTTTTTCTGTTTGTTCGACAATTCGGGTGAATTCCTGAAACGACTGAGAAACTATTTCTGAATCAAGATTTTTCTGATATTTGCCTCCTTATTTCGCCCTCAAGCAGTTGTGCGTTTTTAAAACGTTGGTGGAGAAGCTTGACAATGCTATTTATGCTTTGCTTGCTATTTCCGAACTTTGATTTTCTTATTAGCGTCGTTTGCATTTTTGTTGCTCTTTATATGTTGTGGTCTTATTGAGGGGTAGGTTCGTACATGTAGAAACCTGAAATGTATTGGATACTTAAGGGCCAAATTGGTGACCTTAGGAGGTTGATATTTGTCAATTTGGATGACGTTGGCGGACACCCGGA
The DNA here is from genome assembly GCF_964194025.1 of Convolutriloba macropyga. Lineage (NCBI taxonomy): Eukaryota > Metazoa > Xenacoelomorpha > Acoela > Convolutidae > Convolutriloba > Convolutriloba macropyga. The sequence goes on from NC_134478.1 coordinate 45,980,456, forward strand.
CAGTTTTGTGAGAAATTTTGGGGTGAGCTTGGAGGGCACCTTGGGTTTCTTCGAGGGTAGAGAGAGATCAACTTGAGTGAACTCAGGGGCACTTTGGTGACCTTTGGATTGGACTCTGGTTGACCTTTGAGGGCGTTTGGGTAACCTTGGGGGAGGTGACCTTTGGTTGACCTTTGGGGCACTTTGGGTGACGTTGGGGGACATTTATGGACTTGGGGAACTCTGGGTAACATTTGCATGAACTTGGGGGACCCTGGTTGACCTTTAGGGGCACTTTGGGTGACCTTTGGGGGCACTTTTGGGACCTTGGGGGCACTCTGGTTGACCTTGGGGGGCCCTTGTGTGACCTTGGGGGGTACTCTGGGTGACCTTTGGGGGATTCTGGGTGACTTTTGGGGGTACTTTGGGTGACCTCGGGGAGCCCTTGTGTGACCTTGGGGGGTACTCTGGTTGACCTTTGGGGCACTTTGGGTGACGTTTGGGGGGGCTTTTTTGACCTTGGAGGGCACTCTGGGTGACCTTTGGGGACACTTTGAGTGAGCTTGGGTGGACTCTGGGTGACCTTTGGGTGACCTTGGGGGCTCTGGGTATCTTTTGGAGCACTTTGGGTGACGTTGGGGTGCCCTTTTGTGACCTTGGAGGGCACTCTGGGTGACCTTTTGGGGCACTTTGGGTGACCTTTGGGGGCACTTTGGGTGACGTTGGGGGGCACTTTTGTGACCTTGGGGGGCACTCTGGGTGACCTTGGGGGGCCCTTGTGTGACCCTGGGGGTACTCTGGGTGACCTTTGGGGCACTTGGGTTGACCTTTGGGGGCACTTTGGGTGACATTTGGGATGCCTTTTTTGACCTTGGGGGCACTCTGGGTGACCTTTGGGGACACTTTGGGTGAGCTTGGTTGGACTCTGGGTGACCTTTGGTTGACCTTGGGGGGCTCTGGGTGACCTTTTGGGACACTTTGGTGACGTTGTGGTGACCTGGGTGACCTTTTGGGGCACTTTGGGTGACCTTTGGGGGCACTTTGGGTGACCTTGGTGGGCACTCTGGGTGACCTTTGGGCAAACTTTGGATGACCTTTGGGAGGACTTTGGGTGACCTTGGGGACCAAAGATCGGCTGCTGTAGACTGGTTCTACTGGCGCAACGATGATTTCGGCTGGTTGAGGCTGCACAGGAGTCCAGTCGGCCGGATTGCACTGGTTGGCTGCTGGGGTGGTGTAGATGTTGACTACAGCTTGTAGGTTCCACTGGTGGAACGATGAAGTCGGCTGGTTGAGGCTGCACAGGAATCCGGTTGGCCGGAGGCACTGGCTGGCTGCTGGAGTAATGTAATCTTTGCAAAATTTTCACCGGACCCGAATTTTTTAATATAACATTTTGAACTGCTAATAATTTTAACAATCGCTTCGCTGATAGCCGTTTTTTTTCAAAAAAAGGAAAATCTTGAGTTATAGTTACCCAAACCCTGTTGGTAATTGGTGACTAAGCCTCTTCAGGGAGGGGGGGGGGTTGGGGTGTGTTATTTGCCCCGAGAATCAATAAATGGAGTGATACAATATATATATATATATATATATATATATATATATATATATATGAAGTTCTCAAAGCTTATCTGAATTGTCATTTCTTTTCACAGAACACCTGCACGAGACACTTCCATGATACAATTTCAACTTTTGTCCAATTCCAACATTTCACGTATTTCTTTTTCAATGTAGCTTCCTTTCCACCCTCTTTAGCATCAGTGTTGACCAACTTGCCCACAGAGGAGGTTGCTCTGTTGTTCGGGTTGGATCTGTTCGTTTGAAGCGCGAAGCGCCAAATGACAATGTCGATGCTTCTTGGGGGAGTCGTTTGGTTCTCAAAAACCTTAGTCCTCAAAATTACCTTAATTCCATTGTTGCCACGTGCCCTTTTTTGGTTTCAAATTCTTGTGTTATGAATCAATATCTTTTAGTTTACAACGATTATGACAATTTTGCGGTAAATATTTAGCGCCATTGAAAGAAGATTATCGATGTCGATAACTTCGCTTGTCACAATATTGGAGTTCAAAGACGTCACAATTGAATATTTTTATTTTTTTTACGAAATCGAATATGGTTTTAACGGGTTCGATGCCGTTTTCTTGCAAAACTTAATTGAGTTGTTGCTTTTCGTTTTTATTTGGACTTGATGTCTTCATATAAAGTTGACTGAACAAAAACCTATTTAAAAATATTTGTTGATATTTAATGGTTTTTTGAAATTATTTTGCCTTCCAAAAAATTAAACGTAATTTTCAACAATTCCGAATTTGGCCTTTTTGCCTACCTAAAACCGATTGTCATGATTGGTTGTTCCCATATAGTTTAGTGAAGTTGAAATTATTAGTTTAGTTGAAGTTTTATTTGACGTCATATAGACATTGATTTGGATATAAAGTTTGTTGTTGATATTTGATTTTGCTGTTTGTCTTTGTTTCGTAGTCTTAACGATGGCATGCCACATCGGCCCTATAGTGTGGCATTATTCACTTTACTAAGTGATATGAATTGGGATTTTTTTCATAAACCAACTGTTTGTCAAAATTCTTCGAGTTTTTGAAAATTTTCAATCTGTTCCTCATTTGGTAGAGAGTTCAGCCAGAAATGTGGATAAGCGGGGTCGCAACATCATGTGCGAATGGTATCTGAATTAGAATTCGGAGTGGGGGGATGAATACTATCCTACGCCTCTTTCCCATGTCTTGACTTTTCCAGACACGTTCACAAAAGTGCCAGTTTTCTACGCAAAGTCTGAAAGTGTGCCTCTGTATCCGAAAACTATTGCTTTATACAAAATTTGGATTTTGACCTCTGGAAACTGTTTTTTATTTGGAGAGCGTTGTAAACAACTCTGCTTGGACGTAAAATTAGCGGCAGTTAAAAGTAGTTATTTCATTGAATTTACTTTTTGATCAAATTTGGCTACCGACTGCAAATAAAAGCTGACAAAATCAGACTTTCGAAGTTTCAATTCATTCAAACGATATAGAGCAACATATTAAGATTTTTAATGATCCTAGCAACAAGTGAGAATTTAGAAGGCAAGGTTTTTTTGTTGCTCTTTTACCGGTTTTTTGTCTGATGTTATTTACGCCAAAATTGGTTCACAATTGGTCATCAATCGTCTAATAAACCTTAAAAAAATAAGCTGAAAACAGCCTTATTTGATACATATCATAATATTGTTCACATAAAATTAGGTTATACAAACTTTTTCTGGCTCTGGCTTTAATACGTAAATTGGAACGACTTCTGTGCGCTTTTTAAATACTTGAATCTGATCAGCTGAGAAAAATGACGCATTTTGATACATTCTAGCTTACATGTATTTACTTAGTAACACAAAGACGGCGGAGCGTCCTACGCTCTCGGAGCCATAAAGGAGCTCAGTAATCCGAGCAGTAGGGTAGTAACACCTTGGGTGGTATCTTCGACTACCCAGACCAAGTCGTCGGTCTTTAGGTATTTCTCGGCAGGCGTCTGCCAATTAGAAGGTCGGTTCAATGCCGGTACGTACTCGTTGATGCAACGTGACCAAAGTGTGTTAGCGTACGACTGTTTGTGGGCGAATTGTTTACGGTGATAGAATTGGTGAATGCCAACGACTGATGGATTTGCGTTTGCCGTGTTACCAAGTAGAAATAGATTAGGTGTTGTTGCGCTTAAGTCAGACGGCTCGGCGCTTACGGGCATTAACCGGCGTGCGTTAAGTGAGTATTCCACGAAACAAAAAGTAGTGCTCAAAACTTTGTCAAAGAAGCGAAAAGTACCGAGGATAGTGTAAAGTAATTGCAGAAAACTACGTACAATTTTCTCCCAGATGCCACTTTGATGTGGCGCACTCGGCGGATGTGGCGCACTCGGCGGACTGAACCAATTAATGTCTTTGTGTTCAAGTTCGGCGTCGTTGTTGATGGAGTTCCATTTTTCAAAAATCTCGCGGACCTCTTTCTCCGCACCAACAACTAATCTCGGGGAGTTCTTCCTCGACGAGAGGCAAAACGCTCTATTCCTATTGCACATGAGTTAGCGTCCATGGACAGGACAATATACACATTGACAGCACCAGCAGTCAAACAAGTGAAGAGGGATCCCCAGCTGTTCTCGTTAGTTCGATGAAAGGTAGCGTAAAACGGCCCAACGTAAAACGGCCGTGTTGGTAAACGGAGGAGATTGGTATTTAAGTCTTTCTACTGGGAGGTCAGCCATAATGGGTTGAAAAATGGCACCGCGGATTATTCTGCAATTAATACAGCTAGATTTTTTTGAACGGAGTGGGAATCCTATTTCGAGGATGACATAACGTTCTTGTAATTTAGCGCGCAGTTAGTCAACACCTTGATGGTGGCTTTTTACGTGGGTAAGCCGCAGAGACAGTTTTACAAATACATGGCGCGAGTCAAGAACAATAGGATGTTTCACATCAAAATCAATTTCGACCAACCGTTTGACGCTGCCAGTCGAACGGATTGGACCTTTTGGTCCTACGAAGGCGGAACACGGGGCATTAAGGCTACTCCGTTTAACGGATTTGTTTTCCAGGAGATCTTTACTCTCGGAATTTAAAGACTCTACTTGAAAAAGATACTGAAAATGAGGCTCGGTTGGAGCTATTATACTACCATCGAGATTACGGTAGCATTCAGGTGAGAGTAACAATGATGTCTTAGTATTACCATTTTATTTGGTGGCTATACCGAGTTTGATCTAATAAACTACTTCAGTGGTTGGTTCGAAAAGGAATTGCTTGGGTCTTATGAAATATGGGCACTTCGGCCAACTACTTAAATGTAAAACCTCATTCCTGACATACCACGAGTGTTGGCGTCTGCCAGGCTCTCACTTGAGGCAACGTGGTTCCATCCGACAACGCTATTGTAATCTAAGATCTCGCTAACACGGTTTGCAACGATTATTTGGTGCATGGTTTTAGAATTAAGCCATTGCAAGACAGTAATGCTGTCGGTTCACATGAAAGCCTCGTTGAAATTCACTGGGAGAGCTCGCCAGATTTCTTGTTTCAATTGGACGGCCAAAAGCGCTGACTGTAATTCCAGCTTTTGACCTGTCACCACCTTCATAAGTGCTCTAAGTGCGTTAGCCAGGACAAACGCAAGCTCCGTTTGATTCCCACTCGAAGTAGTTATTCGAGCTCGGAGGAATGTAACGGCACTAAAAATTTCTTCCGAGCTATCACCAAACATCTGCAATTCCAAGTGTTTGAAGGTTCACGAAAAGTAGTTCCTCGGTATAGTGATTTTGCAAGCTTGCGTAGTTCTACACCCCATCCAAAGAACCTTTCAACAGTGTCTTTTGGTAGCTCTTCATCCCAATGCTGCCTGCTGTTTCGCCAGATGTCCTTCAGTAACAGTCGGGCGCTAACGGTGAATGGTGCCAATAGACCAAAGGGATCAAATAACTTAGACACTAGGCTAAGTACCAAGCGATGTGTTTAAGACTTAGCTACTGTTCTGGAGGTACCTCTTCTCAACACCAGAGTGCCATTGTTGTGATCCCATTTCAACCCAAGCACATGCAAAGACTCCTTCTTAGATGACGCGATTACTAATGATTCGGTGGTCTGGGTTGACCCATTAAGTTGATCAGCCATACCTGGTACATTGCTTACAAACTGACTGAGCTTGAACCCATCTAGACGGAGAAGATGCACGAATTACTTTGATCTGTTGTAGAGCCTTCTCAAAGGACTCCGCCGAATCTAGGTAATCGTCCATGCAGAAATTTTCTAGGACGGCTTAGTTTGCTTCCAGGTTTTGACCTTTGTTGTCTGAGGCCTTGCGTTGTAATGCATAGTTAGCGCAAGTGGGCGAGTCGTTAGCCCCAAAAATATGGCGCGTGTAATGATACACTACATTTGTTGTGGGTATCTCTCGCCACAAAACAACGCAGTGATGTCTGGTCATGGTCTGGTACAACAACCTGGCGAAACATATCCTCTATATTTGCGGCGAAACCTAAGTTCATATTCATATCTATATTCATATTGAACTAATCTATTTTCATATTGACGAAACCTAAGTAGTACAGGGATTAAATTCTTGAGCAAGTCGGGGCCTGTGAGATAAGATTTGTTCGATGAAGTACCGTGGAACTCCGCTGCACCTTTTACTACCCTACTCACGTTAACGGGTTTTTTAGGGTTGATTACGGGATGACGTGGTAGGTAGCGCCCTTTGCCTGACCGCTGCTCGACCATGTGAACTTCAGAAACTCGTATTTTACATCACTGAGGTTATTAGACTTCACTTAGGTTTTTACACATTCAAGGTCATCACTGATGGTTTTTGCGTAATTATTTTTTAATGATGTCTATCGCTAGATTTAGTTAACCTGCTTGTACGCGTCGTACGGTTCCATATCGTACCATGACTTTACCTGACGGGCAATTTCCTAATCCGGCTCAATATTGGCTGTGTAACAAATTGACACTAAACTTCAACTTGTATTTTTTGTCGGCCGCAAAATAATCTAACGGACGGATCGCATGGTAGACATTCTGTCCAAGTATCATCTCAAGGTCTCATAGCTATATTTTAATGTGGAAATGTTTCTTGCAGGGGCTTAACGTCAATGATGTTACCGACATTTAACGTTTCCCTCACATAGGGACGCGCATTGAATGCTTCGAAATCTTGATGTTTATGACGTGTCACAATCAATTGAACAACTTTTGTCTCCATTAGTTCTCTATTTTTACCTTTGACGGTCAATCTTAATGCAAACCTTTCTTGCAAACCGAGTCTAGTTGCTAGACTATCGGATACCCAAGATTTACTGCAAGCGGTATCGCACAAAGCCTACGCCCTAGTATTAGTTCCAGAAGAATTAGTCATTTGCAATTCTTTCAGCTGAAGGAGGCCATTCACATCTATGGCGTCTATGACGAAGACATAGTGGTCGTCTTGCTTTGTTGCTGTTGACCAGTAGATGGTTTCATACTACTACATACAGTTGAATTTGAAATATTGAAGTTGTTAATTGATAATTTAGCTGGAAAAACCCTTTTGGCTCCGTAAGGTGTTATGGCAGCTGTTGCAATCATCTTTTCTATTTTACTGAGACTTGGTCACTACCTAAGCAAATGGTCACCACGCAAGCAAGAGAAACAGAGTTTTGCCTCAGCCACTACTTTGGCTCGCTGAGCGGGAGTCGTTTCCTTGATGACACGACATTCCAACAGACAATGGCTGCTTTTCTATAAAATGATGCTTGAGATAGATGTTGAAGAAATTTGTTGTAACTTGTGGTGATTCTTCTGTCGCGTATTTGCGGCAATTGCTTTCGATTGAAATTTTGTATTGTTACTGGTCTGAGGGAATCGTCAGTCTTGGTTTTAGTTTAGCTTTCTTCATTAAATCGTGTGCTTCGGCCTTCTTCTCCTTTAACCAATCGTTATATTCGAGAATAGTTGGTTTCATCTAATGCGGGTCATTCCTCTTGCTATTTATGACGTCAGCTAAGGCCGTCATCAGGCTGGCATTTTGGGCTGCTGGCGCCGGAGGCACAGTGGAATCAGAGCAGTATGCCGAAACGTTGGAGGTATAACGTGAGTGACAAAAGATGGCGCTATGTTAATGGTTGTACTGAAGGGGCTAACGGGGATGCTAAATGTGCGTGGTATGGGTATATGTAGCTGTGTGTCTTGTGGATTGTTAAATTGAGGTAGATTCTGTTGTTGTGCAAAAGGAGGAATGAGCAGATACAGCTGACCATGAATACTACAGATTCTTGGTCTCAAATGTACAGCGGATTGATCCATGAGTTGATTTGCTGGTGGGTTTGTTGAAAAAGCAGGTACAAAAATGTGGGAATTCGATAGTGCCATAAAAGGTGTCGGTGGCCGAGTAGGCTGCATAGGTGGCTGAAGTGGTAGGAATGCGACCTTTTTTTACGTCGGCTGGTACTTGGTTCATTGGGTTCACCAGACTACTGCCTGAGGGACTATGTCCCTGATCGAACCCTTGTCACTGACGGATTGCTGCAGTTGAATATGGAGGTATTCCCGATACAACGCCTACTGCTGCGCAATGAAAACTGAAACTCCTGGAATTGTGTACTGAGATAGCATTTCAAGGGGATTTAAGTTACCGGCAACGTCAGTCGAGTTTTCTGGAGGATGACTAACGGCAGTGTCTTGAGCGGGATGATTGTCTGTTACTGTTACTGCTTCAAGAAGAGAGAAATTTAACTCGCTCCCGATAGTTTTTAAATTACCACGTATAAAGGAATTTACCCAAATACTGAACAGGTTTCTGACTTCTATCTGATCCCCTATCTTTAAGAAATTTTACTTCACTTGAGTGGTGACTAAACAAAGAACGACTATCCATAAATTCGGCCTCAATTAATATTGCAGCGGCAACACGCTGGCGTTGGTCTCCAATTCTCGAAGTGCCATCTGCTGCATTTGTACTTCAAGCTCATTTTTCTGCATGGAAAGTTTGTGTTTTTTATTGAGGCGCATGGCAGCTTGTTCTTTGTTCTAAGCCTCTTTACGTTTTAATTTTGACATGAGAAAATCATGCTCACGCTGGCTAGACATTAATGACTTTGTTCGGCGTGAACTTCTCTTAGACTGCCATTGAAGACTAAAGCCCTTGCATACGGTGTCTCGGTCCGCAACGGAGTCATTATAGTTACCAGCCGAAAGCAAGATTTCACCAGTGTTCCCAGTTACATCATCCAACCATTGCTCAAGGCCAGGATAAATTGAACCTGGGATTTCGGTTATGCTTGCCAAGTCCTAGAGTTCTTCATTCTTATCTACTAGCTTGCTGAAAAAAACTTTTAACTTAGAAAACGAGCGTTAAATTTTAACCCTTCTGTTCTGTCAGTTTATGGCGTCGGTGATGTCTTTGTGCAGGTTACATAACTCGGATTCCAGATTAGATCTTGCGTTATAGAGCTTTTTCAATACTTGCTGCTGAACGGCCATTATCTTGAAATGACTAATTTCTCAATGTAGAGTAACTTTCAACCAAACACGTGGAATGAAGTTTATACAGTAATTGAGAGCCAGTAATTGAGTAAAGTTGAAAAAGTCAAAAAACAATCCAGCCGAAACTCGTGAATCAACTAAGTCACACACTAAAAAGCTATAACACCAAAACAACCAACCAACATACTAGCATAATCAACATACTGCTACTTTTACATACTTCATCACATATGACAACATACTATATCGAAGCAATAAATGAAGCCGAGAAATACGACGTTGAACGCAAAGAAATGGAACAATCGGATACGAAAATGAAAAGCGAAATATGGGAGAGTGACGTTATTGAAAAATAAACGGAACTGGGCAATTTGAAAAGTTAAAAGACTCAAGATACGCGGACGGTACGATATGGAATCGAGAACAAGAAAAAATGTGGCAAGGCAAATTTTTCTTTGTAGGTCGGATTTTGTGAGTATTTCACAATCGTTATATATTGTGAATTGAGTTTCACTCATTTGACAAACCTTCTCTTGGGAAAGTCGAATTTTTGACAAATTTGACAAAAAAATATGACAAAAAATACAATAAATTAAAATATGCGGAGATCACTCAATTGATTGACGTTTTTTTCTATGTTATAAAAACATGTGAACATTTTTGACATGAAACGTAAAGTTTGCGAATCAAAGTTGGATGTTGTAAATTGAATATGGGGAAGATCTTCACCTCTAATCAGAGGCTGTTGATGTCAGGGTAGGGGGATTAGTTAGTTGGATACATTTTCTGTCGAAATTTTTTTAAATAGGGACTAGCATATGTGGGCATGCAAGAAGTGACACAGAAGCATCGACTTACTAGTCAATTATTCTTTTAAATGAGGCTTATTATGCAAGACCTTGCATACCTGCAAATGACGCTTATTTGCAAGATCTTGAATTTTTTTTCCAAAAGACGATTATCTTGCCATATGCAAGATGAGTGATTATCTTCGTTGCATTTTGGAGGGCTCGATGGCTATCTTTGAATAATTCTGCATCATTTAAGATAGCCATATAGAAAATGGACTAGCTCAGAAGATGTTTCGTAGGATCCCCAAATAAGCTGTATGTGACCCCATCTCTAGTGTCGATTACCTTTGAAGCGTCTGGTGGACAACTTGTGTAGCTAAGAGGAGTAGTCTGATTGTGGAAGCTGTTTGGGATTTAGTTGGGAAACCCAAAATTTGTAAACTTTTTGTGGACCTCTAACTGTTACAAATGGATCGAAGCATTAGGAGGAAGTTAGGTCACTATAATGAGGATAGAGAACGATAAATCAAGGGAGAATTAAACGGAATCAAATTATATGAAGAGTGTTGTATCCACAAAGGATATATTTTAAATTCTGCAATGCAAAAGCTTATTGTAGAATCAATTTGTAATTTGAGGGTCACTTCGGCTCACCACACAGTTGAACTTATTTCAGCGAGGGGAAATACACTTCTCTGTGATATGTCAAAACACGGACTGATAGAACAGATTAAACTTACAACTAGTTGCTAGCTATGCAAAGGAAAGGAATAAAATTAAAATTGGAATTAAAATTAATAAATACCTGATTATAATTTGATTATAATAACTGCAACCTGAAAAGTAAATTGTTTACGTTATGATCTAATTGAATACCGCGATTCACCTGTATGTAATGTATATGAACTTATTAGTAACCTGTCTTGGTGGATGAACAACTAAATTATTTATTACAATCACTGGTAGTAATATAGAAATTTATTAGAACACTGCTTCCTGCTCACTAGATCTCTTAATTCCTAGTATGCTCAGATAAAAACTGAGTGTGTTTTACTGAGTAAAATACAAGCGATACCTGTAGTAATACAAGTAAAATAAACAAGCGATTGATGATTGCGGATAAAGAGTCGCGTCAAGACAATTTGAAGGGTCTTATGATCTGTGCGTATCCACAGTGCACAAGTTTCTTGCAAAAGAGGTGAGCTTCAATCTCATTGATCAAGCGGCGGCAAATTCCCGTAGAGGTGTCAGGACAATTCACCCCATGCCATTATACCCAATGCCAAAATACCCAATGCCATTATACCCAATGCCAATATACCCAATGCCATTATACCCAATGCCAATATACCCAATGCCATTATACCCAATGTACTTTGATACTTCCGTTCAATAATCCGACAACAATTTAGCAGGCGTTATTACCCTATGTTTTAACACACTTAATGGTCATGGCCATGCCTCAGTGGCCCGTGGGACTTGATATGAAACTATCACAACCGAAAATGCTAAAAAGTTTCCAAAGTTAAAATTGAGAAGTAAGAGAGCAAATGCGTGAACTTCGAGCTAATTTCACACATCCAGATCCAGCTTTGACAGTCTATTTTTGGTAAAACCTAGCTCGAAAGGAGAGGTTTCAGCTTGACTCCAAAGGAAAAGAGATAATTTAAAAAAGCGACTGCGTGAACTGTGCTAATTTCAGACATCCAGATCAAACTTTGGCAAGTGATTAACACTATCTATATAAGCTCATTTACTACTTATATTTGACACCTGTAATCAAACAACACTGAACTGAATCTTACAACTGCTGCTAATTTCTGCGTTCCTCTCTAACCCTGTAAATTATATTTAGGACTAAGACTTTTTGATACATAAGTATATTTTTCCTGATGGTTTGAGGAGCTTTTGTAGATAAATAAAGCATATAAAATGATGGAGAGGTATGAAAGCATAATAAGCTTATTGAGGTTCTTATTTGGAAGGTTTCCGCTAGTAATTTCTGGGATGATAGAGTAGATGGCATTTAGAACGTATAGAAATTTGAACTTATCGATTAGATAGGGGTGGTTGATTTCATCTTTTGTTTTTGGTTTCATAGGATACTGGATCAAAATATAGTTCGTCAGCTTTGTTGTCTTTTTGTCAGATCAAAGATTTACGACGGGTTCGTAACATCGCTTGGCGTAAAACGTTTGTAAGTGAGCGTAGTTTGAAAACATTTGACATTGAAACTGGCCCAATGAAGAAGATCTCTATCGCATTAGGTGTGCTGATCACCTTTTTACTCGTTTCGCCATATAGTATTAAAGAAAGGCTTATAGTGGGATTTTTTTCCTCAGGTTATTTTTGTAACTCAACAAATTTAATGCTGTCGAATGATATTGTCGCGTCATTATTTCAGGTTCGTTTTGATTGAATTGGTGTCGGTGATTTTATTTGTTAGCTTTTGTGCTTCAAGGATTATTTGAAAGAGGCTAAGCTTGTTTAGTGATTAATTGCTCTGGACGAAATTCATAGAAATTATTGTAAACGTGTTGGTCTTTTTGCAAGTTTTTCGCTTGATTTTTCTTGCGCTTTTCTTGTAGAGCATTCTTTGACGTCTCAAGTGACTGTTTTCACTCTTGTTCGTTCTTCTTTTTGAGTGATCTCTCTTGGTCCCACACCGAAGTAAAGCTTCTTGTTAAAATAAAAACGATTGCAGCATAGCAAGAATCAGGGACTGATAGCCGAGTGCTTCTGGTGAGGGATTGCGAGGTTCATGGTTCGAGTAAATAAGAAGGATCCAAGAATTGCAGCCAATTGAAGCTTGATAGAATAAGAAATACGAGAATTTAGCGGAAGGCTTTAGTTTTGTCAGCCAATAAATATAATTGATTTAAAAAACGGAAAAACAAAAAAAAAACAAAAATTCCGAAAACTAAATTATAGTACATAGTACATCTTTCAAGAGAAATTTTTTTGAGACATGTAGTTGTGCAAATTCTTCCACAAAAGAAAACAAATGAACAATTTGTTGTATTTGAGAAGTTGTCAATTTGTGTAAGTCTTCAATGGTGAAGTAGCACTCCTGACTTCAGTTTCTCGGCATTTTGACTTTCTTGAGCAACTCAGTAGCAATCACTTAGTATATTTCAATAGCAAAAACCAAATTCAGTTTTTGAATCAAGAGCCTTTTAAGTTTCTTTAAGCACAGTTTCTATCATTATGATAATATTGAGGTTACAGAGTTCTTCGAGTATGAATTTCTCCTGCAACGTTTACCAAGTACTCATGCGCCAAAATGAAGACTTAGCAGCAAAATTTTACACATTACTAGCATATAACTGCTATTTGCTATAGTAAATGTGGTGTGATGTTGGATGATGTGATTAGGGCTGCGGTGTGACGTGATGTGACGTGATTATTCCTGGAAAGTAACGCCAAATCATGACTGAAGCTGGTTAAAAACAAAATCATATTTAGGCTGATAACAATTTTTTAATAATATTATTTAGGCTGATAATTGTATGATAATGATCATCGACAGACTGAAATTAGTTAAAAATAATATAACACTTTTAATCTGAAAGAAAGACTGATCAGTCTATTTTTTCGACATGTGCACAGAATGTGCACGCGCAAAAATGGCTGAAAACTGTTCTGGGTTTTGATTGGTTCCATTCTGATGTACTCTAGTTGGTCAGTAGGGGTAGTACGTTTTCATTTTTTGTAATGAAGCTAGCATCTAGGTTATTATCACAAAAACCCATTAACTCAGTCGTTAAGACTTGCTACTGAAATTGAATGAAAGAAGTAAACACGGGGAATTTAAAATCAGGTAAACGGAAAACCTTGTAGGTGGACGTTAGGTTGAAAATATTTTTTCTCTTGAAGTAATTGAGGATGAGCCCGTGTAAATTTGACGTGAGCGGAGTACTGTCAATCCAGAAAAAAACATAATGTCTTTGGACAGATTCAGCAATAATTTGCTCTGCCACCAGCTCACTCCTAGGATTTCATGCTTAGAATACAGAGTTGTGCTTTTTTTGTTTTTTTTTCACAAAACTCAAATATTCAATGTATTTTTGTTAGATTTTTAACCTCGATAATACTCAACTATTAATCTAAATTTCTAAAAGTTTAATGCTGATTAGTCAATAGCATCATTGCGAGCAGAAATTGAACGCGGCTGGAAGGAACTTTCAAGCATCTCACAAGAACCGTTCATCTTGCAGGATAGCCATCACCCTGTAAGATCTTGAAAGGAACATAAATCTTTCTATATAAAGATTTTTTACCAGAACCTTGCAAAATTGTGAAGGATAACAATCGGTTCTCGGCTGGGGTATGGCATGAGGTTGGGTTGCAGTCCACGTGGTACTTATATGACCGCATCACCCTCTGAGTAGAAAGATGTAGGGCTGCGGTCATTAAAAAACCTTGGTTCTGCTGGTTTATTTGAAAAACTTAACAAAAAATTGTTAGAACAAGCATTTTATACAATGCATTCAAAGCGGACCAATGAGAGAGCTTGAACCATTTGGCTTCTTGTCTCACTTTTTCTTATTTTGCTAGACGTCCATTGGACTAGCTTGGCGTCCTCCAAATGAGAGATGTAATGAAACATATATTCTAGACTTTTGGTTGCTCATATTTGGTTGCGACTTCTTGTCAGATGTTTTTGGGAAAGAGTAACTCTCAGATTTTTGGCGGTAGTTTTAATCATCAGCAAATGTCATGCTTTTCTTGAGTTGCCAAGGTCATTGGGAACATGCTCCAAGAAGGAGGGCAGGGTTGGAGATCATCTTGATTGTCGTTTGATCCGATATCCTTGAACCTATATAATTGGAATGAAAATACTGTAAGGGCAATAACATCAAAGGGGGTGGATGTAGCTCATGTTGCCTAAGACCGAAGCGAAAAATTTGAATTAAAAAACTACGGGGAAAAAACCCGTGCGAGGCCGGCGACAGGACGCACGAACGAGCCGTAGGCCGTTTTTACTTTGACAACTCGTACTTCACCGTCTCGTCCAGGGGATGTTTCCACAACTCTTCCAAGGGGCCAGATTCCTCTCGGCGTCAAGTCCTTGAGTACCCACACAACATCTCCTAATTTCAGAGGAGGCTGGTTGTTGTCTGTCCATTTACGTCTCTTGAGTAATGTCGGCAGGTACTCCTTAATCAAACGCCGCCACACGTGGTTCATCAACTGCTGCACGTGCTTCCAGTTCTTGAAACTAGCTGGCTGTTGGTCTCCAAAGTTTCCGGGTGGCAGGGAACTGTAAGGGCGTTGAATGAGGAAATGGTTAGGAGTGAGTGGTTCTTCGTTTTCAGGCTGATCAGCAACGTTTGTCAAGGGTCTGGAATTCAGGATTGCTTCGACTTCTACCATTATTGTCTCAAAGATGTCGAAGGAGAGACGCTTAGATCCTAGAATGATTAAGAGTGTCCTTTTGGCGCTCTGAATCAATCGCTCCCACACGCCACCGAAATGAGGGCCGTATGGTGGGTTAAATTTCCATGTGGTTTTGACTGCAGCTAGGGCGTTATAAATCTTGTCTTTGTCTAAAGCCTTAACCGACTTCTTCAGCTCTTCGGAAGCGCCAACAAATGTTTTTCCGTTATCGCTGTACAATAAAATAGGTTGGCATCTTCGGCAGGTGAATCGTCGATATGCATTGAGGAAGGTGTCTGTATTTAAATCTGGACATGTTTCTAACTGGACTGCTCGCGTAACGAGGCATGTAAAAATAAGTCCTTAATGTTTCTCGATTTTGCCTTGTTTGTCCTCAATATAAAACGGGCCAAAAAAGTCCAGTCCTGTGTTGGCAAACGGAAATTTGGTTTCTTCTGTGGGGAAGCGGAAAGCAGGAAGTGGGGCCATTATTGGTTGTATATTTTGAGTGTCAAAACGACGACACAGAAAACATCGGTATTTTATTGAAAGTAGTGTTTTTCGAAGTCCAATGACGTAGTAGCGTTGTTGTACGAATGCTTTGACCGGTTCTGTTGCTTGATGAGCACAAATTCTGTGCGCATGTTCAAGGTATAAGTCTCGCAATCTTTTCCTTTGCGTCCAAGATTATTGGACATTTTTCAATCTCATATTCTGTTGGAGCAAATAGGAGACGGCCACTAGATCGTAGGAGTCCGTTTTGGTCAATTATTGGATTTAAGTTTCTCAATTTGCTCTTGGCGTCTAATTTTTGTGTTCTTTTTATTGCGTTGATTGTTGAGGAAAAAGCATTGTTTTGAGACAACTTAAGCAGAAAATTTTGAGATAAACAAACATCATCTTTTGTGTATTGGCTCTTGTCGGAACGATTCTTCTTAGCTCTGTAAATTAAATTGAAGACAGTCGCGAGGGTTAAAAGTAGCTTATTCCATGTTGAAAAGCGGTTTGGGTCTAGAACAGGTTTGATCGGGGTTTTTGTATTTTGTTTTTGGGTGCGAATGTAAGCAACTGCTGACAATGCAACGGTTGAGGCGTCAACAAAGACATGGAGCTGGTGATTATTTTCCTGATTCGTTGAGGAGTTCAACCATCTGGGGATTTCGATATCAGGCATTGCAAAGTAACTATCGAGCACTTTTTTTAGGTAGGAATGAAGTTCTGCGGGAAGTGGTTCATCCCACTTCTTACCTAGCTTCCAGACTTGTTGTAAAAGCATTTTGATTCTAATTGTGAGCGGGGACAAAATTCCTAGGGGATCGAAAAATGTTGATACTAAGCTGAACATTTTCCTTTGTGTATACTCACTTGCATTTCGGGGAAAATGTTCTAATGTCTTCATTAGAAAACAGTCAGTTCTGGTATTCCATTTCTGACCGAGGACTCTATTGATCTCTTTCAGTTCATCTCGATCTTCTTGCTCAATGAACCTTAGGGCTTCATGTTTGTTTGACACAAATTTTGTCAAGCGAAAGCCACCTTTATGAAGGCTATCTTTAGTCTGGTTAATGGTGTCAATTGCTTCTTCTATAGACGCCAAAGAATGGATATAGTCGTCCATATAAAAATGGTTCTTTATTGCATTAACTGCTGTTGGAAATTCAATTGCTTTATCTTCTGCGCAACGGTTCAGAACGAAAATTGCACAAAATGGGGAGCAGTTTGCTCCAAAAATTAATCTGGTGAACTGGTATTGGTTAACCATCTCTTCATTGGGCCAGAGAAAGCGTAATGCACATTGGTCCTCATGCCTTATTGCTATCTGCATGAACATGTCGTCGATATCAGAGAGAATGGCAACTGGGTTTTCACAAAATCTCAGAAGAATTCCGACCAAGTTGTTCAGCAAATCTGGTCCTGTGATCAAATTGGAGTTCAAGGATTGTCCTCTAAACTTGGCCGCAGCATTTGCTACTCTGCGCACTTTTCCGGGCTTGTTTGGATTAACCACTGGGTGATGAGGCAAATACCAAATTTTCTCGGGTTCTGGCTGCTGCATTTCAACTGGCTTGACATAAAATTTTTGAAGATCTGTTGTGAGAGTTTGCTCATACAACTCTTTCAATTGGAGGTCATTACTGAGTCGCTTCTGAAGACTTTTCAGCTGGCTGAGAGCTGCAAAATAATTATTTTCAATTCTCAATGGTTTTTTCCAAGGCAGTCCATTTTCGCACTTCTCACCATTGTAGCTGATTGTTTTGTTCAAGATATCAAGGGCTTCCTTTTCAACGGGATTTTTAGATTCAGGCTCGGGTTGAGTTCCTTCAGCTTCAATTTTCCAGAATTGCTCAAGCAATTCATCAAGAGGCTGATCGTCGGAGCTTCTTCTTGATACGTGGTACACGTACTGTTTCTGCTGGTGAGATCGTTGTTTGGGTTGCTTTAGCACTCTTTCATACTCTCCAGCTAGGGTCTTTCCAAGCCTCGTCTTTATGCCGAAAGGCTGGTTTTTAGTTGCCGGGATGACTTCAACTGGATGTGTGAAAGAAAAAGTGTTTATTCCCAAAAGGGCACCGATTTTGCCATCAGCTATTTCTGGGAAGTGAATGTGACGGAGTTCTTTGAATGCATCGCAAAGTTGGTTGAGTTCAAATGTATTAGCTGGTGCTACATTTAAACAAGGGGTGCTATAAGTGGTTGTAATTTGAAAGTTTGATCCAAATTTTCGTAGGATGCAACTGTCACTTTTTCAGAAATTTTTGAAAGTGGCATAACATGCTCTGTGTTAAGATACTGAAGCGTAGTTGCTTCTTGATCTTCGCATGGAAGAGCAAGGAACTCTGTGATTTTGTCAAGTATGAAAGTAAATTGGCTTCCTGGATCGATCAGAGCGTACGTATCAAAAGCTTCTTTGCCGTTTAGAAAAGATACTGGGATAAGTTGAAGTTGTTCGAACCATTCTTTTGGTGTAGACTGTAGATGATTCACGCTAAAACTTTGGTTGGCATTGTTCAAATTAGCGCGCTGAAATTGATTCTGATTTTTGTTTGCAAAAGACTGTCCGTAGCGGCTCTTTTGTGATTTGGATGAGGCGCTTGCGTTGTTGTTACTTCCTGGTTCACATTGCTGTTTGACAAGCTGATTTGCTTGGTTGGCAACACTTGTACCCGTGGAATTGCTGGTGGCAAAAGCAGCTGGTGGACGCTTGATAATTTTAGCAGGGTCATGCAGTGTTGTGTGGTGGTATCCGCTGGCAGCGTTTTGTTGATGGGCAGTTTTGCTTCTTGTGTTTATTGCTCAAACAGTTCGAGCAAAGATTTCTCTTGCTTACAATGTCAAATCGCTGGTTGGGGCTGCATTGTTGGTAATCGGGACAGGTCGCTAGTATATGATTTCCTCGACATTTTTCGCAAGAACGCTTTGGTTGATTTGAGTTGTTTAGGGGTGGAAATGGTGGAGCGCTAGGTGGTTTCACATTGCCGCTACTGCTTATTGCTGTTGACTGATTTAGGCTAGTCGGCTGTGCTGGAAAGCCTAAATTTTGGGTACTTAAATTTCTTGAGTGATTAACGCTGTTGTTCAAATTTCCAGAGATACTAAAGTTGTTTCTACGAAGGTTATTTTGCTGGAAGTTTTCGCGGTTTATCTTATCGTACAAATGTGCTTGAACTTCTAACCATTTCTGAAATTCAGCTAAAGTAGCTGGTGTTTGAATTGATGTAACGGTGTGCTCTGTCCATTTGAGGAGGATGTTATGCGGGACTTTTTCTTTAGCTTTCTTCATAAGTGTTGAGCTCTGTAGGTCCGCTGTGTATCCCAGGTATTGGAAAGCTTGCACTAAACGTTTCAAGAACAAAGCAAAGGCCACAAAATTTTGCTTGTTATAGTCATTAGTTGATTTCCAGTTTTCCAATTGATTTATGAAGGCGTTCACCACTATTGTAGGATTACAAAAATATGACATTAGTTCGTTTAAAGCTGTGCTATAATAAGCAGGATCACACGAATAAGCTTGGATTACATCTTTTGCTTTGCCAGTAACTGCATTTTGCAAATAGGTGATACGATGTGTGTCGGTGATACTGGTGTTGTTATGTACGAGGCAAAAAAAGTTATTTATTCATTCGTGGTACTTCAATGGGTTGCCATTAAAGTTTTGAATTGTAAGAGGTGGTAACTTTATTGAGTGTTTACTTGTTGAATTCTGGCAATATGGAGCTGTGTTTGAGGTCCACGGTAAAGAATTGATTTCAAATGAAGGGTTTTTGAACCTTTCATTTGATATTGGATTCAATACGCTGGAAAATTGATGTGAATGTGGTAATTGTGGCTGGGGATTTTGCTCTACTGAAGGCAGTTCATGTGGGGGAAACGTTGAGATTGGAGGAGCAATTGGAGCACTTTCAGTTATTGTTTTTGAACAGGCGGTTTGTTGAACACCGAATAGGTTGACAGGCTCAATGCCTACGGTATTGACTTGTGACTGTGGAATTGAGTGAAGTTTCCAGGTAAATTGAGTGAAGTTTCCAGGTAAATTTTTAATCTCTGTGTTTTTCGATTCCTGTCTATTATGCAATGGTAAAGAAAAAATGTTAGATGTTTGAAAATTGTTTGCGTTTTGGCAGGAATTTTCGGAGAACTGATTAAAGTTTGTCATTGTGTTACTGGGTTCAATTGGTTGTTTTGTCTGTTGCGGATCAAAATCTAGATTCGGTGCTTTTTCTTGACTTTAATATTTGACAGAACTGGGATTCATCAAGCGGGGATTATGTGTTCCTTGGAATTGGGAACAACCCATGCTCTTTGGTTCAAACGTTTGCGTCTGAAACCGTTCCTCGGCGATATCTCGAGAAAATTCAGATAACATATTTTTTGACTGTAATTGATTATTAAGGTTTTCCTGAGGAAAACCGTTTTGAAAGTTATTTTGCGTGCTTACAAAACTAAGTGGCTGGATTGAATCATTGTCTGCTTTAAACTGCTGCTGGTTGACTGTAATATTATCAACAGCAGATAACTTTGTATCACTGAGAGCAAAACGATCGGGAGTTTTTGCGACGGTCGTCTCAGGTTTCGCAAAATTTTTATCCGAGTGTTTTACTTCTGTCTTGGAATCAACTGTGTTATCGATGCTAATTGGTCTGAATAAACTTGTTGTACTCATTCCAATAGTAGGGGGATTCTCGTTGTTGCCATTTAAAAACTTTGACAACATTGGTTTGGTCCTGTGGCATTCAGACAAATACAGGGATGGTTTCTCCGGTCTCGGTGTGAGAGGTGGTGTTTTGTTGGAGAATGATGAACGTTCTGGGTTGCTTGCTTCTGGAATCTCGTTCATTGATGGTGAGCATCTCCGTGAGGTTGGATATCTGGCAGTCGTATGAGTTGTTACACTGACATCATCGCGTATCCTAGTTGAAGATTGGCTGAGTAGTCCATCGTCATCTAAACTGTCAATTTCGTGTTCAAATTTCTCTAGACGTGACAGAAGGTTTCAATATCGTTCCATGACAGATGAAGTGCTGCTGGAGTTCGGACTTTCTTTTAACACGGCATCAAGTGTTGTTTTCAGGTCGTCAACATTTGCTTTTGCTTTACTGATGAGCAGGGTGAGTGATCTGAAACTCTTTCGCTGATCGATTGCAGTTTGTAAGAGGTCCAGCTTGCTTTTCAAACTCAGCTCTGCAATTTTGAATTTGTTTAACGCGTACTGACAACTTTGACTGTTCTTCTTTGTCATCTTGCTCTTGTTGGTCTTTTTCGTACTAACAGGTAAAAAACGGCTTCGAAACCGGAGCGACGCAAATTTCAAAGTCGAAAAACAATAATTATGAAAACTGTGAGGCTAATCAGCCCCAGTTTTTGTTGTTAAAATACGACGCAACTTTTCTGAAAAATAGAATCCTATTGTTTTTTTTTGTGCTAAATCTAGCTAGTTTTATCTAAAAAAAAAGAAAAATAAACGTGTGCGCGCGCTTGTTTCGTTATTTCAATAAACACGACCAAATAATTGCTAAAACTTGGGGAAATTAAGATTTCCTTATGAGTATAATAAATGTATGGCTCTTGAATAGTTTTTTGTTACAAAATTTTACAAGGGCTAACACTTTTTTCGAAAAAGGAACAAAAATGCTTAGAGATTGCTACTGCTTGGATCCTGTGTTGAAAAAATTTAAGAGTTTTTTTTATTGCGGTGCGAATAGGCAACGTGAGCTACAGACAAGCAGACAAGACAACTTGATTTGTACTGGGGCTCGTTTGAAATTCTTTCCTTTTAAGTTGAACTGCTTGCTTTTGGTTTTCTTTTCAAAACTTTTGAAATCTTTACGTTGAAAATTCCTTCCGCTCTTGTGACTGCTGACAGTAAGTTTTGAAGATCATCTACTCTGGTAACTACTGACACCAAAAATATTCTCTCCTTCTATCTGGTGACTACTGAGACCAAAAAAGGGCAAAGGGACTTCTTCCGGCAACTTCTGAGACCGCGGACAAAAAAGGAAGAGACGTTTGCGTTATCCTCAAGGAAGTATTTGTGTGAGCAAATTTAAGTGGGGAAATATTTCGAGCTTTTGATTTTCTTGCTTTTGATCTAATGAGAAAAATGTTCTTAATTTTTCCTCTTTTTTCTTTTTTCTTGAAGTTGTTTTCAGTGCATACTACCCCATTAACTAAGCGCGCGGCTAGTAGTATGCAAAAATTGAAAGCAAAAATGTGATTATCTGGTTTTCTTAAGAATAAAGTTTTGCAAAAGCGATAAAATTTATTTATCAGCTTGTTTTGAAGTAAACTGAGGGGGTGCGATCAACATGTTTTCTGGGACTAATAAGTGTTTTAATCAAGACTTTGGGAAAACGTTTTTAATTTTTTTTTTGAGTGAAAGAAGCAGTTTTGCCAATTTTATGTTGCTTCTTTACTAAATGTAAAATCAAAAAAGAATTTTGAAGCTTGTCTTATAACAAACTGAGGGGGTTCAATGAATAGGTTTTCTTAGATCTACAAATTATATCTATCAAAACGTCAAGAAAACTTTTTTGATTTTTTTTTGAGTCTCAGAAGCAATTTTGCCAATTTTATGTTGCCTCTTTATTGAAATGCAAAAATGATAAACTAATTTTGAAGCTTGTTTTGTAACAAACTGAGGGGGCTCAATGAACAGGTTTTCTTGGATCTACTAATTGTTTATAACAAAATTCCAAGAAAACGTTTTTTGAATTTTTAAATCAAAGAAGAAATTTTTGCCAAATTCTCTTTGTCTCTTTGCTATAAAGCAAAGTCCATAAACTAATTTTAAAACTTGTATTATAGCAAACTGAGGGTGCCCAATCAATAGGTTTTCTTGGATCTACTAATAGTTTATATCATTACGTCAAGAAAACGTTTTTTGAATTTTTAAAATCAAAGAAGCAATTTTTGGCCAAATTCTCGTTGTCTCTTTGCTAAAAAACAAAGTCCATAAACTAACTTTAAAACTTGTATTATAATAAACTGAGGGGGCCCAATCAATAGGTTTTCTTGGATTTATTAAAAATTTTCCATTAAAATGTTGGAATAACGTTTTTTGATTTTTGACCCTCAAAAAAGCACTTTTGCGACTTTTTCGTTTTCGTGCAAAAATTTTACATAAACAACTAGACTTTATAAAAGTCAATTTAAGGTTAAACTGAGGTGTTCTATTCAACTACTAATTCTACTGTTATGTAGATTTTTTGCGACAAATTCAGAAAAACGTTTTTGAATTTTTCTGATCCAAAAAAGGCTATATCGTTTTTTCGTACAATTTGTGTGTTTTTTGCTGCTAAATGCTGACATGTGGTTTCTCATGGCAATTTCTTTCAAAAAGCATCGACAAAAGCTCGCTGGGGGACAATTTTCATTTTTTTGAGATTTTTGTCGCAAAAAAATTCAAGTTTTTTTTGGATACGTCTAACCGGGAAAGGGACTTCTGAGGTGACTTCTGAGACCTCGGGCTATCATCTCTTGGTGACATCTGCAACCAGAAAAAAGTCAGGCCTTCTTGATCGGGTGACGTCTGGAACCCTTGAAAAAAATTCTCCTCGTCTTTGGTGACGTCTGAGACCAAAAGAAAACTGTCTTCGGGGGGTTTTTCTGATTGTTTCAAATCCTCTGTCCTCACCGTCAGCGGCCTGATTCTCTCTTGTGCGGGGGAGGTAACTTGTCACTGTTTGCTTTGTAGTCAGCGGCCTGAATCCCTCTTGTGCGGGGGAGGTAACTTGTCACTATTTGCTTTGTCGTCAGCGGCCTGAATCCCTCTTGTGCGGGGGAGGTAACTTGTCACTATTTGCTTTGTCGTCAGCGGCCTGATTCTCTCTTGCGCGGGGGAGGTAACTTGTCACTGTTTGCTTTGTAGTCAGCGGCCTGAATCCCTCTTGTACGGGGGAGGTAACTTGTCACTATTTGCTTTGTCGTCAGCGGCCTGAATCCCTCTTGTGCGGGGGAGGTAACTTGTCACTATTTGCTTTGTCGTCAGCGGCCTGAATCCCTCTTGTGCGGGGGGGGGGGGGGGGGGATGTCACCCTCCTTGTGAAAAAAAAAATCCGTTTCAGAAGGTGGACTATGTTTCTTAATCACGGAGATAGGTCTCCATTTTATGTAATGAAACATATATTCTAGACTTTTGGTTGCTCATATTTGGTTGCGACTTCTTGTCAGATGTTTTTGGGAAAGAGTAACTCTAAGGTTTTTGGCGGTAGTTTTAATCATCAGCAAATGTCATGCTTTTCTTGAGTTCCCAAGGTCATTGGGAACAAGAGACACAGAAACTGTATAATAATTTTCAGGATGACAAAAAACCTGCTCCGCTTCGAGTTGAATTTAGCTGGCAAAAACAAATTTCCAACCGTAATATCAAGCTATCAATGTAGGGATTTTCACATTAATGATTTAATTGAATTGTGTTTGTGTTAATTCATTGCCGGTCAAATGATCGATATACAAAATAGCCATAACACCTTTCAACTGACAATTTAGTAACTTCAGCCATTTTAAGACCACATCTCAGAGTAATTACTCTCGCATTAAGTGGGTAGAATTAAGACTGAGCTGGTTTCCAGAATATAAGGACTTTTTATTCATTAAACACAAACACGTCACCCAGATCTGACAGGTCATCAAAGAGCTTCAAAGAAGCCTAGTCGAATTATGTCTTGAAACAGTTGAAAGATACTTGACCAGAAGTCTTTCTTCGAAAGAGTAGAGAAGAGATCTTTAGAAAAAGAGAAAAGGGTAAAGAATAGTTCTTTAGTTTTAAAACAAACTTCATTTGACAACACTTATTAATCACAACTCAGAGCCCCCGAGCCTTGATACTAATCTATCACACGCGAACGAAGTATCATGACCGAAGGCACTGTATATGCTAGAACAAAATCTTAGTCGCCCGAGGGGATCAAGATTTTGTTCTAACATATTTTGAGAACCAAAAAGCGCGAAAGTGTTGAATTTTATTTGAAATCGTAGTTAAAAGTAAAATTTTGCAAATTAGTGAAAGAAAAGTTTTCTTAAAAAAGTACAGAAGTTGAAATAAATCAAACTACTCCATCTCTGATTGCAAAATAGAGATTATTTATAGTGGTTTGATTCAAGGAGCGAAAGTCTATTTTTTTTCACCTGAACTAGGACAAAAATTAGTAAAAAAAATTTCGATGAAAAATTAGACTTTCACTTCCTGAACTCTAAGATCAAATTTTCAATCTGGGCTCTCTGTCTCGAGATTTTAGTGACCCATGAAATCATTCCATGGTTTCTCTACTAAACCGAACTTCTAATGACACCATTCCAATTACGCAATTCTCATTTCTGTCTTTTCCACCTAGTTCTTCTGTCCTCTAATTTGTATGGAAGTGTGAGACTCGATTTAGCACAGAAACTATATTTCATGAGAAAAATATTTCTAATTAAACTGCCTATCCAAACTTCAATTAGTGCATTTATCTGTTTATCTTTGTACAGCAAAACCATGAAAACTGTGTTCATTAGTCTTGTTAATTTCATAATGAGGGCCTCTAATTGATGTATACCAAAAACTTTTACAATAACTGAGATACACTTTTTGATCTGGAAACGAAGTTTATGGGTGGCATATTTTTAAGGTATAACAGAATTTATGTTTGTTGGTTTAGAAGTAGATGTTATTTCATCCCAAGTTTTGGTCTAAAATTATCAAACGACTGACTGTGCTAGACCCAAACTAACCAGGAAACGACTTTAGCTTGATTTCATCGCCATCTTGTTTTTAGATTGACCCAATTTTTAGCTGACGGACTTTACCTCGGTGCAGTTCAGTTTGACCCAAATTTGATGCTTAACTATTACTCAATCCAAATTTGAAGCTCGAGTTTATTTTGACCCAAAAAATGAGTCGGGAAAAGTCCTTTCATGGGTCTGTTTATTGCCCCCCCAAAAGTTTTCATTTGCATCAGTTTCTAACTAACTCTTATAACTTAGTCTGCAACTATGGTCACTATCTGTTGAATTGTTACTCAGACCAAAATATGTTTTTTAAATGATACTTTAGAATTTTGAGAGGAGGAAAATGACCGAAAAATGCTAAATTTTCATCTTGTTTCATTCAAGC
Organism: Convolutriloba macropyga; assembly: GCF_964194025.1. Lineage (NCBI taxonomy): Eukaryota > Metazoa > Xenacoelomorpha > Acoela > Convolutidae > Convolutriloba > Convolutriloba macropyga. Next base: position 46,006,203 of record NC_134478.1, read on the forward strand.
AATTAATGTGGTATTATAGTCCAACTGCGGCAAATGATTTATCTTAAACTGGCAAAAATCTTAAATATTGTGGTTTTTTCCAACGGTGTAATGATAAATTGAATCGGTCTGGTGCAATGCTGTTTAACCATGCTGCGTTACTGCTTCAGTGTGTACAGAAGTAAAAAAAGAAAAAAAAATTAGAACCGCAAAAAAGCAGAATTGTGGAAAGACCTTCGCTAGACCCGTTAAAAGATATCTTCGGCCAATAAATTGACCTAATCTGGTCTATCGATATGCTATTTCTCGACTCGTATAAAGAACACGATCGACGCATGAAGAGACTTTTCTTAGACCTCAACTAGGAAGCTGAACTATGTAATTTTAGTCAAAAAAGCCCTGTACTAGAATTTAATCCTTTCATAAGTTGAGGTCTAATCTTGGGATGCAGTTAGTGCAGTGGAATGAGTTGCAATTTATGAATCAAACTTGAGCAAAAAAGGCTGACTCATAATCTTGTCATAATATGGCTTGCAAGCATTTATATCTTCAAATAGGACAGAATCCTGCTTCGCCAGTGCTTCCAAGTCCACAACTCTTTCCTTAGAATCCTCAAAATGACTGGAACTGTTGGCTCTTTGGAAGGCGCCGTATTGCGCATTAACATTTCTCGCTATTTCTGGCAAAATCCAGCTTGGGTCGAAATTGTCTGTTGGTTTCCACGTTAGAAAAGCTTTAGAAAACTCAAGTCCAGCAATCTGGCAGATGGCCTTGACTACCATCGCAGAGCCTTCCTTTGTTGAGAGCAGCTCACCTGAAATTTAGTAAATTCGCGTACGAAATCTCGTCAGGTAAAAGTTCGTAGTTCAATTTTTTTTACCAGCAATGACCCTTCTTAGAGGCCATACATAAGACCATGAATGGTTGACCTAATTTGGAAAACCAGTAAGGTCGTCCGCTACGTTATCATATTCCAGGGTTGCCAACACTTAGTTTTCTCAAGCGTCTTAATAACATGAGGAAAAATGTGAGATTTAATACTATTTTAGAGTCCATATTACAAAACTCTTAGTAATCATACCACGTCATATATGATTCTCACTGATCATACAAAACCATATATGACTTGTATGGTTTCTTGGATCATATATGATCAGATCATACAAGATCATTTTGATTTCTTGCTAATGATACAACAATCTTTAAGCGCATTAAAATTGTTTAATTTTTATTCGATAGAAAATTTCTTGGTAATCATACAAGGTCATATATGAGAATTAAAACATCGACGAAATTTATTATAAATTAGTCTAAATTTTGAGCTAACATTTCTTCCATGCATTTTACTGTGTCCTTTTTCATGTACGCAAAACCAATAGTATTGCATTTTAATCTAGTTTTGCAAACATTTTTGAAGTCTTCTGTGAAAAACTGTGTGACCTTGCAATATTAAAAAGTGAGAAAAAAATTTGATAAAGAATTAATTGATTTCCTCTTAAACATACAAGTCAAAAAGTGGTGCAAAAACAAAGTAGCGTTAAACTATGCATATATCACGCGTTGCATAAACAGAACTGTTTGAGCAATTGCGATATCAGACCAGAAATAGTGCGTCAAATGGAACAATGAGGTTTAAAATAGTAAACCCGGTCGGTCTTGTAAGACTTAAAAAAACTGAGCCTCGGCCCATTTCAAACTTCTACTAGATTTATCTTCATGACGCAAATTCCTATACAATTATAAAACAAATCCTGAATCTTTCTATTCCAACATATCTGGTCGGGCAACCGTCGAATCTTGAGCGAATTGACTAAATTCTAAAAATATTTTCCCTAATTGACCCAAGTATGCAAACTTTGTATTTTGAAAATTGATTATCTTTTTGGTTTACTAAGCTTCCTGAAACGTTCCCGTCTCTTATAAAAACGATAGTTGACTAGGTATCGTTTTAAATTTTTTTAATGTCTGTTTTATCTGGACAGCAATATTTTCCTATCACCATTCTTATCAACTTTAGAACAGAGCTTTTGACTGTTGAGGTAATTTTTGTGCCTCATCACTGAGGAAAACATTAAACATAACCGACTAACGTCGGGCGAATTGTTCTCAAACGAAGGGCGAGCGGTTGGCTTTGTCAGTATCTAGCCTCGAGTTAGTGAGGCTAGCTTTAGTTTAATTGAAGGGGCGTGAGGTGAGCGCAGCGGGACGGAGGGGGCTCATGGGGTGAACAGTGGGGGGATGGGAGGGGATCTTTGTTTGCTACACGGTGTCCTTACGGCGTGAAAGATGTGCAGGGGTAGGATTTGAGGGGGGCTGATGTGGGGGAGGGTTGTTGTGGTGACGGGGGTGCGGATGGGTGAATGTCAGCGTCTAAGAACCCTCTTCGTACCCTAAATACAAGTGTCAAAAACAGTGTCTGTGAATCGCATACAAGGAGACTAGGGAGCTGAAAGGCGCTAAGAGCACTTAATGCCCGCTGGGCGCTACCTGTTCATCCCGTTTTTGAGGAAGAAAAGTCAAATGGGTCAGACAAAAAATTGGTCAAGCGAAACATTGCAAAAAAGACCAACACGATTAATGTAGCTGGTACAAACTTCGTATTAGAGCAATTAAACATAACCAACAAACGTCGGTCGAATTGCTCTCAAACGACCGGCGAGCCAGTAGCTAGCCACGGTTTAGTGAGGCTTGATTTAGCTCAACTGAGGTGAGCGCAGCGGGTAGGGGGGATGCGTGGGCAAACCGTGAGGGGCGGGACGGAGGGAGGGAGTCTTTGTTGGCTGTGAATCGCATAGATGAATACTAGTGATCTGAAAGGCTCTAAGAAAACTTAATGCCCGCTGTGCGCTACCTGTTTATCCCGTTTTCGAGGACGAAAAATCAAATGGGTCAGACGAAAAAAACAGTGAAGCGGAAAACCGCATAAAAATACCCCAACAGGTATAATATAATCGCTAAAAACTTTTTTGAGAACAATTAAAAAGTAGGTAAATTGATTTATCCGTGTCTTTTTTCATATACCTCTGTGATAATTTACGTTTTTCTAACATCTTTTCTGTAAAATCATTGATTTCTATAAATTTTCCCACAAAATTTTTATTGAACCCATTAAACATTACCCTACTTCAAGATTTTAACATAATTTAAATAATATTCTGATATCAAAAATTTCAAAGAGCAATTGTTTGAAAAGGTCATCGTTTGATCAATATCCTAAAATCAGAGCATTCCGTAATAGTTGACATCTCTTGGCGGATGTACCAGTTGACTGGCGGATTAGTTTAATGCTTTGTCGAAAAAGTCGCGCTTACAAACGGTGTTCTCGATGAGTTTCTGAATGTAGTCAGTAATCCTTGATAACATTTTTTTGCACATTCCGTATGAAAAGCCCCAACAACGCTGAGTTAGAAGGCGAAAAAGGTTATTATTTCAGTCTGGCGCTGTAACTCGTCACAAGTTAACCTAAAACTTGATTCCTCGAATACGTTTTCTGTTTTCTAACGATTTTAAGATCCAATTAAGAAAACAAACTCTCTTACAAGACTATCATTTGCAATCGCACATTCTAATCCTCAATCAGTTATGCAAGGAACAATCTATTATTATCTATAAATATTATCTGAATTCTTTTTTTCATTTCCTATCTGTCTAATGTACATTTTGTTTTCTATCGTGAAAATCAGACACAATTCTGCAGAATTTTACGCGTGTGAAAATTCTCAAAAGTTCTCCGTAATGTCGGACTTTAAGCAAAACTTGTGCAAAAACCTTTGCATTGATTGAACGGCGATTTATTACCAACCCTCTTTAACCAACAAGTATTTTTTTACTAACCATCAATGATTGCAGGTGGCTTTGTACACAATTTTGTCACAACCTGAATTCCCTCCAACATAGACTGATAATAAAAAGACATGTCTTTGTGCGTTGCTTTTGCTGCGCTGTAAAAGCTCGTCTCTGATTTTGGCAGCACACTCGTGAACACATACCGCGGGTCACGCACTAGGAAAATGTTCACAGAGTCTTTCCCAATGACTTCATCGTATCTTCCTTTAATTGTGAAGAAAAAGTCCTTCACAATTTTCACTTTGGAAGTGCATTCGGTCATTTGCTTGATAACAGCATTAGTGTTGAATCCGGGACTGATGGGGAGACTCGCCAACATTCCAAGTTTTTCGGGGTTATTAGTGTATAGACTACATTTTAAATTGCTTCCTCAGCCCCGTTTGACATTATTGCTGCCAATTAAGATTAAAGAAATTTAGTTTAAAAAAATTGATCTTTATAATATTTTTCAACAGGGCCTAATGATTATGCGTACGTAAAGTAATTATTATATGATATAACGTAATCCTAAACAGGGCCTAATGATTATGCGTACGTAAAGTAATTATTATATGATATAACGTAATCCTAAACCGGAGTCCATGACCTGCAAATAAGTTCTAATTTTAAGCAGAAAAAAAACATAGTTTGAAGAATTGCGAAAATAACTCGAAGAGTTGACTCAGACAAAAATAACTACTTTTTCAATTTAAGGATACCTACTAAAACTACTAAACAACTAATATAAATTATTTAAAATAAATTAAAACTATAAAAATAGCAAAAAAACAATTGAAATGAAAATTTAAAAAAATCAATTACCTATAACAATTAATTATTTAAACAATACGCTAAAAACAACAAAAAATTTAATGCAATTGAAAGCACCATACTGCTCAAACAGCAAAAAGAAAACCATTTCACGCCCACAGATTTTTTTTAATTTTGAAGAAAACTTTAAAAATTCCAAGAAATTGGCAAAAACCTTTAAAAATTTATGATTTTTCTGTCATGTTTCAACAGATAACTGATAAAAATTAAAAGTAACCCAAAAGCTGTAACAATTGGCAAAAAACAAAACAGGCGTCAATTTAATTCCAAACCATTGCGATAAAACAAATTAGTGTCCAAAAATCGCTAAATTAGCTTAAGAGCTCGTAAAATAGCTGAAAAACCTGTCAAAAAATGTATCATGACAGTGAAACTCCTATCATTATTGGTCAGTACAGAGCCTAAAATCGGGCATAATTGACCGGTTTGTGTACTTGGATTCCAGACGCAATTCTAATACATTCGTTTTGTGGAATACACTTACTTTGGCTGAATTCGCTCGTATTGGAACATTTTGAGGGGATTAAGCCATTGTTTTTCACAAAATTGTTATGTGAAATCCACTGACTGGTTAATGTAAGTGTATTTTACTGGCAAATTTAAATAAACTCCACATTGCGTAATTTAAATCCTATTATGAGACACTGGATGTTTGTGCATGTAATCATCGATTAAAATGTAAGTGTATTCCACACAAAATTGCGTTGAATAAAGGACTTTGGAATTAGATTGAATAACGAAATTAAATACGTTAGCATCGCTTTTTCCTGCATTGCGAAATCCAGTTACAGAATTCTGTAAGTGTATCGCACTTTGTATTGTCAGTGTTCTCACAAAATCACTCTAAGAGCGTTCTGTGGAAAACAGGGACGGATTCATATAGGTTTAGTTCAAGTTTCCGTAAGTGAATTTCACTGGCCTCAATTAAATGCAAATTTGAACTGAATAACGGGGGCTGTATTAACCAGTAATCATAACTATCAAAAAAAATTTAAAAAATATATTATTCTAAGATGGGCTATTCAAACAACTAAACAGGAAAAAAAATTAATAAAGAAACTGCTTCAAGAAACGACTCGTAAACATAAAGTATCGCTCACTTTGATAACTTTTTTGTATCACTTCACTTTTTTGCTCTTTCTCTCTCTCAAATGAAATGGTACAAACATTAAACAGACATTTTTGTCCCACTGTTCAAAATTTTTTGCCGTATCGCTCCAAGCTTCAATCTTCACTCCAATAATTTTTTTACAAAAAGTTACTCCTGTGATACTCCTCTTCGAGTCCTAAAAACTGAAACAAGCAGGAAACATTATTAAACCAAAAAATCTAATAGGATGTCACCGCTCCAAAATTGAACTCTCAGATTTTAGTTTCTGTTTTGACCATTTCAAGCGGTAGATTTATCAGTTATGGGTAGTCAGGATTGAATTTGTATTTTGAGAGGATCTTTTTGAGACATCAGCAGAAAAAATCTATAAGCTGACTCTGGATAGAGTGCCAAAAATGCATAAATTTCATTAAAAATGTCACCGAATAGCGGAATCATTTTCTACAATCAAGGTAAACAAATGCTTCAAAGGTTATGCCACAATGTCCTCAATTAGTTCGGCCCCACTTCAAAACCCTTCATAGCCAAAATTTTCTAAGATCCAAGACAAAAAATGAATAAGCGCATATCTCGTTTGTCTTCTTTACCAGGAATTAGTAATGCAAGGTACTTGTCTTTAAATAATTTTTAACCAGGTTTTGTCGATTGTCGTCTGATTAAAACTTTTTTGTACAAAAAATTGGAAAATAAGATTCTTTAAAAGTTGCAATTTCTGAAAGGACCGCTTCTGTTTTAGTGGAAACCAGTGACAAGTTATCACTTGTTTCACGCTATTTTTAGAGAGACTTTTGTGACGATCGATGGTCACAGGATTGAGTAAATTTGAATTACTTTTCTTTTGTATTGTCCACACAAGCGTAAAACCTGGTGACATTTTTAATTATTCTTATTTGATGAAAGTTTGCTTTGTGTAGCTAAATGCTGAGTCAAGAGAAAGGCTGAAGTTTGGCCATTTCTCGAAAAAAAACAAGGAAAAATCCTTATCAAAAAATTCTTTGAAAACAAAGGATGCAATTATTACGCCCACCTGTCTTCGTCTCCCAAATAATACGCCCAGATTAAATTTTCGAAGAACACTTTCGAATCCGGAATATTGGACAGACATTTGACCAATGCTGTTGATCTGGATCTGGGTACAAACCAGATATTTATCTGGACCATGGTTAACGTTCAGTAAACTAGTCAGATAAAGAAGTTCTAAAAGAAGGACAGCTTGAACGAAAAATAAATTCATAAAACTTTTCAGCATCCAATTCAAGACTTAGTACCCTAATTTTTTCGAGTATGAGTTAGCTGTTTTGTTCGTGGGGGGTTTCCGTCTGCTTAAGTATGACTTTTTAAACCTCAGCACAATGGTGTAATTGTATTGGTTCTACTTCTTTTCACCCCTCTATCATTTAACCCCTATATAATTTCACCCCTCTATCATTTCATGCCGCCAATTAGCAGTCGACATTAAAGGCATATTTTGTCATAATTAAGTAGATAACTTAATCCCATGTTCGGTTGTGATAGTTTCATATCAAGTCCCACGGGCCACTAATGCATGGCCATGGCCCGCGAGGCATGGCCAAATGACTATATTGCTAATTAAATAGTCCTTATTTTACAAATATTAAAATCGGGGTGAAATGATAGAGGGGTTAAATGATAGAGGGTTAAATGATGGAGGGGTGAAAAAATCGGGGTTAAATGGTAGGGGGGTTAAATAAATAGGGGTGAAAATGCGGGACACCAATTGTATTATGTAGTTGACATTTCTGAATCTATTTTTCCACAAATCTTGCTGTCGCTATCAAATAATTATAAAATTAAATGGAAAACTGCCGTGTTTAGCTTGAGCTCAGTTTCATTTCTATGATTGACCTTCGGGTGGATTTCTATTCGTTAAAACCAACAAATGCGTTCTATCTTTCGATGTCTCCAAATATCAAAAGATTCATCAAGTTTACTCGAGGATTCATCAGCCCTTTTTTCCAGTTTCAAAGAGATTTGTCTTAAATTCTTGAAATAAGTTAAATCTGTAGCAAAGAAAAGTTGATAGCAAAATTGCGGTAGTAGTTTTATTTGATATCTGTCCTTATTATCAAAGATTCTATTGAAATAAAGTAAATTTCGAAATGTAGAGGAAAATCAGATAACTATCACAGTTGTCAAATTATTGACTCCTATCGAAGTAATATTGCTCAATAATAAAGGTGTAACCTAGCAGAAACTTTAGAAATCTTAATTGTTATCAAATTTCAACAACAGTTTGCTATTGTAAGTTTGTCCATTAGATGTTAGATATTTCGCGATATTTAGAGATCAGGAGAAACTGTAAACTAAGCTGCATTTTACCATGATAAAGTGAATGTTGTTACAAAGCAAAGATTCATTGTAGATAAAATATATACACAATGGCACTACTCATTGAGCATAATGATACAAAGAACAAAATACGAAATTGGATCTGCGGGTTCAAAAGCCCTTAAGAATATTTTGACAAAGACAAGGAGCTGAAACCTAATGATAAATATGACTAAGAAAAGCGCAAAATTGATAACTAACAAACATTTCGAAGTAAATTAATGTACTTAACAGTAATGTGAGAAATTATCAGCCAGAATGACCCAATGTTTTTTGTTTACCAGAATTATGTCCGTGATATCAAAAAACAATAAAAAAACAAGCTTTCAATTTCTTTTAATTCTTTTACTTTTAATTACTTTAAAAGCTTTTGTATTATGAGAATGTTAGCGCCAATTCAAAAGCTAGAGAGAAACGATTGGCGTTCGCTGAAAAATAATGTATGGGCCGCAAATTGAGGCAATAAATGCACATTTATTTCTTTCTGGTGCATTATGGTCTTAAAATTGACGCTCAGTGTGAAAATCATATCGTTTATGTCACCTATAGAAAAAAATACTTAAGATGCTGTAGTTAAAACAGAATTGTGGCTCTCTTCCAAAATGTTCCTCAGGAAAATAATTACTGGTGAACCTGTGCTTTGGCTCGAGCCTCGTGTATTTAGTCATCAAAGTTTTAGTGCTGTGAAATCCGAGCAATGAGACCAGTTCTTAGGTGGAATGAATCCTGGGAGCGTTGTTTATAGAAGAAATGATTGCCTCTTGTGACCGTCAATTCTCTCCAAAAACTTTGGAAACAAACAGAGTATATGGTGTCTGAACTAAACATGCGACTACATCACCCGCTATCAATTAGTTCTGCTATCACAATTGCAACTTCATTTCAAGATGAATATTTATTTGCCTATTGCTACATGCATTGCGTCTGCACAATACAAGACAATCATTATTGCATCGTGTCCACTCGGGTCCTCGGGTTTTAAATGTGCGCAGCGATCTTACACAAATTTCTTTTTCAATATCAACCATCTTTCAGCTGTCCAGTATCAAACACTTTGAGCTCCTCTGATCTCAACAAAATTACTAAAATTGCTATTGTATAAAACTAATTTTCGGAAGTTCTAACGCAAGCAATCTTTTTATTCATAAAAGAAGTTTAGAAGTTTAGAATTTGATCCTCTACTAATCATTATTGCAGTTGCGCTATACTTACATGATTTACCAGCCACTCAGTCAAAAAATTGTTCGTTGAAAGCATCTTCATAGTCAGAAGTCAATGGAATAGGACTGCAAGGGACATTTTTAAAAGGGTTCCACTAACAACCATCTTTCAATGTCTCTAATTTTTTTCTAAAGAAAATCTTCGCACATCTTGGGCTGTTGGATATGCTGTTGTAAGTTTACAACAGGCTTAGGATTAATAATTAATCAATTTGACATTGAATTTCCAACCTGACTGTTACCTTGCAATTAATCAACAAAATATATTTCACTGAAGAACTTTATAAATCAGATGAATTGCCATGTCAAGTTTGATTTCATCTCAGAATCAACTTTTCAAATTTTTGCTTTTATTAGATTTATTTTCTTAATGGAGGTTGCTAAAGAGTTTCTTTATTTCTATGACTGATTTGAAAGAATCCCATTCTCCTTGGGTTGTTATTCAAGATCACAGAGCAGTGAAAAGTTAACAGAGCAGTGAAAGAAGCGACAACTGTCATAAATTTTTTGGCACAAATTGCAGTCAGAATTGTGAAACCCAAAAAAATCATTTCTGAAAAATTTCACTGGCATATATACAATTGCAATTAAGTAATGTTTTAGAGCTCATTATAGCAGCAACGAATAACGATTTATACTGTTGCGAAAAGATCCAGTACGCTCTTTTACAAATCTGGATGTCAAAACTTGTTTGAGGAAAAAAACTAAAGGAATACATGGAAAACACGATTCCAACGTTTAGTTTGCAGCAGTACCTAGCAAACTATACTGTTCTCACTGCATTTACTGCCGAAAGGACAGGAATGTAAATTTTGTTTTGAAAGCAGCTTTCGAAATAAAATGATGACAGTAAGGCAATAAAACAAATAAAAAATTTTAAAATTTTAAATTGATTTTCTAACATTTCAGTGTTTTCTGCAGTACGATTTGATTATTGACAACAGAAAAATTTCCAACAGCTCAAAATTAAAAGTTTTTCAAATTCAAGCTAAATCCCATCTCTTCAGTTCACAAATGTGTAGATTCACATCGCGAATTCAATTCAGTTACTTTGACTCAAAAATGTTAAAAAACGTAACTTAAGTGTTAAATGAATAAAAGTGCTAACAAAAACTGAAATATAAGTAATCGGTACAACATAAAGCAATATATACGCAAAAAATAGAAAATTCTCCATTAGCACGTGGGCACTTTTCGAACCACCTGCTCTAAAAACAACCTACTATTGAAAGCTTTTGAAAATACAGCTCAAATTAGCAATTCTAGCAAAGGAAGCCTTTGTTTTACTCTTACGTTTGGCATAGAGCAAAAATATAAAATAACACTGCAAAATCAGAGACAAATTCACAGACAGAGAATAAAAAAAATCGACGGAAGAGCAATTTGCAGTTAATTGAGGCTGTGGAAGAATCTTCATAGTAAGAATTCAGCGGAATAGGACTTCAAGGGACAACTTTAAGAGGTTTCGACTATCAACCATCTTACAATTTTTCTAATTTTTCTCTTCCTAATTTCGTCATTCCTCTTAGGGTCTAGCATTTGATGTTGCAGGTTTAGAACAGGCTTTGGATCAATAGATATTCACATTGACACTGAATTTCCAACTTGACTTGACTGTTACTTGCAGCTAATCATCAAAATATTTTGCAGTGAAGTTCATTATAAACCAGATGAATTGCAATGTCAACTTTGATTGCAATTCAAAATCAAATTTTCAAAATTTTGCTCTTCTTAGAACTATTTTCTAATCAGAAAACATTAAAGAGTTTCTTTTTTTCAGACTGACGGATTTGACGGAATCGCAATCTTTTTAGGTTGTAATTCAAGATGCAAGATGTCAACCAAAAATCGGAAAAGTTAATTAAGCATTGAACGATGAGACGATCTGTAATAAACGTTTTTTGGCACAAACTGCTGTCAAAAATATGAAACACAAATTTGTAGTACGCTCTGTTACAAATTTGAATGACAAGTTTCATTTCAGGAAACACACGAAACGAATAATTGGAAAACACAATTCCAACGTTACTTTGCAGCAGTACCTAGCAAAACACGTTGTTCTCACCGCATTTAGGGCTCAAAGGAGAGGGTGATATATTTTTTTGAAAACATTTTTTTTGAACTAAAATAACAACAGTAGGGCATTAAGTCATTTACATTTTTTTCCTTGATTTTTTTAACATTTCAGTATTTGCTGCAGTCTGATTTTATTCTTGCTAACTCCTTAAAATTAAAAGATTCTTCTTTCAAATTCAAGCTAATTTGAATCTCTTCAATTGTAAATTCACAAATGAGTCGATTCGCATTGCCAATTCAACTCAGTTAATTTGACTCGGAAATGCTACGAAAATTCAACTCAAGAATAAGATGAATCAAAGTGCTAACTAAAACTGAAATAGAAGTTTTCGGTATAACTCAACGCAGCATGCACGCAAAAATAGCAAAATCTCCGGTAGGAAGTAAACACCTCTTGGACCACGTGCTCTCAGAGCAGAAATAGAGCAGAAATAGGTATTAACACGGCAAAATCAGAGACGAATCCAAAGACACGGAATGAACAAATGAAGATCGTCGGGAAGAATAATTTGCAATTAATTGAGGTGATTTGTATTCACTGTTGAGTTTAACTATGGAAGATTTGTGATTCCGAATTGCTTCATCGTTTTATCTTTGGTTTCGACACGAAAGGCGACGCATTTGCCAGAGAATCTTCTTCCAGGTTGTCTAGATGCTAGTTGTCTGCCAGTTGTCAACCAAAGAACTTGGGACACTCTAAACACAATGTTCGATTAGGTCAGAACTATGACATTCGATAGATACAATATCTTATTAGAGAAGCATTCGAAAAAAAACAAATTGAAAAATTCTACGGTCAGAAAAACACGATTAAGGAAAACAGAAAAATAAACTTACTCGGTATCTTTAAATGGCAAATTTGATCTACGGTTAAACACACAGACTTTTTTGAGGAAATGATGAAAATCAAAAGAACGCAGTTAATATAGCAAATACCTTTAAAATGGGTGATCCAAAACCAACTGAAAATGAATGAACACCAGAAATCGTTTACATCCAATACAAATGTCAAAAAGTTTCAAAGGGTTTGCTCAGGAAGTCCAAATAAAAATAATTTTTCTGAGGAAACCTTTAAAATGACCGCACTGGGGTTTCGGTTGGGCATCTCATAATCTTGAGAATTTCTTGGCAAAGTTAAAAAAACTCGTTTGAACAGCAGCATCGCAAAAAAATTCTCTAAAGTTATTCGAAAACACAAATTCTAAAATCCAATGAACTTAAAGTCCCGGATAAATCTTGGAAGGAAGAGAACAAAGTTGAAAGTGCAGATCAATTGAACGGATTTTTCAACAGCTAAGAACAATAAATTTATTCGAGTTATTTATCATCAGATGACAATTGTGTAACAGTTGTGGTGACAGAAGATCAAATCACAAATGAAAATACCTTAATTGTAGCAATACAAGAGTTTATCGAGTTTAAAATTTTGGTTTATTTGGGGAGGTTTTGCACGTTGGGTACTGAATACCTATCTAATCAGGCCTTTTCCATGAATTAGTGCTCATTTGGATAAAATCAGGAGATCACAAACAGCTAAAAACAGTTTCAAACAGTGCGAGGAATACAGTTGAAACAGTACGCAAATGATTCCGATATAAAGACTAGTTAGTGAATCTAGTGAAAGTGACATTGGTAGCTGACGGACATCAACTACTCTTGTGACCAGATTTGTTTTCCCAAACAGGATTTTCACATCAACAGATTCTGCCACTGAAAATCATCAGTGCTAATCCAGGGAAAAAATTGAAGAAAAATACCCTGTATTAGTATCTCGTCTGTCGTAAAAAATCACAACTCATTTGAAAAGTCGTTGGGTGCCTATCAATTCCCATAATAATTAAATGCAGTAATCAACACATTAATCCATCAAGGACATATAGTAAAGCTACCAGTTTTTTTGGGACTTGTTTTTTTAATCGATAAATCCTAATTACAATTAAAAACATTCATCAAACCTACATACACCTCATAGCAATTGCAAGATAATAGACTTACCTGTACAGTCAAAACTAACTTAAAACAGACTTTTAGGGTCTAAAAGACATGCTAGCAAAATTTCAAGAAGCAATTGGATGACATAATCACAAAAATCTTTATTGAAGAATTAATTTATCAAAGTTTCAGTGCCCGAAAAAACTGAAAACGACTGTCTCGATTACCAATTTTCTCGAATTGGAAATTATGTACACAAAAGAAAGACATCTGCCATTTTAGCATTACTCTCACACCCAATTTCACAAAAACTTCAGCTTTTTCAGATTTTGTGGCCTCTTCAAATGGAAAAATTTATCAAAGAAATAATTGCATGAAATATAAAGCATCAAACGGAAAAGAACACTAAGTTACAACTTTGGAAAAACGCATCAAAACGTTGCTCCTAAATCAAGTTTAGTAGCAGCATTAGAACAAAACATTCTCGGTTTTTTTAACAGTAATGAATAACAAGTAGTATTATTGAACTTGAATTTTCTTTTCTTGTTTGGTCCTCAGAGTATTTAAGGTTCACTTTTTAGCCGGTCTTTTACGGTTCCAACCAATAAGCACTCACTTTTTTGATTATGAAGAAACAGCAACCGAATGAATAATAAAGTTTAAATTAACAAGTTGAATTGAGCCTTTACTTCCTTTTGTTGATTTTGATGAAAATTCAAAAGAAACAGAAATTGTGGTGGCAGATTTAATTGCTTGCCAGAAAAAAGTTAGAAATAAATATAAAGAAAATTCGTGCTCTTCACATTTTCTCGCTCTTGCGACGCCTCGGTAACCAAGCAATTAAGTTTCTCAAAATCAAATCACACCAAGTTCTTAACCAATTACATTTCACCTTATCTGAATTACCAACTTCCCATTCGTCCTTAAACAACAACCCAATCTCAATTGTTTTTTGCGCTTAGTAGTCGTACAGAGCAGCTTCTTGAAAATACTTTCTAAAACTTTGTTTGAATGCGAAGAAAATCAAAATGACTGAAAAAAACCGGAAGTCAATTGCATGTGCATTAGCTATCTGAAAATTTAATAGAATAATGTTTCAGAGAACTCCGAAAAAACATTTCAATGTATTGACTATAAGAAGCTCATCGGAGACAAATTGGAAGACAAAATTTTTCAAGACAAAATATTCATAAAAAATGATTCACGAAATAATTTTCTGTCTTCTTCACCTCCAGCGATGCCCCATCCCAGTAGATGTCAAAGTTTTTGTAATTCAGAAGAAAAATGTAGTCTATCGTGAAAACCGTCCATACAACCTAACTATTGCGAAGGGATATACAAGTTAAAGATGATCGCCTGTGATCAGGAATCTCAAAAAAAGACTCGGTAATGAAATTCATCAATGTGATACATCTAGTCATCATCGTAGTAGCGTCTTGATGTCATCGTCTGGATACACATGGTGGCCATACAGGCACAGAGATGTCCTAGCAAGATCAGTCGAATGCGTGCCATGCACAGAAATCGGTACAAGGCGGCTCGTTAATGTGCGTTTGCACATGATATTCCGACCCGAGATCATCTACATTTTTGACTTAATTGTCAACCTAATGAAGAAAAAACGAAAATAGATGTTTGAGTTGTTATAGATGTTAAAACAATCGTTACACAACCTATCTACTAATTAAATTACACAATGCCATGCCTTATTAGAGCGCCACTGAGATTTGACCTTAAAGAGACTACGAGACAAAAATATAACCAAAAAATTAGCCCGGCAAAAACTGAATATCTAAATTTAGAAGCCATAGTAACAACGTCAAAATGCAGTCAGATAAAACCTTAACTTGTCAAACTTAATTTCTCCTAACTATACAGCGGATGGAAAGTTTTCTTAATGAGACTGTGTTTCAAGTCAACAAAGAGCACGATCAATGAGGCGAAATTCAAAAATTAATCAACACTTTTTAAACCAAGAAATTTGAAAAGTCTTAAAAATCATTAGCTTTTAACTAATCAAGGAGGCTCGGTAATGTGCGATCGCACATAAGGTTCCGACCCCGCTCATCCAAAATTTTGGCATCATTGTCTACCAAATGAGTAACAGATAAAAAAAACACAAAAATTCAAGTATCTTTCATAAAACTGTTGTATGAACGACAAGATAGCCTCCAAAGCAAATAACTCAGTGGAGTAAAAAATGATGCATTAGATTGATGAGATATGCCGATAATCAGAAAGCGAGCGAAGACGAACGGCAAAAATCAAACAACAACAACAAACATTAATTACATCAAAAAATTTATGTCCGTTTCAAAAAACAAAACTTAATAACAAAGTCAAAATAGCGTCAGATAAAACTGAAAATAATCAAAATAACTTGTAATTCACCAGAAAAAAATGGTTTTTCACCAGTTCATAATAAGGCTTGGTAGCAATTAGACAAAAAAACAGAAACTTTGAAGGTTTTTGTTCCCATAGGTTTACAATTACCAATGCTTTTATAGAAGGTAATTAAGAACTCTCGGTATTCACTTTTTTATGCAGATACAAAAAGAACAACAAATAGACAACAAACAAAAAATCAATTAAAACTTGCCAGAAAATGTTTGGAAGCCGTAAAGCCATACTTTGGCCCCCGAAATAGGTTCGATTGCACCTTCGTTGGACACTAATAATGTATTATGTGACCGCTCATTAGCGAAACTAAGTAACAATTAGACGAAAAAGAGAAACATGCAAAATTGTTATACTTAATTTCTTTTCGAAAAAAATTTATTTCCAAAGACATGTAAGCCATTAATTACAAAATGAAAAATTTGAATAGGTTCCTCCAATCTTCCAAAGAAAGCCATTGAGACCTGCAATTATCCAGAATACGTCTTACGTCTACAAAAAGAACGTCAAATATGACATAAATCAAAAATTCATTTAATTTTCTTTGTAAAAAACCCGTGTGGAAGCCAGTAAAGTCATAGCGAATTCTCTTAAAACATTAGATTTTGTGACACCAATCTTTTTTGACACCTTCCCTTGAAATGTTTTGTGTGACCTCTCATTAATGAAACAAGGTAACAATTAGACAAAAAAGAAAAAAAGCAAGATTATGTAACACTTGTTTTCATCGAAAATTTGTCTCCAAGACATGAAAGCCATTAATTACAAAAATAAAAAATAAAATAGGTTCGCTTACTTTTCCAAAGGAAGCTCTTGAGACCTGCAATTATCCTGAGTATGTCTTACGTCTACAAAAAGAACGTCAAATATGACAAAAATCAAAAATTAGTTTACTTTTTTGTGAAAAACCCGTGTCGAAGCCAGTAAAGTCATAACGAACTCTCTTAAAACATTAGATTTTGTGACTTTAATCCCTTTTGACACCATCTTTGACAAAAATAATGTCATCTTTAACCTTTAATAAACGAGACCAGGCAACAAACAGACAAAAAAGGAACAAATTTGCGAAGTTAAAGTTTTTTTTCATTTCGGAAAACAATTGTTTCCAAAGACATGAAAGCCATCATCTATCTTCAAATATCAGAACATCGGCTCATCTACTCTTCCTTGAAAAGCCAATCAAACCGGGTCATTGTACAGGAAATTAAATAGGACTAAAAAGACAACGTAAATATGACAAATAAAGAAAAAGCAAAAAATTTCAAATAAATTCTTCGAGAAAGTATTGTCGAAGCGGTAAAGAACCACAATGTATACCTTTAAAGATTCAAATATTAACAATTTTGTTTTTTTGAAGCGAAAAAAATGTGATATATAAACTAACAATAACGTGATAATTTGACAAAACTAGAAAACATGAAAATTAGGCAAATATCTAAAAATTAAAAAAAAAATTTGTGAAATCTACTAGTATTAAAGCCAGAACACCATAACTTAAGTCGTCAAACCACAATAAAGAATAATTTTCAATTCAGCAGAAAGAAGGAGCACTCTTTGATTGCTGACACTAAGCTACAAGTTGACCAAATTAAGAGAAAAGTTGAGGCAAAGTTCAATAAGCAAATTTTATTTTAAAATCGAATATTTTAAAAGTCAAAACGACCATAAGCTTTCAAGCAATCAACTAGAAAAAATAATTTGGAGCTAACTAGGAGGCCAATAGGACCTATCACTAGTGAGCTTTGGTTTGAAATGTTCTGTTATTGATTTAATATAAAAAAGATCGAATTTTTTATATAAAAAACGACTGATGACAATCCGAATTATTTTTGGATTTTAACGGTCCACGATTGGTTCAAAACTAGTCCTCCTAATGTTGATTGTCCATTAGGAATATTTAATACTTCGAATGTCATTGATATAGATATTTTGTTAGTTAAAGAAACAAAAATAAATGCTGCGTTTTTGATAATCAACGAAAAAAGTTAGCAAAAAACGGAAAAGTTTTAATTACAGAGCACTCTCAACGGAAGTTGAAGAACAATTAGCCCTCTCTTTAGTCTACGACAGTTGCGTTAGTGGTGTTTCGGTGTGCACTTCCTGCAAATTTAATCAGAGTGGACTAAGGAAACTTATTTCGTGCTGTTTTTGATTAAAAAGTCTTAATTTTGTGAAATATTTGGACGGAATTTGTGAAAAAAAAATTAATGAAAATAGCGGACAATATGTTTTGTCTTAAAACGTAAAATCAGCAACGATTTCTTAAAAAATGCTATTGAATTTTATCAAAATGGGCAAAATTTTAGTCAAAAAATTCCAAAAAAAAGGTGAATGGAATCAACGGAATTCAATCTATTTTCTCGAAAGTTTAGACATCGATATCTCCCTGTAAAAAAAATCAAAGAAATCTTTTTAACTCCATATTCTACAATGGACAAGCTTTCTATTGATACCAGTCTGAACTCTCTACGATGAATTTATCGATCGGCCTAAATTGACTGAATAAAAAAAACCCATTTAAGTATATAGTTCCCCCTCCCCTCAAGAGGGATCGGAACAATAATCCTCGATAAATTACTGAAAAGTTACTACAAAACCAAAAGTTCTTCGGGTAGTTTAAGACTTAGGTACGAACTAAAGAAAAACTTATAAAATTGGAAACGATTTGCGAAAACACAAACTATCGCTACCTTAAAATCATAAACTATTATCTGAATTTTATGTATTTTTAAATCAATTGTTATTCCTACCAATTCAGCTGCAGGAATTTTACTGAGAGATTAAATAATTTTATTTGGGCCACATTGGGATCTGTTACTACGCGATTGTTCTGAAAGAAGAGAAAAAGAAGCTCAAGAAATGACCAATCAAAAACGTTTATAAAAACGAAAATTCTCCAACAAGCTAAGCATCGGTGACAAATAATATCAGTAGATTTGTTATTGTTGGAATACAAGAAGTAGGATAAGACCTCTCAGTGATGAAAAAAAGTTGCAATTTGACGAAAAGAACAACAAAAACTGAATAGTTTTGAAAATACGTATCATAAACTTTAAGACTAAAGGCTATAAACTGACTGACTGATTCAAAAAATATCAATAATTCAAAGCTCAATTTCAAGCCCAAGAGACTTGTCAGCAATTTATGGCTAACTAAAGAACAAAAACAGGCAAAAACAGCAATTTCAAGAAATAAAATTGAGCGAGAAAAGTGTCGAAAGCGTTAAAAAAGAACTTTTCACTAAAACTTTTTTATGTTCAATTAAATTTTTAACAGCAATGGAATAACTCTTTTTCATCAATATAGTTTCATAAAATCAAGTATGAACAAATATATAAGAACCACGAAATTTTTGAGTAGTCTCGTAGTGTCAACGGCATTAATTTCATTGGCTTTCAACGGAATCCACTAAATACGCTAAATTATGCCTCTATGGGAGAATAAGTTTGTTTTTCAATCATATTCGGTCAAAAAGATCTGACAACAAGTTATTGAAAACTAAAATAACAACAAAGACAGGCAACAACCAAAAATTCATTAGAAAAGTGCCAGAAGAAAGTGTCGAAGCAATTTAAATCATAAATTCTTCTCTATATCTTTATATATGAACCGTTCAACGTCTACCCTTAACTAATGGGAACCAGCAGTTTTAGGATAATGTGATAAGTTTTCAAAAAGATTCAAAAATAAGAAAAAACACCCAAAATTTTTTAAAAATATGAAAACTAGTGGAATTGAAGTTTTAATGCTAATAGGTAGAAGATAAAACTGCTAACCAGATTTTTTTTGGCTGCATTGGAAAAGAGAGGATCCCAAAAATATTCAGACTAACTGACAGTTCACGAAAAAGAATTTTAGGATTGGTTAATGTTCCAAGAAAAATTCGAAAAACTTTTTTTAAAGTCTTAATAGCCATTAGCCTCAAAAGCTTTTAACGGAGGTCAGTAACTACGCTCAGAAATTACACGATGGCAGGAATAACATGTATTTCATGCGTAGATAATCAACAAGAGATCACAATAAGTCTTAAGACTATAAAAACAACAAAAAAACAGGCAAAAACCAAAAACTCAGTAAAAGAATGCCAGAGGAAAGTGTCCAAGCCATTTAAATCAAAAGCTCTTCTCTCAAAACCTTATCTATGATCCACTGGTTGTCTTGTCTTGACCAATGTGAACTATCAGTAATAAGATAATGTAATAAGATTTCAAAAGGATCCAAAAACAAGAAAAAACACCCGAAATTAAAAAAAATTGAAACTTGTGGCATTGAAGTTTTAAAACTAATTGGTAGAAGAAGAAAACGCTAACCATTCACGAAAACTTTAAGATTGGTTAAAGTTCAAAAAAGTTTTTGAAAAATTATTTTTGAATTCTTAACAGACATTAAACTCAATAAATTTCAACGGAAGTCAATTATTACGTTCAAATGAGCTTGGATATTAGTATGGGACGTTTGCCATGCATAGGTGATCAATATGACATCACAACTATTCTTGTGACTATGAAGACAACAATAAAATCAGTCAAAAACCAAAAATTCAGTAGAGAGGAAAGTGTCCAAGCCATTTAAATCAAAAGCTCTTCTCTCAAAACTTCATCTATGATCCGTTGGTTGTCTTCTCTTAACCAATGTGATTTTCAGTAATAAGATAATGTAATAAGATTTCAAAAGGATCCAAAAATAAGAAAAAACACCCGAAATTAAAAAAAATTGAAAACTCGTGGCTTTGAAGTTTTAAAACTAATAGGTAGAAGAAGAAAACAATAATCATATCAAATTTTGCTGCAATAGAATAAGAAAGGGATCTTTTAAGTACAAAGACTGACCAACAATCCACGAAAAGTTTAGGATCGATTACTCTTCAAAAGAATTTTCGAAAAAAAATTTAAAATTCTTAACAGCCATTAAATTCAAAAGCTTTTAACGGAGGCCATTAACTACGCTCATAAATAACACAATAGCAGGAAAACAATGATTTTCATGCACAGATCATCAATAATAGATCACAAGAAGTCTTAAGACTATGAAGACAACAACAAAAACAGGCGAACACCAAAATTCAGTAGAAAAGTCCGAGAAGACAATTTTGAAGCCATTTAAACCATTAGCTTTTCTCTGAAGACTTTATCTGTGATCACTGAGTTTCTTAGTCAAGCCAATGAGATTAGAATAATATTTGGATAATGTGTTTAATATTTGAATAAAGTGATAAGAGTTCAAAAGTAACCAATAATACGAAAATATCCATTTTTTTTAAATTTTGAATTCTTGTGTTATTGAAGTCATATAATCAACAGTTAGAAGATAAACAGCCAACGAAATTTATTATAGTTTCAGTAGAAAGCAAGTAGATTCTGCCAATACTTGGACTGACTAACAGTTCACGAAAACTTTAAGATTGGTTAATGTTCAAAAAAGTTTTCGAAAAATTATTTTTGAATTCTTAACAGCCATTAAACTCAATAAATTTCAACCGAAGTCAATTATTACGCACAAATAAGCTTCGATGGGGTATGTTTGCCATGCATATGTGATCAAAATGACATCACAACAAGTCTTATGACTATGAAAACAACAATAAAATCAGGCAAAAACCAAAAATTCAGTAAAAGAGTGCCAGAGGAAAGTGTCCAAGCCATTTAAATCAAAAGCTCTTCTCTCAAAACCTTATCTATGATCCACTGGTTGTCTTGTCTTGACCAATGTGAACTATCAGTAAAAAGATAATGTAATAAGATTTCAAAAGGATCCAAAAACAAGAAAAAACACCCGAAAATAAAAAAAAAATTGAAACTTATGGCATTGAAGTTTTAAAACTAATAGGTAGAAGAAGAAAACGCTTAACAGCCTTTTAAATTCTTAACAGCCATTAAAAATTTCTTAACAAATTTTTTTTTAAATTTTTTTAATTCTTAACAGCCATTAAATTCAATAGCTTTTAACGGAGGCCGAAAACTACGCTCAGAAATAACACGATGGCAAAAAAAAGTTTGTCATGCATAGATGATCAATATGACATCAGAACAAGTCTTATGACTATGAAAACAACAATAAAATCAGGCAAAAATCAAAATTCACTAGAGAAGTGCGAGAAGAAAATGTCGAAGCAATCTCAAACTATAAGTTTTTGTCTCTGAAAAATTTATCTGTGACCCACTGAATAACTTTTTTACTAAGAGCTGAATTTGTTCTTTACTACTTCTCCAATAGGAGCTGTCAATTTTAAGATTATGTGATAAGATTTCAAACGAAACCAATAATACGGATATATCAAAAAAAAAATTAAAATTTTTCGAAATCTTGTCTCATTGAAGTCATATTACCAAAAGTTAGAAATTAAAACCAACAACTAGATCAAATTTGGTTACAGTAGGACGGAAGAGGTTGCTAACATCACAGAGACTGACTTACAGTTCACGATAATAAGTTTATGATTGCTTAATTTTCGAAATATATTTTTTGAAGTCTTAGCAGCCATTAGCTGTCCACTCACAGCACTAGATACGCTCTCTTAAATCTCATTCCGGAAGATATTGCACTGTTTGTCAATGAGTCAATGCAATGAGACTTCAAAAAATTAGTAAAACCTCAAAAATAAATTCAAAATTTCATCTAAAATTACGAAAACTCACAGTCGAATAAAAAAAACATGAGCAATCCTTTGAAAACAATTTTTTTCTTCATTGGGCTTCATTTGACTGTAAAGAAGGTTTGTCATTAGCGGATCCTCGATATAAAAAGTGACTTGTCTCTAGATGACTTAAAAAAGCAAAAAAGTAGAAAACCTTTATAAAAAAGATAAATTTCGAGTTTTTTGATATTGAAGCTGCTTATGAGACCAGAATTAGTCTTTTTCACCGCCTTTAGTCTATTAGGAGCACGAAATTGGTTCATTTTTTGGCAAGAAATTTAAGTTTGAAATCCTTTTTTTATAGACAATATCATTTTTTGAAGAAAAATCACACTAAAAGTGAACAAATATCCCGTGTTAATTGAAAATAACGAAAATAAAGAAATCTTTTTGAATTTGAATTCTAAGCGGGACGAGCTTTTTAATGATACCACTCATATTTCTCTGCGATGAATATATCGATCGGCCAAAATTGACTGAACAAAAAAACACATTTGAGTATAAGTTCCTCCCCCTCTCAAGTGGGGTCGGAACAAAAAAATTATGAAATCAATCATTACTTCCGAAACACAATATCAACCATCCAAGAACTGCAAGGAGCCAAACATAGAAAAGCAAATTAAATTTGCTGTCCCATTTTTTAATTTCGTCCCAATTTTTCCAATTTTCCAATAGCAGAAGTCTTTAAAAAAACTGAAGCAATACTAGAACTTTTTTCATTTTTTCAAGCAATTTCTTTAGTAGGCAAAACAGCAACTCGTTTCTGCATTTAAAAAAGCGCTAACATCCCTGACTCGTTGAAATCACTGACCAGAAAGTACTTGGAATATTTGAGCGGTGATTTAAACAGTAAAAATGTTTATCAAGCGTTTAATTGTGAAATAGAACACAAAGGCTGCTGTTCAACCAATTACCTAACAATTAAGACCTTTTTGAGGTCATTTATTGGACTTCAAGCTGATTTCCTTCTCTCTTATAATAATCAAGAAAATCGTCTGAAAATGACTTCTGAAAAAGCCCCTTTATGAAACAGGTACCCTAATGACAGGGGCTGGGTATTTTCTAAAAGGAGTGGTTACGATATTGAATGTTGTCTCGATATTGGATGTTATATTGAATGTTCTCTGTGTGGTGTCCACAAGGATGCACATCAAAAGTACGGAGATTCGCAAAACGAAGCATCACGCATCATTATTCTTGCGAAGCTAAAAAAAACCCGATACAGTAAAGTTTTTTTAAATGTAAGTAATGCATGAAAAATTTTCTTGACAATTCCTGAAATTATCGATGTGGAGCAAAAGCCGAGAGGGAGAGAAAAATTAGTTATCAACAACGTTATATTACAAGCCGTGTCTTCTGCAAATGCACAACAACTCGCACGCTTGGAGTTCAAAATTCGAAGACATAATTTCAATTCTTATATGAATTTTTGATGTTTTGTATTTTTCATATTGGTGACTTAGTGAGAGCTCGGCTAAATCAAGATTACGTTAATCAGACTCAAATGATATAAGTTACACCAAAACTAAGGCTTGAAAGTTATTGAACATCAGCTAGAAGTCAGTCAGTTCGTTACTCTTATTGAAGAGATATATAGTCGAAGAAGAGAAATTTTTTCGGTATCTTTCTTTTTATTCTTTGCATGCATATATAAATTGATGTACACGTTGTAGTACACAATTTGATTTTTATACGCTATGAAGTGATTTTATACGCTACGCTCAAGTTTAAGACCATAATTTAGTCCTGACTTAACTAATGAAAACAAAAATTTAAGTTGTACCTAAACTAAAAATTAATAGTATTAAAACTTCTGCGCTGCGTGCTTGAGTTGTTACTATTACGTTTTCGTGCTTCAGGTATTATAATTAGTTTTGAGATTCTTATTAGAGAGAAAAGAATTGGTAATAACATTGTTAATAATGGTTATAATGTGTTGATAAATTGCGGTTACTTTCTGCCTAATTGGAAGTTAATATCTTCTGGGTAATATTTTCGCCAATCAATTGTTCTGATCTCACCTTATTTACGCAAGACATTGAAAATTGTTATCTCTAAATTTTCTTTAAATATCTGCTCCCGAGTCAAAAATTGGGGGGGGGGGAGTTGATTTTTGATATAAGTGGATTCAAACATAGAAAGTTAAACTTCAGCCATAGGTTCCAAAGCCATTACAGGTTTCACTGGGAAGTATATTAAAGTTGAAATTTTTTTCTCAAATAGTACAAAAATTGAATGACTGCTTTATTGTTTTCAATACTGTACAATAAATATTTTTTAATTCCTAAAATTGAAAATGATAATTCTAATTTTCGATCTCTGATTCTAAAGGAATAAAAAATCAACTAAGTCAACCTAACTGTTGGCGACAATGGGCAAAATTATACAATCTTGTTAATTCACCCGGATTAAACACCATTAAATATTCTTAGTAATAATACTAAGTCATATATGGGTTTGTGGAAGCTTAGCAAACACACTAATATCATAAATGGTTCCTAGTAAACATTAAAACGATAAGTAAGAATTTAGCAGGTAAATGTGGAATTTATCAAAACCATTTTGGGCTGAAAAAAAAAACAAAATATTTACTTCTTAGCAATCATATATGGAATTTTACTTGCACAACATTCCATAATATTCTGTATTATGTAATCAGACAGCTCAAAAACTCTACATTGGATCATACCCAAACATATCTATATGTCTGCACAGTTTAGTGTACCAAACATAATTTCTCATCGGCATCAGCCAATAGCCAAAAAATAACTTTAACAAAAGTGTTCTCAAATTATATCATAACTTTGAAATTTTTGTTGACTTTTTCTGTTAAGTTTCTTGGGAGAGATACACTGCTTTCCATTGCTGATACTATTTTAATGGCGCAGGTTAACAATGAGATCATTGATAGTCGCAGAGAAAGTTATTAACAATTTCTTTAAAGACAATTAAAGGTATAAGTATGGCTAGCTCAGTAAAACAATTAAAAAAGAATGTGAAGACAATGAATTTTGCTTTCAAATCGTTTGTAGTGACAAACAGCTGTCGCAATTTTTGTTTATATTTTTATTTGACTTTTCGAAAAAAAATTGAAATACTCGATTTAATAATATTTTTCAAAAGGTGTACAATCGTGGCAGCAGCCATCATTGCACGTTATTTTGCTTTCAGATACCGAATAATTGTTTGTTCGACAATTTTGCAAGGAAATTGATCGCTTCTCTTTTGTCATACTTATGATTTGTTTGCGTTGAGTTTTACTTTTTTAAGACCGTTTCCAGAAGATGCTATCAGCAATCAACGTTGTTTTCTGCTGCTCCAATTAAACCTTAGAAAAATGAAAAGAATAATTTAATGTAAGAAATCTTGATGCGCGGTTTTGCTGACATCTATTTCCTGACCGTAGCGTTAAAAAGTCGCCTATAAGAGCAATTCTCAATTGTCTTCATCATAAACTGTTCTGATTTTGAAATAAAAATATTTTCTGACATTACGTGGTACAATTTTTCGTTTCGTATTTGGAACTGCAAAACAAACACAGAGATTATATCCGTTTAAAATGCTACTTTCTAAATTTATGCCAATACCTTAACAAAAATTTAGCAATGAATTTTTTCTTTTTTAATCTTTTCTCAAAATTATTTTTGATGCCTGCATATTTTAAAGTTTTCCCTCTGCGCACAAACGACAGGCAAAGGTCTCAATTCATTTACAAGACAACTTGCAAATTTTGAGTTTTGAAGTGTCAGGTGTGACTGAGCTGGTTTGTGTGTGACTACTCTGATTCCTTGAAACTATGCGTAACTGAGCACTAAAAACAAACAAGCCTTCTGTAGTTGTCAAAAAAGCTGAAAAATCAGAAACTCCTCTTTCTATTAAAAATATACAAAGGAGACAAGCGCTTATATATAGTCAACAAACAGGAAAACAAAGCAATTTATATGCAAAAGTCACATAGAAATTGATATGTCGCAATTAGTGAGTGGGGTTATGCCACACAAAATAAAAAATGTGGATCTGATCATGACAAAATTAAAACGGAAAGAAATCCAGAATTTCGGAGACCGATCAAAGATACTGTTAAAAATGGCTGCGAAAAGTTTTTAAAATTTATTTGCAATATTATTTGCAACTTTTTTGTTTGATTTGCAATTTTTTCAACCAACCAGGTGTTGACACCTGTTATACAAAAACTTGCGGGCACAAAAGACTCTTTATGAAGCTGGAGGCCACATTGAAACCGGATTTGATATCATGCGGGATCCTAATAAGCATCGTGCAATTTGTGATTCATCCTGAATTTCTCACTCAATATTTTCATCAACTCATCACTAAGTTTAGCATTGCCATATTCATTTCCCTCACTGGTTCCGGTTAACTTTTATGAATTTTTAGAAGCCCATGTAGCACTGAGGGCGGCATTTTCATATCGAATTGGACAAGCAAATTTTAATGCTCCGAAGCCAATACATGGAGCTGAAAAAACCTATGGAGAACATAATTCCTTTTACTTTTGAAAAAAATGAAAAATTTATTGCTGACTGCTAGAACTTTTTCTAAGTTTTTTACGACTATTCAAAACTTTGTCATTACATTAGTAATTGGTAAAGTTTGTTTAATTTTGGATAGTTCAGCTGCCTCTCTTTTAATTTGACTTTTCCTTTAATATATGAGAGCAGTTTTCATAATTTTGCAGAGCACAAGTGTAGGGATCTATCTTTTCCATGGCAAATATTGTGGTTTTCTTTGTTCTGATAGATAAGCGAAGGCAATTAATTCTGGTCAAAAGAACAGTTGCTCAGGTTTTTTGAAGATGCATTTCCGAAATCGATCAAAAGCAACAAAATCTCCAACAGAATTCCCTAGAATTTTCAAATCATATCATGAGACTAGAAGAGCACCGCTGATATTTCACTGACAACAGCCTACTATTTTTTCTTTTGATAACTTCAAAACTTATCTCATTTCTTACATTAATAATTGGCAGAAGTTAATTCGTTATAATAATTTTTAATTTTATTATCAACAAAAAACAGTTTTTGGAAATATACATAAAGAAAAATCATAAGCTCAGTCTTTTAGTTTTCCTTACGTCTTTTCAGGGAAGCGTTAAGCTGGTCATAAGTTTTTTCATAGACATTTTCATAAATGATGAAATTTTTTACCACTATATTAACATATAGCCAGGAATAATGTATAATGGGCAAAAAAGACAAACTTTTTTGTTCAACCGTTTGTCTGGTCAATTTCAAACAGAATGAGGTCAACTCGTTATCAACGGTGGTCATCCTTATTAAACTTTTGGTCAATCCCGACGTTTTTTATTTTGTCGATGGTCAAATCGGGCCGTTAACATCAACTAAGGTCATTCTCAGTTCCATTATCTATCAACGACGATTTTTCAATCTAAATGTCAGTCAATATTGTTTTTTTTCGGATGACGTTGAACTTTCAACTAGGTTGGGTTGATCTCCGTTGTCAGACATCCAAAAGTCAAGGCTTGTTCAACTTTTAAACAACACTTAAACGTCAATACTCCAAGTCCAAGTTTAAGTGTAACTTTTTTAGTTACAAAACATTTCGGTATTGTTTGTAATCTTTCTTTCTTAAGTCTTTCTTACTTCCTTAAGAACTATAACGAAAAGCAAAAAATTTGTTTTTTCTTGCATCACAGAAATCGATAACTTAATTACGTCACTGAGAAAACAGATCTCAGCATGTTTTGCTTTCTATAAGCAAACTTTACAACTTAAGCAATTCTTGCAATTATCTGATCAATGTCGGAAAAAGCAAATGTTTATGAATTTGACATTTTGTGACAATCCTTCGTTACCATCTTTCAGTTTTTCGTAATCGTTTTACATATTGTATATAAGTTAAAATCAAAGCTTGGAAATAGGAAGTTTATATGTATTTAAAAACTTACATTTTGTTGCGAGTATTAACAATGGACGAAATAAAACTCAATGATTTTTAGCATGAAATTAGTCAAAAAGCGTTATTGCTGATTCTTCAGGCATTTGATTTGAACCAAATTCAAAGACTTCATTGTTGTTTTGAACAGTGCTATGGGCAATGGGAAAACCGCTAATTGTGATCTTAATCCACTATTGTTATCGAGAGGGCCATTTCCGAATTTATTATCAAATAGACTTTCTTTCATTTCGGTCTACCTATGGCGTGGAAATTTCATTTTCGGTCTAAGTGAATTACTTATGGCGTGGAAAAAAGTTACGAATTATGTTACTGTTTTTTACGCTAGCTCAAGAAACATTCATCGTGGAAACTAGCGAGGGATATATACAAACTTGAAAAAAATCAATTTCCTCACACGCTTATAACCATAATCTTTAAAGATGGTCTTGCAAAATAGTAACAAAGTCGAGCAAGTTTACTCAAGAAATTTGACATTGGCCACGTAATAGGATTTCTCCAATTTTTCGAAAAACACTTTGATGCCGTTTATGACAAAAAAGACAATAGTTTATTTACAAACTATGGGATATGTAATCAAAAATGTTTGTTTCAGGACTATACCGAAAAAATACCACGTGAGCAAAATTAAAACCGAAATTGATCAAGAACCTAGATGCCTTCGCGGAAATTGAGAGTACGGTTACTGGCTACATTTTGCATTTTCACATTATATATTTTGAAGAGTCAATTATCAACTTTATTTATTGAAAAGATCTCAAATCATTCTAAGAAACATGACGCTCTGAACAATTCGCAGAAAGTTGAGAATGTTTTCACATCTGCTGATGGACAACTGACGGCAAAACCTATTATTCGATTGTTTCAAAGTAAACACGTATATGACGGGAAAACTAGCGTTCTTGGAAAATATCACCCCAAAGCGCCGATATCCGAGCTGTCAAAGATCGCAAACAATATTTTTCTCCAGCCCGATTTCAGTTTTTGCAAGGCGCAGGGTAGCGGTCAAAATGTCAGCCTGGTTCTAGTTCTCAATCGTCTTTCTAGTATCCTCAATCGCGCTTCTATCCGGTCAACATTCGGCAACGTTTCGTCTTTTGGAGAAAAATTAAACTTCAACTGGAAAACCATTTTCCTGACTGGAAAACCTTCTACAAAAGAAAGTGAAACATTACTTCTAGAAGAGTCCAGAATGTTCCGTGATATTCTTGCAGTTAACATTCCGGACGAGTATAACAATATACCTATTTTGAAGCAACTTATTTGTTTCCGATTTCTCACCCAAAACTGTCCCAGCGTCAACTATTTGGTGAAAGTAGATGATGACGTCTATATCAGGCTGCCCAAACTGGAGAGGGCAATTGAAGGTTAGTTACTCTCAATCGATGAGTCATCAGCTGAAAAATCAATTCTTCGACATTGACAAATTGCGCGAGCTGAAGAAAGACGGCAACATCAATTCTACTCAAAATTTAAGAACAATTTTTTGACTTGACAGACTATACACAACAAAAAAAATTTAAGTTGAATTTACAATTTTTCTTTATCATAGGCTGATTTTTTTGGTGAAAATGAACTCAGAAAAGTTCGACGTAGTTTTCGTTGCATTTTAATTACTAAAAATAAGACGCACTTGCTAAAGATCTGATATGGAACTATTCTGCATTTAGAATTTTCCTTTAAACATTATGCCCCAAAACGTAATATGTGGGGCTTTGTGGACAATAGTCACAAAAGATTATTTACATTAGGCTTTCTGTCATTAGCGTCTGATCGGCTCGTTGTTAAGAGATATTGTAGAAACAAGTGAAAAATTCAAGTAAAATCTCTAAAAAGTGTGCTTTAGGAATGGTAACTCTACAAAACTCAAGAATGCTCCCAAAAATTCCATAACAGATCTACTAAAATAAATAATTTCAGACTTGTGGCTGCTAAAACCTAATGAGTTGATGTCTTCTATATGATTAGAAGGTAGAAGGTGACATCATCACTGAGTAGATTCAGCACTTCGGATAAGTTAAGATCAAAAATATTGTTTTGACTACTCAATTTTGTAATCCCTTCGTTATGCATCTATGGTTATTTGTTTATTTGAACAACCAAAACTAGCGCCCTCCTCCTCGAAGCAGTATTTAGAGTAACTGAGGTTTTTTAAACTAAGTCATTTGATTATGCCTCACTTTTAAACACGAAAGTTGCTTGATTGGAATGCGAAAACGTGAACAGTCATTTTTAGTTGAACACCGAATTGTGTCTCAGAGCTATTCAAGTGCTGAAACTGCATACATCAATTGTAAAATCCGAGTTCAGTTCAAAAACACTGCATATCAAGTGTAATTAAATTTTTTATGAGAAGATTATCCACACTATGATTGAAATGAGGTCATTAAGTTCAACTAGGCTAATTTTATCACGTATAGTCTTGAAAATTGTACATGCACCGAAATTAAGCTGAGCAGCATAATGTCATACATTTGTTGCCTATAACTGGTTATTACTTTATTAGTAAACATGCTGTTTTTACTTAAGCTAGTTTTTGGAAAATTACAACAGTTTGCTACCACAATTACGACTTGCTACGCGAATTAATTATTAGAAGCACACACGTGGATGTTCAAAACGTAGATAAAACAAATCTTGTACATGAGAGTTAAGCTGAACATGCAGTTTTTCATGCATTATTTTTTTTTGTAAAGTGAAGCTTAAACAGTGCAAACTGGGACACGAATAGCGTTCTGGCCATCCAAACGAATAGAACATCTTGAGACTGATCCACCGCTGATTTGCTCTCTACAGGCCCTGGGAACTCATCAGATATCTTCGAGTGAAATTCTATTTTTCAAGTTTTGCGTTTTTAATGTCAACTTTGAACCTCTAACTAAATTTACCAAAACAACTCTTTCTGTATCTTGGTTCAATATCTGTATCCTGTTTTACTATGTGAACATCGAAAAGTTATTGCCTTTTGAACAAATTTCTATAATATTTCTTTTGACTGGCAATTTTCTTTTCAAGGAAAAGACTAGGACGTTGTTTCATCCCATGCACTTCTTAACACATTGGAAATTGTTTGTTCTTTTGAGTAAATTTACTCGTCAGTTTTTGTTTTATCCACAGCCTTGTTGTTCACAGACAATCAATTGACCAAGTTTAGAACATCTAAATAACAGTATCGTTAACAACGTGTGCATCAAACCGATACAAAATAAAATCTAATTGATGGTTAATTACAAAAATCTTCATGGCAAAACTAAATGTGAAATAGGAAAACATTCAGCTGTTTTGTTACTACCGGTATCACGGCCCACAAAATAGTTACTCTGAATTGGCTCTCAATTAATTGCAACCTAATTGCAAGCAATAAACTGTACGGTTAATTCGTGAGTTTTTTGTAGGACTAATTTTTCTGAATCGTCGAGAATTGTCAATATGATTGTGGAAAATTGGAGTCAAAATAATTGAGAGCAGCATTGCTGTCATTGATGTCGAAAATAAACAGATGGATTTTTCATCGTGGACTAAAGTGGTGTACAGTCACACTTATTGACGTAATATATTGTTCGTGAAAGGCCCCCAAAATGAAAACCTCAAAATTAGATAAAATATTTTCTGGAAAGCAATATTAATTGTTTAAATTGTCTATTAAGACCAAATGTAAAGAAACCTTAAACGTAGACCCATTTTTGAAAAAAAATATCCTTTCTGCTTTACGCGTCACAGTTACTTCTGTAAAGTTTCTATTTGCTCAATATGATTGTGCTATACCTTAATAAAAAAGCCAAAGTTCAAACTCTACGCAACAAGGGATGAGACTACTTAATTTCATCAGAAGGTTTTGAAACTTGACAGTTTTTGTATGCTGCTCTAGTATTATGCTCACGTCTTGTCAATTATTTTTTCCACCGCCTTCACCGCATTTCTTACAACCAGACAAAATTCAGCCAAAAATCTCAACCCCAGAGTCAATTGAGTATTCAACCTGTTCATCAACCACATCAACCTGTTCCGTATTTAAAACGTTTCTTGGAATCGTAATAAAAGATGACTTATCCTGTGCGGTTATCAAACTAGTTACAATGAAAACTATCCTACTTTTGGATACTTTAGAAACTTAAGTTTTCATCTTTTTCAAGCGTAGGAATAATCATTATAGTAGCTTTATTATGATCGAATACTGAGCTCAGAATGGACCGTTTTCTACTTTAAACAGATCTTTTCAATGATAGTTTTATTGATTTTATAGGAAAAGGCCACATTGATTGCTTTTGAAAATTAAGATATAAACCATTCTTGTAATTATTTTTCCGAGAACAACCCGTTATCGTTTATTGTCACAAATGACCGTTATCCTTTTGTCGAAAATTAGATCTGCGCCAGCAAATAATTAAATAGCTTTTCATAAGAACCACTTCCACTTCGGGGAAAAAATCATTATCAAACCGAATTATTAATAATTTATATCGTGATTGTGTTAATAATTTAGCGATTGACATCAAAACAAAAATTTTTGTAAGACATTGTTTCATGAAGAACGATAGAGTCAATCATCCGTTCACAATGAACATCAGAAACATTCGAATAATCTTATTCCCATTACGCATATAAAAGCAATATAATGTGATTAAAATCCTAAAAATACCCAAAAACAATAATCTTTGTAGATAGCAGTCATAATGTCACAAACGCGAAAAGATCAGCAATTCCTTTCAACTATAAAAACTATGATTATGGTCTTTTCGCGCTAAAATTCGACAGTTTTGGACTAGTCTTCTCATCTGGATAATGGTTAACGCGATGCAAATGACCAACAAATAAACAAAAAATATGACAGCATAGAATATAAAAAGGAAAATATGATCTTCTTTTTAAGGCACACAGCTAGCTGCAGACAACAGGAAAAATGAGTCAACTGGAAAAACTGGAAAGCACGTTCCGTTGTACACTGGCGTTCATTGTGCACGTTTTCAAGTGGAACGTAAGGGGTATTGGTGGACGACAATGGAGAGAACTGTTTCTTTTCTAACTTCTGATTTTATAAACAAATTTGAACCCCACAGTGAACAATATTTTCAGAACCATACGTGAACAAACTAACCAGCTTTTCTGCACAAATCATAATTTGCACGGCCTAATCTTGCAAGATAACCGTCCGATTTTGACTGGGGTAGTCTGTCCCATAAAGTTGAAATAAGCGAACGTTCGAAAACGTCAAAAACATGCAATTGAGCATTAAATTGGTCATTTGAAAGTCAACGTTTTTTCCACTAAGCTTCTATTCATCAATTTTTTCTACATGTTTTAAATTTGAACTTTCACCTTTGAAATCTGTCCAGTGGCTTCTGAAACGTTCGCTTATTTCAACTTTATGGGAAACCCTATAATATAGCGTGTCCCATAAAGTTGAAATAAGCGAACGTCTCAAAAGCCACAGGTTAGAGTTCAAAGGTCAAAGTTCAAATTTAAAACATGTAGAAAAAAGTTGATGAATATAAGCTTAATCGAAAAAACGTTGACATTCAAATGACCAATTTGATGCTCAATTGCCTGTTTTTGACGTTTTCGAACGTTCGCTTATTTCAACTTTATGGGACAGACTATACATTAAGATATGGGACTAGGTACTACAATTAATGCATTATTATAAAGGTGTACGCATGTAAACGGGTCAATTATATATGTTTATGCTGCAGGGGGTGTGGCTTGAGGGAGATTATTTCATTTAGGGGCTATTCTATAATTTCATTTATGACATACACATAGGTGTAAATACAGAAAGTCAAATGTAATTGATAAAAATCATCTGGGGAACGAAACAGTTTCCAAAAGGAGGAATACCCCTATGGAAGATGGCCTCATGCGTGTGGGGGGTATCTAGTCGTCTATTCATTTGAGATGATTGAACCTGTAAGTGACATTTGCCCTTATCATTGTATTGGTCTCCATGACAACAGTATTTTCAACGCATCCGTGCCTTGTCTTTATCGGTCTGAAGACATCTTCCTTGGTTCCTGTATCGGCACGATGAAGGAAAAGCTCATATTTGTTGAAACAATTCCGCATTCTTTGGGCATTGGTGTGAAATTTCTCAATCCCAAGCAAATTGCACAGAACAGAGAGCGCTATTACGCAATACACACAAATATTAACGATGGAAAGAAAGACCAAACGAACAATAGTCTGTTACAGAGAGTTTCGTTTAAAGCCCTGAATAACGAAATGACAGAATTGCATAATCTTTACATGAACAAAGAAAAAACAAACGCATTGTCATAAAGTGTACCCCTCGTCCGAAACCGACGGTTCTGTTGCAAGAACTTGTCACATTCTTGCAAGAATTTTGCAAACATTAAGCATAATCATACTGCAGTCTAGCAGCGATTTTTTGAAAGATAGCCGTCTTCGCAAGATGTCACAAGACCTCGCAAGATAATCGTACGAGTTTGACTAGATTCATTTAACATTTTATAATTCTTGACAGGTTCAAAATAAAGCAGGTTCTTGACTCATTTCGTTGTCTGAATCACCTCAAGCAATTAGTTTGACGGTTCTTATTCTGCCAAACCCAAGACCAAAACCTGCAGGCGCCCGGTTTCTTAGACATCCTAATAAAAAAGCCCGTAAAGCCGGCTCAATTGAAGTTAAGGAAAAGAAGTAGTTTCATATGACATTACAACCTCTAAATTAATTGACTTTGATTTAAAAACCGCCCAATCAGGGCTGGGAAGTTTTACTCTTTTGTTCGGGAAAATCAAAACAACAAGTGAAACAACTAAACCAATAGATCCAAACTGACTAGAGTAGTGTTTTACAACGTGTTTTGGAGACCCACCTCCTTGTTAACACATTGTTACCCTGTTGAAACGGATTTTTTTCTGACAAAATTATATGCCAGCATCCAAAAGACTAATTCAAGTCTGGGGAATCTCAAGGACAAAGTTGCTCCCCCAGAGCATCAAGACGATTTTTTATATCCAAAAGTCACGAGAGCAAAGGCCTGTTATTTTAAAAGAAAAGAAATTAGCAACCCCACAAAATAGTGTTCCTATATTCTATCATTTCTTATATGAATTTGCTGTGAGAGAAAGATTTGATAGAAATGTATAAAGAGAGGTTAATAAGTAACACTTGATCTCAAGAATAAATGTTTTTGAGATCAGAATTTCAAAAACCGTTTCTGAGATCGGTTAATTCAAAAGTCTTTTTCTGATTTCTGAGCCAAAAAATTTAATACTGAATAAAACCAACTATTGAATTCAGCTTTTCTATTCGTCATTAGCTTTTTATTTTGAAGAATTTGCAAAAAGTTGAACAAGTAAAAAAAAATGCAACAACCGGTTTGAAATTAAAAGAAAATTTGCCGAAAAATTTAATTTTGAACAAATTTAACTGTCGAAGTCACATTCTCCATATGTTACTAGTAGGCCAAAATATTCTTACAATGAACCAGCTGAAATATGTTTTTACTTTTAGTTTTCTTTCTGAAAAATTACTTTTCTAGATCGGAGAATTCAAAAAAGGTGTTCTGCTTTACGAGATAACAAACAACATTCACTCTTGAAAAGCATTCGATTTTTATTAAAATTGGTCTTGAAAATTTTACATCTCTTTGAAACAAATTACAACATTTTTGACAGGAGATAAAAAAAACTGCAAAACAAATCTCAAGAAAGATAAAAGTAAAAATAAGTCTTGTACTTTCTGAGTAAAAAATGTTTAATAAATTTTGCTATTTTTGCAAAAAATCAGTTCAAATAAACCCGGGTTGACCAAACTTACTTACCATAAAACGGACAATATATGGTCCATAAAAGTCCATACAAATTTCCGTTTTATGATCTTGCTATGGTTAGTAGGTTTCCATATATGGTCCGTTTTATGGATAATAAGTTTTTCTTGGAGAATACTATTGTTTCCTACTATGGTAATATATGAATGAAAGAGAGGGCCCTGCCATATATGATCCGTTTTATGGTTAGTAAGTTTCCATAAATGGTCCGTTTTATGGTTAGTAAGTTTCCATAAATGGTCCGTTTTATGGTTAGTAAGTTTACATATATGGTCCGTTTTATGGTTAGTAAGTTTTCCTATACTCTAACTACACTGAGGATACCCCATACCGAGTTTGGTTCACTTTGGACAACTCTATGACCTAATCAAAAAGACCTATTTTTTTA
This sequence comes from Convolutriloba macropyga, assembly GCF_964194025.1. Lineage (NCBI taxonomy): Eukaryota > Metazoa > Xenacoelomorpha > Acoela > Convolutidae > Convolutriloba > Convolutriloba macropyga. The sequence goes on from NC_134478.1 coordinate 46,042,665, forward strand.
AAAAAATATTTAAATTTAATTATTCGAATTAATCGGAAATTAACGTACGAAAAACTAACTTTTTTCCTAGGCAAGCTCTAGCAAAACTTTTTTTTGTTTTAGACCCTAGGTGCACATGGAATACTCCATGCCGAGTTTGGTTCGATTTTGACAACTCCTTGACCCAATCAAAAATACTATATTTCAAAGTTAATTATTCAAATTAATCGGAAATTAACGTACGAAAAACTAACTTTTTTCCTAGGCAAGCTATAGCAAAAATTCTTTTTGTTTTAGACTCTAGATGCACTTGGGATACTCAATGTTGAGTTTGGTTAGATTTGGACAACTCCTTGACCCGATCAAAAATACCATATTTCAAATTTAATTATTTGAATTAATCGGAAATTAACGTAACAAAAAACTAACTTTTTTCCTAGACACGCTATAGCAAAGATTTTTTTGATTCACACTCTGACTACACTGGAGATACTCCATACCTAGTTAGGTTCACTTTGGACAACTCTATGACCTAATCAGAAAGACCTATTTTAAAAAAAATAAAATTAATTATTCGAATTAATCGGAAATTAACGTACGAAAAACTAACTTTTTCCTAGGCAAGCTATAGCAAAAATTCTTGTGCACAACCCAAAAACAACAAACACAATCTTTGTAAACTACGGGAGGGGTTATTCATACTTCCACTTCCATTGAGAGTATTCTGGAAATAAAATGTTGCAGTTTTTTGCTGACTTTACTCAATGTTTATCAAAAATGCAGCATTTATTTTGGAGTTTTTAACTGACAAATTATCTTTATCTATAGCATTCTCTAAATCGTTTTTACTATATGATGGAGCAAAAAATCGACCCCAAACCTGGATTTTTGAACTCTTGCAGTAATCTACTATCCAAAAAATGGGCATTTGATAGCACAGAACTTTTTATTGGAAATTTTGTAACCATGAAACGGTCCATGAAAAGTTTTTTATGGCGTTTTGTGGTAAGTAAGGTATCATAAAAGTGGAATTTTTTGATTTTGACGTTTAATGAATCTAAAACTGTGCTTTATTGTTCATTCGAAAAACAAACCTCACAAAATCAGCCATTTTGTACCAAAGAACTTTTTATGGACAATTTGTAACCATAAAACGGTCCATAAAAAAATTTTTTTATGGCGTTTTATGGTAAGTACGGTACCATAAAATTAGAGTACAGAATTTTGAAATTTTATGCACAGAAACGTTGTTTTGAAATTGCATGTGGCCCTTTGGACTGTTTCTCAGCCAAACTCAAAGATTTTTATGATCGTTGTATGTTTCCATAAAATCCATATATGGCGTTTTATGATTAGTAAGTTTCTTTTACGGTGGTCAACCCGGGAAACCAAAAATCAAAAATAATTGCAAAGTTGATAAACGAGACGGAAGTGGTTTTTGAATTCAATAAACTCGAAAATGTTTGATTACAGAGCGAACTAGAATGAATTTTTACAACTTTCAAAACTATGTTTCTTTTATTGTTTAAAGTTGCCTTCTTCCAGCAGTTTTTTGAATTCTCTTGTGCAAGGTTCAAGAATTAATGGATAAATATCCTTTTTTCTCACTATCTGTTAGTTTCATACGACCCCTTGGCAACAAACCCCTTCAATCATCCCCTAGTTTAAACTGTGATGGGAGTTGACAACTCATTCGTTCCTTTCAAACTTGTGTCAGGAAATGCCGAAAGAGGTTCACTTTCATTTTTATGTCCGAGTTGTCAAAATTTGAAGATTAAGCAATTTTTTCGGTCTCAGTAGTCCGTAAGTGAAGAAGAGCATGTTTTGTTTTGCCTAAATTAATACGCACCAAAGTAAATATATGTAATTCATATCTGCAGAAACACATAAAATTGAACAGAGACAGTGTTCTGATAGCAGGGATCGCTGCTTTTGGAGTATGATCTAAGAAACCAACTGGTTTGGAAATAAGCATTAAAAAAAGGACACCATTAAACTATTCTCTGTTTGTCTAGAGGTCAGATTGTTTTGTTACAAAATAAATTCGAAACTTTTTTTTGCAGTAGCTTTGCAAAGTTGCTTTGTTTATGTTTTATGTTTTAATTTATAAGGCCCATAACAATAAAGATAGAATCTATTTTGGTTTCAAGTCTTTGAATTCACTGATTTGTGAAAAAAATATTTATGATTTGCAAAAGAATCAACCATCCTTTACATTTGTTGCACTCAACGGTACAAAAAATACCCTCCCGGACCTAACGCCAAGTCAATTTCAGTACTGGACAAGTCTAAATCCAAGTCTTATTTCATTACTGATTCAGAGCTATGATCATGTCACTTTTTACACTTGTCAGTATAAATGCAAGTCTGGGCTGAGACTTGGCAAGTCTAATCCAAGTCTGATTTAAGACTTGGCAATTCTTAATCCAAGTCTGATTTAAGACTTGGCAATTCTTAATCCAAGTCTGATTTAAGACTTGGCAATTCTTAATCCAAGACTGATTTAAGACTTGGCAATTCTTAATCCAAGTCTCGGCTAGCCGAAAAAATCGCCTAAAATAGCCGGGTTTTTTTGGTCTTGTTATCCGGGGTATACGCGTTGAATTGCTAAGGTTTTCTCTCTTAAAAAACAAACTTTGGCTAGATTTAGCAAAAAGAAAATCATTAGGACACCATTTGTAACAAATTGCGTCGCTAGGGTTACCATTAGGAAAATACTGGGCAGATTAACCCAGTCAAACATAAAGGAACTACCACCTTAAATAAATTGTCGTCACAATATTTCGAGAATATTTATTTTTAGTTTGTACGAGCCAGGTCAGAAACAAATCAAATAATGGCCCGTCCTGTAAGTTGTCAGACGAAAACTGGTGGAGATATTGGTATGGTCTGAACCAGTTCAAGATCACTGGACTCAAATTGATCACCTGCTAACATACGTTGAAAAGAAAAAGCTTCCGAATTGTTGCTCTGCTGATCAATAAAATCAATAATGAAAAATTTCAAGACCAAAAGAAGAACCTCTTCAACGTCATAGCAAAAAATGTATACCAGAGTAGCATCAGTTCGGTCAAGAAACGTCACCCGAGTTTGAATTTTGGACTGGAGACGTTGAAGTTGGACATCAACGGTCTCGAAGATGATCATTGGTTGAGTCAATGTTCAAATCTAGCGTGTGATGTCATCAGTCGCGCTTGCTAATCAACCGGAAAAAATTTGTGTCATAAACTGTCACAGATCAACAACTGTCTGAAGACGCAGAAACGGCTGATAACAGAATAAAACTTTCAACGTCAGTTGAATCGTCTTAGCTCCTGTCACGGGGAAAAGGCATCCTAACATTCATTGTCCAAAATGCTTCAGAGAAGCCAAAAAATTGCTCAGAACACCGAACAACTGACCAAACAATCAGCTCAAATCGCATTCCAACAGCTAATTATATGCACGGCCAATTATGCTGTACGGGGTGAGGGTTGAAGAAGATAATTTAATTTAGGGGAAGTTTTTATAACTTCATTTGTAGATAACATACACATAGTTGTAAATGTAGAGTCAAATGCTCACGCCAGCAACAGTTTTTCACAACAATGTTTGAATGAATACAAATCTTTTGAGTAAATTCAATCTCTAAAATCTCAAACTGCTCCCAGAGACCCAAAGAACAATTTTTATAAAGATCGCTGAAAACCACCCAATCCTTCATTTTTTTGAAACCATCAGCACTGCTGTTCGAGCTAAACTCTGCTGACAATAAGCTGAAAGAAGCTAGTCCTTCAATAAGAAAAGTCCCGGACCGAACTCCAAGTCTATATCAGTACTAGGCAAGTCTAAATCCAAGTCTTATTTAGTTTCCCAGTATTGGGCAAGTCTAAATACAAGTCTTACAAGTCCGGCAAGTTTTAACCAAAACTTGGATAACACTTGGATGTTGATTCCCAAGTCAATACCAACTTTTCGAAAATTCCGAGTGAAAATTTCGAATTCAAAAAAATTTTGCAACGTGCCAAGATTTTTGCATTTATTTTTGGGCACTCTCTCGGGGGCCCTGAAAACGTGTGCAGACTGGTGCCGGGAAGGTCAAATTGGGCCGTTTTCAGTTGTTTCGGGGCCGTTTTCAATCATTTTTCAGCTGTTTTACGTGCTTTAGTTTTTTGTTAAATTTCTCAAAGACAACTATTTTGACGGATTATGTCTTCCAAACAACTGCAAGTGCTTCAGTCAGACCTAACAAAAAAACTAAAATGCCACTCTCAATTTTGTCTATTGTTGCCTGACTTTTTTTGACAGAAACAAGCAACAGCTCGGTGACGCAAGAGCTCAGAGCACACCTACAATGTCTCGTCTCATCGCCTGCAGTCATATCTGAATTCAACCAGATCAGGGATGCCTACAGAGAACTTCACTTCTATTTTCCGTGTGTTTCAGGGTAGCCAAACTGGAAGCCATTTGACAACAAAACCAAGCATCGTTGTAATGCAGCCGGAGAGCAAGAACGTTATTAGACATCCATTCAAGGAAACAAATGTCAGCGCTAACCATGGCGTTTACAATGTCCCACGAAAAGACCACGCGGAAAAATAAATTATTTTGAAGTTTTCACAAAAACAAAAATTAGTGATATTTTTCCAGAAAAAAATGAAAACAGGCTGTTGAACAGTACAACAGAGCAAACTATAGAAAACTCAGAACGGTGTAGGATATCAAAAGTCTTTCCCTGGTAGCCTGTGAAGAGACCTTGTGAACAATTTTTTTACATCTGTGCTCAGCTGAAAACCTGTGGAAGACGTTAAAAACAGATCAAAAGAACCAAAGTACCGTTATGCACTTTAATAGGCACTCACAAGGTTTCAAACAGGCAGAATTATGCCAAACAAGCAGAAGCAATTCCCGAAATCTCACCCAATGGCAGAGAAAAATGGAGCTTTTGCTAAAAAGGGGAACTCTTCATCTGATTAGTTTGTTAAATTTCTACAAAAATGTTTCTTAAGGCAGCTAAAACGCGAAAAAAAACATTTCACTATGGCATCCTGAGTCATGAATCCTTTGCGCCTATTGTTTTTTCTGGCATAGAAAATCAGAAATGGTCTTCAGATGATCTGATCCGGAAAAGTGAGAAGAGTCGGGATGATTGATACCTCAAGTTTTTTAAAATGTGCTTCTCAAGATGCCTGGTGACTTAGTTGCCATGCTAAACATTTGCCTAAAGAGAACTCGCTTCAATTGAAAAATGAAATTGATTAGCCAACTACATTCTTTGTGGTGGTCTCAATAGGGGCAATAGCCGCTATTTTTTGTCATCTTACAACTGATAGCCAAACCAATGAAATGAAAACCTCATTACTTATGGGAAAAGGATTATTTCCCCCTCATTAAACAAATACAAGAGCTAAAAAGGGTATAAAAAGCAGTTGTTAATTGAGTGTGCATTTTTGAACTGATTCAGGGAAAGACGACATTTACACTGAACTAAAATCATCCTGGTCCTGGAACCAAGTAATCGCGGACTGGATAGCCTCTGACAGAACGCAATGTGGTTTTTCATCCAACATGTTGCGAGAAATTCACGAAACTTCTCCTTCTTGACAATGGTATCACCTTTCAACGAATCAATATCAACGAATGTCAGAAACGGTCTTAAACAGATTTGATCTGAAAAATTGAGAAGAGTCGGGATGATTGACACCTCAGTTTTTCAAATTTTTCTCCCGAAAATACCCAATAAATAGGCTGCCAAATATCTGTCTAACAAGAACTCTCTTCAATTGAAAAACGAAATTGCTTAACTAACTACCTTCATTCACGATACTAGGCCTCCATTAAAAGAATTAATTGTCGGTGTTCACCATGGCGTGTACAATGTCTCACTAGAAGACCTTGCGGGAAAACCACATAATTCAAAATATTTGCGAACACAAAAATTGGCGACACTTTTCCAGAAAACAATGAAAACAGTCTGATGAACAGTATAGCGGAGCAAACTTCAGAAAACTTAGAACGATGTAGAATACCCCAAAAATTTTTCCCAGGTAGCCTGTGAAGAAAACTTGAGAACAAATTTTTTATCCTTGGTCAGCTGAAAAACTGTAGAGGAGTTTAACAAAAATCTGTCATGATCAAAAGAATCAAAGTATCGTTAAGCACTCCATAAAGACTTGATAAATAATTGATAAAGCAAGTCGATAATTCAGAATAACAACATCCGGAGACAGTATGCTTCTTCTCTTATCAACATCTAACAAATCAAAATAATCAGGTCAAAGTGATAACACTGGCAAACGCTTCATTAGAAAAATTGGACCTTTGAAATTAAAACTTTTCTATCCCTCAATTGCTGAAAAAGTTTGTTGGAAAACTTTTGTGCTTCATGGAAGACCCAGTTACAGTCATGATACTTATCAAAAGGTTATTTTTTCTGATAGATTAGAGACTTTTTGATGAGTCTACACTTGATTTTTTTGATAACAAATTACAGGGTTGTGTTTTGCCTAACGTGATCACTGTTTAGTTCCACTTTTGTAATTCATAGGTGTGCCAAACAAAAAAAGTATTAAAAGAACCCTTCAATGCAATTAAGCAAAACATTTTATATTATTAACTACATTTGGTAGGTACAGACAAATGAAAAAAAACTAAGATAATATTTCATAGTTAATTCAGTTTTATATTTCATTCAAAAAATGGAAAACAGAGCTTTTGCTACAAAGAGGAACTTTTCATCTGATTAGTTTGTTATATTTCTACTAAAAATGTTTCTCTGAGCGGCTAAAACGCAAAAGAAACAATTCACTTCTTCATCCTGAATCATGAATCTTTTGAGTCTTTTGGTTCTTGTGACAAAAAAAGTCAGTAACGGTCTTAAACAGATTTGATCTGAAAAATTGAGAAGAGTCGGGATGATTGACACCTCATTTTTTCAAATTTTTCTCCCGAAAATACCTAATAACTCAGCTGCCATGTCAAACAACTGTCTAACAAGGACTCTCTTCAATTGAAAAACGAAATTGCTTAGCTAAATACATTCCTTCACGTTACTAGGCTTCCATTAAAAAAATGAATTGTCAGCGTTCACCATGGCGTTTACAATGTCTTACAAGAAGACCTTGCAGGAAAACCACATAATTCAAAATATTTGCAAACACAAAAATTGGCGACACTTTTCCAGAAAACAATGAAAACAGTCTGATGAAGAGTATAGCAGAGCAAACTTCAGAAAACTTAGAACGATGTAGGATACCCAAAAATTTTTCCTTGGTAGCCTGTGAAGAAAACTCGAGAACAACCTTTTCTTTCCGTGGTCAGCTGAAAACCTGTAGAGGAGTTTAATAAAGATCTGTCTTGATCAAAAGAATCAAAGTACCGTTAAGCACTCCAGAAAGACTTGATAAATAATTGATAATGCAAGTCGATAATTCAGAATAACTACATCCGGAGACAGTATGCTTCTTCTCTTATCAACATCTAACAAATCAAAATAATCAAGTCAGAGTGAGAACACTTGCAAACGCTTCATTAGAAAAATTGAACCGCTGAAATTAAAACTTTTTACTATCCCTCAATTGCTGAAAAATTTTGTTGGAAAACTTTTTTGCCTCATGGAAGACACAGTTACAGTCAGGATACTTTTTTGCGCCACTTTTGTAATTCATAGGTGTGCCAAACAAAAAAATGTATTAACAGAACCCTTCAATGCAATTAAGCAAAACATTTTATATTATTGACTACATTTGGTAGGTACAGACAAATGAAAAAAACTAAGATAATATTTCATACTTAATTCAGTTTTATATTTCATTCAAAAAATGGAAAACAGAGCTTTTGCTACAAAGAGGAACTTTTCATCTGATTAGTTTGTTATATTTCTACTAAAAATGTTTCTCTGAGCGGCTAAAACGCAAAAGAAACAATTCACTTCTTCATCCTGAATCATGAATCTTTTGAGTCTTTTGGTTCTTGTGACAAAAAAAGTCAGTAACGGTCTTAAACAGATTTGATCTGAAAAATTGAGAAGAGTCGGGATGATTGACACCTCATTTTTTCAAATTTTTCTCCCGAAAAACCTAATAACTCAGCTGCCATGTCAAACAACTGTCTAACAAGGACTCTCTTCAATTGAAAAACGAAATTGCTTAGCTAAATACATTCCTTCACGTTACTAGGCTTCCATTAAAAAAATGAATTGTCAGCGTTCACCATGGCGTTTACAATGTCTTACAAGAAGACCTTGCAGGAAAACCACATAATTCAAAATATTTGCAAACACAAAAATTGGCGACACTTTTCCAGAAAACAATGAAAACAGTCTGATGAAGAGTATAGCAGAGCAAACTTCAGAAAACTTAGAACGATGTAGGATACCCAAAAATTTTTCCTTGGTAGCCTGTGAAGAAAACTCGAGAACAACCTTTTCTTTCCGTGGTCAGCTGAAAACCTGTAGAGGAGTTTAATAAAGATCTGTCTTGATCAAAAGAATCAAAGTACCGTTAAGCACTCCAGAAAGACTTGATAAATAATTGATAATGCAAGTCGATAATTCAGAATAACTACATCCGGAGACAGTATGCTTCTTCTCTTATCAACATCTAACAAATCAAAATAATCAAGTCAGAGTGAGAACACTTGCAAACGCTTCATTAGAAAAATTGAACCGCTGAAATTAAAACTTTTTACTATCCCTCAATTGCTGAAAAATTTTGTTGGAAAACTTTTTTGCCTCATGGAAGACACAGTTACAGTCAGGATACTTTTTTGCGCCACTTTTGTAATTCATAGGTGTGCCAAACAAAAAAATGTATTAACAGAACCCTTCAATGCAATTAAGCAAAACATTTTATATTATTGACTACATTTGGTAGGTACAGACAAATGAAAAAAACTAAGATAATATTTCATACTTAATTCAGTTTTATATTTCATTCAAAAAATGGAAAACAGAGCTTTTGCTACAAAGAGGAACTTTTCATCTGATTAGTTTGTTATATTTCTACTAAAAATGTTTCTCTGAGCGGCTAAAACGCAAAAGAAACAATTCACTTCTTCATCCTGAATCATGAATCTTTTGAGTCTTTTGGTTCTTGTGACAAAAAAAGTCAGTAACGGTCTTAAACAGATTTGATCTGAAAAATTGAGAAGAGTCGGGATGATTGACACCTCATTTTTTCAAATTTTTCTCCCGAAAAACCTAATAACTCAGCTGCCATGTCAAACAACTGTCTAACAAGGACTCTCTTCAATTGAAAAACGAAATTGCTTAGCTAAATACATTCCTTCACGTTACTAGGCTTCCATTAAAAAAATGAATTGTCAGCGTTCACCATGGCGTTTACAATGTCTTACAAGAAGACCTTGCAGGAAAACCACATAATTCAAAATATTTGCAAACACAAAAATTGGCGACACTTTTCCAGAAAACAATGAAAACAGTCTGATGAAGAGTATAGCAGAGCAAACTTCAGAAAACTTAGAACGATGTAGGATACCCAAAAATTTTTCCTTGGTAGCCTGTGAAGAAAACTCGAGAACAACCTTTTCTTTCCGTGGTCAGCTGAAAACCTGTAGAGGAGTTTAATAAAGATCTGTCTTGATCAAAAGAATCAAAGTACCGTTAAGCACTCCAGAAAGACTTGATAAATAATTGATAATGCAAGTCGATAATTCAGAATAACTACATCCGGAGACAGTATGCTTCTTCTCTTATCAACATCTAACAAATCAAAATAATCAAGTCAGAGTGAGAACACTTGCAAACGCTTCATTAGAAAAATTGAACCGCTGAAATTAAAACTGTTTACTATCCCTCAATTGCTGAAAAATTTTGTTGGAAAAATTTTTTGCCTCATGGAAGACACAGTTACAGTCAGGATACTTTTTTGCGCCACTTTTGTAATTCATAGGTGTGCCAAACAAAAAAATGTATTAACAGAACCCTTCAATGCAATTAAGCAAAACATTTTATATTATTGACTATATTTGGTAGGTACAGACAAATGAAAAAAAATCCTAAGATAACATTTCATAGTTGCAGGAAAAATGATAATTACAGACTGATCAGAAATGCTTCAAACTAGCAGAATTTTGCCAAACAAGCGAAAGCGCTTGCCGAAATCTCACCCAATGGCATCGAAAAAAAACAGAGCTTTGGCCACAAAAGAAACTTTCTATCTGAATAACTTTTTGTTAAGTTTCCACAACGAATGTTTCTTCAAGCAGCTAATACGCAAAAAAATCAATTCACCTTGAATCATGAAACTTTTCGGCCTTTTGGTTCTTCGAACATAAAAATTCAGAAACGATCTTAAGCAGATTTTAATCTGAAATAATTGAGAAGTGTCGGGATGATTGACACCTCATTTTTTCAAATTTTTCTCCTGAAAATAGCTAATAACTAAGCTGCCATGCCAATCATCTGTCTAACAAGGACTCTCTTCAAAAGAAAAACGAAATTGACTAGCCAACAACATTCATTTACGTTACTAGATTTCCATTAAAGAAATCAGTTTTCAGCTTTTACCATAGTATTTTCAATGTCTCACGGGAAGATCTTGTGGAAAAACAAATTAATTCAAAGATTTTGCAAAAAAAATTAGTGATATTTTTCCAGAAAAGAATGAAAACAGGCTGTTGAACAGTACAGCAGAGCAAACTCCGAAAAACTCAGAACGGTGTAGGATATCAAAAGTCTTTCCTTTTTAGCCTGATAAGAGACCTTGTGAACAGTTTTTTTAATCTGTGCTCAGCTGAAAACCTGTGGAAGACGTTAAAAACAGATCAAAAGAACGAAAGTACCGTTGTGCACTTTAACAGGCACTCAAAAGGTTTCAAACAGGCCGAATTATGCCAAACAAGCAGAAGCATTTCCGGAAATCTCACCCAATGGCATAGAAAAATGTAAAACAGCTTTTGCTAAAAAGGGAACTTTTCATCTGATTAATTTGTTAAATTTCTACAAAAATGTTTCTTAAGGCAGCTATAACGCGAAAAAAAAACAATTCACTCTGGCATCCTGAATCATGAATCCTTTGCGCCTATTGTTTTTTCTGGCATAGAAAATCAGAAATGGTCTTCAGATGATCTGATCCGGAAAATTGAGAAGAGTCGGGATGATTGATACCTCAAGTTTTTTAAACTGTGCTTCCCAAGATGCCTGGTGACTTAGTTGCCATGCTAAACATTTGCCTAACGAGAACTCTCTTCAATTGAAAAATGAAATTGATTAGCCAACTACATTCTTTGTGGTGAAATTGATTAGCCAACTACAACTACAAACAAATTAATTCAAAGATTTTAATTAATTTGTTTGTAGTTGTAGTTGGCTAATCAATTTCATTTTTCAATTGAAGAGAGTTCTCGTTAGGCAAATGTTTAGCATGGCAACTAAGTCACCAGGCATCTTGGGAAGCACATTTTAAAAAACTTGAGGTATCAATCATCCCGACTCTTCTCAATTTTCCGGATCAGATCATCTGAAGACCATTTCTGATTTTCTATGCCAGAAAAAACAATAGGCGCAAAGGATTCATGATTCAGGATGCCAGAGTGAATTGTTTTTTTTTCCTCAATTCAGGGAAAGACGACATTTACACTGAACTAAAATCATCCTGGTCCTGGAGCCAAGTAATCGCGGACTGTATAGCCTCTGACAGAACGCAATTTGGTTTTTCATCCAACAGGTTGCGAGAAATTCACGAAACTTCTCCTTTTTGACAATGGTATCACCTTTCAACGAATCTCAACCCTCCTGATAGCAAAATTGTGGTCTTCTATCAAATGATTTTCAGCCGAAAGGGCTATGTTTACACAAAATAGCAGAGTACGTGATTTGTCATGTACTATTGCCAGATTTTCTCGGATTGGGCGCCTGAAATTTTCGAATGACTTATTCAAAAATTGATGCAATTATCCCGTAAGTTATTGCAGAGACATATGTTAGATACGTTGACTCACGAAAAGATCCTGTGTTGACCAATGAAAAGATTTTTGTTAGATATTTTGACTCCTGAAAACACCCTAATTAGATCCATGAAAAAAGTTTTCCTCGGTTACAATAGTCTATGATAAAACCATGACTGGACCCATAAAAAGTAAGTTGGACCGTCTAAAAAAAACCGTGATGGACCCATGAAATGAGTTTGTCGTGACTTAAGGTATGCAGGCTCGACCGTATATTTTGAATCAACATCGTCCGGCATTGATTTTTTAGGTCTTTTCATCAAGTCTAGATCTCGACCAGGATATTGTTTTGAAGAGACAGAAATACCATTTTTTTTTAAAAAAAAAAGATTTTCGGTGTGACTCATGAAAAGAACTTGTAGACTTTAACTCGGATCCTCGACTGTGTGGCTAAAAAGTCAACCTTAAACCAAAGCGACTACATGTCATTATTTCTACGTGATAAAGTATTGCTCAGGGTTTCTTGAAGCGTGGAGCTCTTCACTTGAACCTGGTTCACTTTCTAAGCTAATACGTAAATGTAATTTAATAAAACAACATGTCACACTCGATAGTGGTTTTAAAAGTGCTGTTAATCCTGACCATTGGTTAACAGCTCCGACAAACAGATTAAACATTATCAAAGTGGTATTACATTCAATTTTCAAGGTTGCCAAGTTTTCTAGGCAGATTAAGAACACTCAAGTAGTGGTATCAATTGTAATCATAAAAGAGTCATATTAACTCTCAGCTAGGGATAGTGAGAAACTCAACATTTGCGGTATATTTTAAATTTAGGCATATGTTTTTTCATTCGCTCATATGGCTATTTAATTTTATTGTTTTAATTTAAAGTTTGAGTTTTTCTACGAGCTAACTCAAAATCAAAATTAAACCGGTTGGTCAAAAAACTGTTTTCGAACCAAAATTTTTTCAACTGGGTAAAATTTGTTTATGAATGCATTTTAATACCCAGATCAAGGCCCCAGAAAAATTGACCACTGATCAGAGTGTTAAAAACAAAAACTACTTCCGATCCAGATTTCTTGTGTTAAATCAGTTTGTGCGCTCGAAATGCGCTCAATGCAATTTTGGCCACACCCTCCAAACAGACACAGCAAAGCCATACTTGAAATGACTTAGAAGCTTTTCCATTAGGATTAAAAAGGCATATTCTTGGTTCAGGATTCAAAAAATATATATTTCAAAATCATTCAGTTTTTGATTGAACTGTTTTCCGCAAATACAGTCTACTTAAACCAGTAAACCTCTTAAAATGAGTATCTGGACGAAAATAAATCTTCTTCATTTTTTCCATTATAGACAGCCCTGGACGAGAGAGAACGGTTATCTTGCAAGATCTTACAAGACTCTTATAAAAGATGGTTATCTTATAAGTTTTGAAAAAAATCTTACGAAAGATGGTTATCTTGGAAGATCATGCAAGATGAATGGCTATTTTGTAGGTTTCTCGCAAGTTCGTTCCGGTTGAGCTGCATTCTCATTGGTTCTTTTATGCGTAATTTTCTTCATTTAATGCATTGATTTTTTGAGAATTAGTTTCGTAGTTTTGACTGATATTTTTATTCATTAATTTGTTTGAAAAATGCTTTTCAAGATAACTTTTACTGTATCAGTACAAAATTATTAACTTTTACTTTAATTTAGTGCCAAAAACTAAAATAACGTGAACATATAAAGCATATATCCAGAAATTCATGCCTTCAATAGAAATTCTTTTTCAACTTTTGGGTTTTGAGCGTTGGAATTCACCTGTAATCATGTTTTTATGCATTTAGAATGAGTTGTGAATTCAAAGTGTGCTCTAAATCATCTCTAATGAAACCAATCGGACAATTCAATGTCAATGCTTAGACTTTTGTGCGCAAAAATATTTTTACAATCTATTCAACTCGAGCGCAAGGTTAGAAATGGCTTTGCTCTGTGTCCCCGATTTGGCAGAGAAACAGTTCTAAAGAGCAAAAATATGCAAAAGCGTCGTTCAAATGAGCTGAATGTTTTGACTAAATGCATAATAAACTTAGCAAGCGTTGAGTTCTCAAGTTTTTGATCAGACAAACGTCATAAACCAAATTACAGCAGTTGTAAATACGAAAGACAATGGTCCAGATAAACATTTGGTTTGTTCCAAGATCCAGATCAACAGCTTTGATGAGATGTTTGTCAAATATTCCAGACTCCAAAGTGTTTTTCGAGAACTTTATATGGGCTTATCTTCTCGGAGACAAAGACAGGTAAGGATTTTTTTCCTTCAAAAATAAAGAAGCACTTGAAATAATTTATTGTAATTGTTGCGGAAAAATTAAAATTATGAACCGAATGATAACTTTATAACACAAATCTTTCAATTTTACAAAAAAACGAACCTTCGATTAAAAACAGCAAAGAATGTTGATTGAAAACCATCAATTAACAATTACCCTAGAGTGCCAGTCAGTCCAGCTATGCGCATTTTATCATGACTTTAAACCACCGTTTTAGCTGCATTTTCAAGGTCAATCTAATTTGTTTTGAGACTCAACTCAAACGCTAGCTTATCCATAAATTGTTTAGTCACCCTAGTCGAGAAATCGTCGGTTTTTATAAAAAAAAAGAGCAATAGTTGGTATCGTTGTTTTCTTCTAGCCAAAACAACAAAACAACTTATCATCACAGTTTTTGTTTGGTATTTAATATAAAAGATATTCGGTATCGTCGTTTAGACGTAAGCGAGATTGGCTATTGTCGTTATTTATACGTAGAGAGTTTCGGTATCGTTGTTTTTAAAAAAAGGAGAGTATTGGGCGTTGTCGTTATTGTGGTTTTTAAAAGCTAGAGATATTCGGTACCGTCGGTTTTTTAACGCAAGAGAGATTCGATATCGCCTTTTTTAAGGCAAAAGAGACTTGATATCTCGCTAAATTGAACATCCCGAAGTCTTTTTAAGCTCAAGATCCAACATACCTAATCTTCCCAAACCAAACATAACAAAACTTTCTTACGTTTCAGACAGAATATACAGAAAACTTCTTACAACTGAAAACTGAAACCAAACATACCAAACAAAACCAAACAAATCGACAATTTTTTACGAAGAAATCTTTCTAACCAAAATCCAACTACAGCAGAGTTGAGAATTTTGCTGTTGAGTTTTAATCTCCTCAAATCATGCATTATGCCAAAATTTTTTGGAACGCTCGTGTAATAATTAGAGAGGACTAGTAACGCAGAGGCTGTCTTCCGCAATGGTGACGGCACTGCAGCGCGAACTCCTGGAACACTTTAATCTGATGTGGATGATTTCATTTGGTCTCATTTCTTGGGATCGTTTACATATAGTACATTAACTCGGCAATTTTTTGACCCAGAAGCTTCCTGGAAGTTAAAACATAAAAGTATCACTGATGACACACTCAAAAAGTTTCCTAAAAAGTCAAAAAATGTCATTTGGTTGAAAAATTTAATGTTTTTTAACTAAAGATGTTGGAGGTCAACTTAATCAAAAACATTAAACACTAGCCAAATAAATTTGGGCGACGGGGCTTTGGTTTTTCAGTTTCTCATAGAAACTTCTTTTCCGGAAATAGGAAGCAAATTGTCGAATTTTCAGGAGCATTTTTCAAAATCGTGTAAGTGGACAGGTCTGCTAGATACAAGCACAAAATAGAGTACTTTAAAACGATGGGGCTGCTATTTGTGAATGAAGAATGTTTAGGTTTTTTAAATTTTATTTGATTATCTTGACAGGCTGTAAATTAGGCAGTTTTTCTCTAAGAGCATACTGGAGAACTTAAGGACAATAAAATGAATTTAAACGAAATCTAATTTTATCAGAAGTAAAAGGGAGATCTGTTGCTAAAACCGAACGCGTTTATCAACAAATGTACTTATTAAGAAAACTAGAACACATAACTAGCACAAAAACTGTAAAACAATAAAAATTTCGTTACGAAAAAGCATCTTCAATTCAAACGAATCCACGAATTCAAAAAAAATTCTCACTGAAGTTTATTATCTTAAATCAAGTGAGAATTGAATTACTACTTAGAAACAACACAAGAATTTGCCACATAAAAGAAACCACTTTTTGATTAAATAATCAATCCCTTCTTAGAAGATTAAGATCTTATATAGACTTGGAACGTATGTAGTCCGACTCCAAGATCTTGCGTGGAATTGGTCTAACTGATGTGCTTCAGAGCATTAGGTTCTATGTTGTCTTGGATACCTAGGTCCTACGAAATTGCATATTTTGAGGCGGGCTTCACGATGGTAGCAGTAAAATCAACAAAATAAATAATGATAACAAAACAATCCCTTTATAGCATGCATACTGAGCGTCCTGAAGATCTTGGAGTTGTTAAGAACATCGCAACAGTTCCTGGTGTCAACACCAACTCCATTATTCAACAATGGACCGAAAACCAAGCAAAGGTGAAAATCCTGAAAGACCTTTTCTTCGCCTTGAAGGGACGTCACGAGGAAGTAATTGAAAAAGACTCAGTCAATATTTTCCTGGTGCGTGACCCGGAATATGTGTTCACGAGTTTCCTGCCGACTGCAAATAAGTTATATTATTACCCCGTTAAAAGCGTTTTCCCAGACTTGCGGGTGTTCTATGAGTGTATTTTGGATGGCATAGAAGCTGTGACCAAGTTGTCCAGTAAACAACCCCTTATCATTGATGGTTAGATGTCTCTTCTTATACCATAATCTTTGTTTGCGCATCAACGGGTCGAGATGTCAGCGCCGTTTCAGCGCAATTTTTTGTAGGAAATGTGCTGAATGTGCTATAATTATGTAAGACGAGTTGAATGCTCTGAAATGCTCTGAAATGCGCTGAAATGAGCTGATTTTTCAAATTTTTCTGCTCAAAAATCTTACATAATATTTTATAAATAAATTTTATAAATTTTATATTTTATAAATAAATTTTCTATTTTATAAATAAATTTTATAAATTATAAACATAAATTTATAGAGTGGAATTAAACGCTTTTTGAAACCAATTCCTGAATTTCGAAAGACTTAAATTTGCTTTTATGTTACATAATTTCAGCGCATTTCTTCGTCGACGGCTTATTTATAAAAAAATCAAACTGCCATCGGAGAGCAGGGTTCGAGTCTCAGTCAGAGCTATTATTTCAAAAATCAGTGATTTTCAGCGCGTTTCGTGCAAAGTTTCAGCGCATTTCAGCACATTTCAGTGCATTATTATTTAAGGTTTTTGGGCTGAAATTTGTGAAAAATCAGCGCATTTCAGCGCATTTCTTACATAATTTTTCTCTCGACCCGGGTTTAATGTGAAACGAGTGTGTCACAATTTTGTGTTTTTGTTCATTTTTGTATCAATCACTTACATTTGGAGTAATACTTAATAACTTGTGCTTGTCATGTATCGAAATTTTGGCTCAAAGTCTTAAACCAATAAAAAAAGTCTACGAGCTTGACCCAGAATGAAAACTGAATTTGAATCAAATTTCTTGGCAAATTCCTATTGGCGACCATGAAAGTAAGATAAAATTTTGTCAAGAACAATTTGAGAAACATGCCAAGGACTCCCGGTCATGGTAAACATCTCAGGTTGAAGTAGCAGATTCAATTGACCTCTGATCACTCCATATCAGAAAAAATTAATCACTGATCAGATACTACCAGACCAAAGCAACCTTAAAATGGGTTCTGATCAGACGCAATTGATCTCAGGTGGGTCCATTGTCTAGACTTCGGCGCACTCGGGCCCATTTTCAGACTCTGTAATATTAGTTTGTAAAAACAATGCGACTTAATTTGATAAGTTGTCACACCTGAGATGGGCAAGTTATTAAAAATTAGTCTTCGATGAGCGGAACTTGAAACGAAGTCATTTTTTCCTTGCAGGTACTCAGCTCTCATCAAAAGACGGCTCGGCAAAAGTAGTGAAAGCAATTTGTGAGAAAGCAGGAATTGAGTTCACAGAATCTCTTCTAACTTGGAAGCCAACAGAGTTTCTGGATCCCACATGGACTGCACCGGCGACACTCGAAGCGTCCGATGTAGAGCAGGCAAATATTTTTGGTTTTGAGCCATATTTTTTGAATAACGTATATCTTATTAATAAATCTTTTATTGAAAATAAGGACTGGGTGTTTTTATCAATTAGCTCATTTTATAATTTGCAGTATTGGAGAATTTACGTATAAATGAAAAATAAATCTGAATTAGAAAAGTAACTGAAATTTCAGTTCAATATGCAGATTTTTTATTATAGCTGTTAGCAACATCAAAATTAATAATTGTTTTTTATTTGCCAAAATTTTCACTCAACCAGTTGTTTAAAACGAATAAACTTCTTAACTGTTGAAAGCTTCCTCAGATTCATATGTACTTAAGAGGCTGGGAAATATACAACCCTTGCAATATGATACAAAACAATCTAATTCAGGGTACCTTGTTTCACAAAATTTACAATTCCCGCACCGTGTGACCTAAATCTTGCCTTTCATTGACCTAAAATCATAGTAAAATTCTGAATTTCTTATGAACATAATGATGTTTTCGCTGCATTTATTCTGAACATTATGACCTTCTTCTCTGCATTTATTCTGAACATCATGACTTTTCCTCTGAATTTGCTCTGATCAGTATGACAAAAAATCTTTAACACGATGAAAAAAAACAATAAGAAAACTCGAATTAATACAATCGAATATTTAAAAAGGTATAATTATCAAAAGAAAAAATTCATTGCAATTAAACGTTTTGTACATTATTGTCATGTATCAATGTCATCCTCTGGCGGCAACTACCATATGTAACCCTTCACTATTTTGGTTGCGTTCAATTGCAAAAATCGTGCTACAAAATTTTATATTTGAATCCGAAAAAAATGACTTTTCATAAGTTTGCGGAATTGCGTTACGTTCCAAAAGAGAACCAGGTTATCAAATCTTGTAACTGAACTCTAATTGTGTTTAAAAAAATGTGAAATGAGATTTCACAATGTGCATTGTGGTTAATTAAAGCATTGTCATCACTGGTTATTCAATTTGAAAGAAAATTATTCGAGGTGCCTCACTTATTTCCAAATATTCAGCTGAGGCAATTTCGTTTTATAAATATTTTTTAAAATTTTTTTCAATTAATCACTTCTAAGCTTTGAAACCTTGTCTTACTTTTATAAGCACCTTGATTGAAATTAAAATTAATTGTTTCAACGCGGAATTAAACTACCAGTGTAATGAAATGGAGTCCGGATGTCACTGCAGATTTCAGGTTACCAAGTTTGTAGCCTGGTATCCGCGATTCTTAAATTAATTGTTCCGACCCTCTTGAGGGGGGAGGAACTATATACTCAAATGGTTTTTTTTTGTTCCGTGAATTTTCGCCGATCGATATATTCATCGTAGAGAGTTGAGACTGGTATCATAAGAAAGCTCGTCCAACGTAGAATATAGAATCAAAAAGATTTTTTTAATTTTCGTTTTCTACAGGGAGTTATCGAGGTTTAAACTTCTGAGAAAAGTAGAGTGAATTCACGTTGTTTTTATTCACATTTTCCGGAATTTTTGCCTAAAGTTTCGTCAGTTTTGCTAAAATTTGCTATAATTTTTAAGAATAGTGTCTTTTATTTTATTTTTGAGGACGAACAAGCATTGTTGATTGTTTTAATTTAATTTTTTTGGTCAAAAAATCTGGATAAACATTTCAAAATTTAGCCTTTTTCACAAAAAACAGCACGAAATAGGCTACTTTAGTCCACTTTGATTAAATTTGCCGACAGTACACCCCCAAACAACACCCATACAATCTTTGTAGACTCAGAGGGGGGCTATTTCTACTTCAGAGTCCGCTGAGAGTGCTCTGTAGTTAAAACTTTGCCTTTTTTGCTAACTTTACTCGTTGATTATTCGAGTTTTCAATTAACAAATTATCTATATCTACAACATTCGAAAAATCAATTGTTCCTAACGGACAATAAGCATTGGCAGGGATAGTTTTGGGCCATTCTTGGACTGTTACAATCCAAAAAAAATCGGGTTGTAATCAGTCGGTCTTTTTTTTTTAAAAAAAAAAGACCTTTTTTGATAATAAAGAACAGAACATATCAAATCAAAGCTAAGGAGTGATAGGTCCAACCAATTCGCTCACTAAGCAGCTCGAAGCTAATGCATTTATTTTTTACTTGAAAATTTATGGTCGTTTCTTTTTCTTAAAAAAATAATTGACTTTTCAATAAATAATGGCCTAATGAAAATTTCCTCTATTTTTTTCTTAATTTGTTCAACTTACAGCTTAGTTTCATCAAAGAAAGAATGCTTCTTCTTTCTACTGATTTAACATTTATTCTCGGTTGCAGTTTTAAGCCTGAAGATATTGTTTTCTGGCTTTGATACTACAACATTTCAGATTTTTGTTTGTTTTGATATTTGCCAGTTTTTCACACTTTCTAATTTCTAATTTTCACATTTTCAGTTCTCATGTCTCATTATTAGCGTTCAGAATAAGGCACATACTAAAATCGTGAAAGATATACATCATCGTTTTAACGGCCCCGAAGCCTCTTTCTTGAAGAAATCAACTGAATTTTTTAAATTTTGTCTAACTGTCATTTATACTTCGTCGTTTCGGTCGTATGAAGTTTCCTGTATAGTGATAGCTTTCATTGGCTTTTCATGGAAAAATAGAAGAACCGATATTCTGATATTATTAGATAGCTGATGGCTTTCATGACTTTCAAAAACAATTGTTTTCCACAATTTAAAAAAAAACTTTTCAATTTCGCAATTTTGCTCTTTTTATGTTTCTTTTTGTTACCTAATCTCGTTATTTAATTACAGGTCAAATATGACATTATGGATGTCAAGGGAATAAAAGGGATTGGCGTCCCAAGATCTTTTTTAAAGAATTTGTTATGACCTTACTGGTTTCGTCAAGGGTTTTTCACAAAAAAAAGTAAATTAATTTGATTTTTGTCATATTTGACGTTCTTTTTGTAGATGCAAGAAATATTCTGGATAATTGCAGGTATCGAGGGCTTCTTTTTCATGAATAAATGACCCTATTTGAATAGTTCTTATTGTAATTAATGCCTTTCATGACATTGAATGTAATTTTGTTTCGCAAAAAAAAATTAAAAGTAATACTTTAGCACTTCGCTTTTTTGTCTACTTGTTACTTAGTCTTACTAATGAATGGCCACGTAATACTTTATAGCTGTTTGAAGAAAGCGCAATCGAAAATATTTTGAGGGCCAAAATATGGTTTGACGGTTTTGACAGCGTTTTCTGGCAAGTTTCAATTGAAATTTTGTTTGTTTTTTTGTTGTTCTTTTTAGCCGCTTTAAAAAATGATTAGGGACAGGTCCTAATGTCCTTCTATAGAAACAGTGGTAATCGTAAATTTGTGGTAATATTAATTGATTCATAATGGTATTTATTACTTTGTAGTTAACTGTTTCAAAAAATATATTAATTCTTTCACTTTACTGTTTTTGTTCCTTTTTGTATAATTGTTACCAAACCTTTTTATGGATTGGTCGCATATGTTTTCTGGTGATTTATAAGTTATTTTTGTTTAGTTTTAGGTTTATCTGACGGTATGCTGACTTTTTTTGTTAAATTTAGTTTTTAAGAGGGACATAAATTTTTTGATGTAATTAATGTTTGTTGTTGTTGTTTTTTGATTTTGCAGTTCAGCTTGACTCGCTTTCTTAATATTGACATATTACAGCAATCTAATGCATCAATTTTTACTCCACTGATTTATTTGCTTCGGAGGCTATCTTATCGTTCATACAGAATTTTTTGAAAAAGACTTGGACTTTTTTGGGATTCGCAAAAAATATTTTTTGGGTTTTTCTATCTGTTCCTCATTTGGTAGACAATTATGCCAAAATTGTGGATGGGCGGGGTCGGAACCTTATGTGCCATCGCACATTACCGAGCCGCCTTGTTCAACTCCTGCGTATTTAAAAATCGGAATTAAGGTTTACACTCGGTCAAAACTGACCAAGACAACTTTACCTTTGCGGTGTATTTAATTTATCTTGGTGTCTCACTGTAAGAAATTGAGCAAAAATCAATCTTTTAAAATATTTCTCATACTCTTCACGCAAGGCATGTTGATATGCAACTGTAAATTAAACGTAGTGATTGCAGTGAATGATTTTTTGAACGCACTCACCGACAATTTTTGTAGTATTTTGAAAGAAAAATACACGCGATGAAAATATGTAAGAATATCGTGACCTTATAGAAGAATATGGTAGCAGTTGCAGCTAATTTGTTGAAATGTTTCTCGACGAAATTGACGTAATTTGACGTAAACGCTATCACAAAAATACAGCATTCAATCCATACTCCAATATTTTTTACGGTGAAATCCTCTCACAGACTCAGAACTTCATTCAAAATGTCGTTTGATCAAACCCATACCCGCAATGATTAGCCATGATCAGATAATTCGCACAATTATCGAAATTTAACCTGGCTTTAAAAACTCACCCGTCGACCATGGTGTACTCGTTTTGCATAGTTTTGCATAGAATAACATTGTCTTCGGAACAGATTAAAAATTTGTATTTTGTCACCTGAAATTTTTCAGGCTAAATAAACTGTCGTCCAGCTGAGATACAGTTTGATTTTTAAAAATTAAAGTGGATTTTATTTTCATGTGGTTTATGAAACTTTCCACAATCAGGAAGTGAGGTTTTTTTTGCGTACCGAATGCTTAAATAAGTTTAAAAAAACTTCAGTTTTTGACCGACTATTTTTTCAGTGACGCTAAAGTTAACATAACTTAAAGGTTAGTTCAGCAGAAGAACGTGAATTTGATCAAGGTCAGCATAAACAAGACAACAAGAACGGTAAAATAAGGATTTTTCCAGGCAACTTATCTTACGTTTTCCGATTCTCTGAAGTATAATGCGGAAAATAAAAAAATATATTGAATTAAACATCGATCATTGCTTGCTTAAATTGGGGACCCCCCCCACCCCCCCCCCCCCCCCGGTCAAACGCTAGATGCAGTCAATTGCTATCAATGTAGGGATTCTTCGCAAGAGTCAACACTACGACCTCATTTGCGGATTCGAAGGAAAGAGTGGTTGATCTTGAGGAATTGGCCAAAGAACATCCAGATATGATAGAAGACATCAGACTGTGCAAGCCAATTTATCAGAAGATAATTAGCATGCCGTATATGTTGAAATTGGACTGAATTAATTCACCATTACGTAAATTTGATTTAAAATAGTCATTCGATTTTGAAACATGACGTATTTATTTTGAACTGCTTACTTAGCCCCTGTCAGAAAAAGTTACTTAGCCCCTGTCAGAAAAAGTTGTTGAGGTTTACATTGTAAAACTGTTTTGTGGAGAGTAATTACAACTGAGCAGATGATGACATAACCTAAACAGGTAGCTGATGAGATTGCGAATATTTAGCTCAACCCATTTTTTCTTCAGAAATTGCTCCCTGGGTGAAATCTCTACGTATGCAGAGACTGTACAGACAGTTATTTTGTGAGAAATGACAAAGGTTGACAGATATAATGAATAAAATGTTTCGGGTAAGACTTAATGGTCGCAGTTGTTCATGGGTTGATCGACAATATCGGAGTTGTCCTAACGTTGAATGTAACGGCTGCTTTCCTATCGATTACAAGGAAAGTTTTATACCGCCCAGTTCGTTATTAGCGGTTTACAAGCTGTCTGGATACTAAGTTGTGCAGTTCGCTTTTGTAACTTTATATCCGCTATTCTGTAAATTACGGTTGCATTAAACGTTGCTTTATTAGTTCAAATAACTAATCGCTCAGCTTTGCTGAATAATAAAATCAATTGTTGGAACTACTCAGTAAGTTCCAATTGAATAATCAAACAATTTTTTCTGAGTTTTGGTTAACAACTCAACAATTCAATTTGGTGCTATTCAAACCAAAATTTGTGTCCCTATAGATTGCTCACTGTTTAAGTTTATAGACGAATCTAAGGGGGTACATTCAGTTTCAGAATAGAACACAATTCACAGAGGAGAACCCGTCTTTTGCCGTAAGCGGACTTGAATTGTTGGTTAAAACAGAGGTCCTTCGTTAGTCACTGGGGCCGAAGCTATAGAGACGACGTAGCATCTAGGTTTTTGGTTTGGAAAACTCAAGTCTGTGAACTGAAAATCTATCTTTCACCGCCTATTACTTTCAACGAACTGATTATAAATCGTTCGTCTGGTCGAAGAAGAGGAATTTTTTGTCACCCTAATGTTCAGCTATCAGAGGTTCTTTAATTTCCTTTCTCTCAAGTTATTCAAACTTTCAAGACCAAATCGATGATAAGATAAATTACAAGTTTCACGTTAGCAAGACGCACTATTTTACTGCTCAAGTGAGATTGTTAGGCAAACTGGATTTCCTTGTGAAAATAGTTTTCTTAGTTCTTTCAAAGCCAACCTGACTTCAACTAATAATCTGGTGCTCTGCTCAAGCTAGAGCTCCCGTTTTTCCACAAAAACTGAACCCGGTTTCTATGATCACAACAAAGCTCAGGCATATTTATCTGCTCTTCGCAGCAATCTGCGACCGACACACACCTACTTTTATTAAGCTTTGAAGTGTGTGGAATCAGATATTAGCGGAATTTCACGAGTCTTAGTTCTTTCGCTTCACTTCTGTATAAGTGGCAGCAGATGTGATTATTTAGAAAAGTCAAACTAACACTTCGTTGTTACCAGGTGTAAAACGCAATTTTGTCATACAATAGTTTTAGTGACCTTGTTTTGTTAAGATTTTAACCCGGTCAGCTTGTTTGCACGTTTGGTGCTCTTTTTACATGTTTACAAATTAAACGCAGTGATTGCAGTGAATGATTTTTTGAACGCACTCACCGACAATTTTTGTAGTATTTTGAAAGAAAAATACACGCGATGAAAATATGTAAGAATATCGTGACCTTATAGAAGAATATGGTAGCCGTTGCAGCTAATTTGTTGAAATGTTTCTCGACGAAAATGACGTAATTTGACGTAAACGCTATCACAAAAATACTGCATTCAATCCATACTCCTATATTTTTTTACGGTGAAATCCTCTCACAGACTCAGAACTTCATTCAAAACGTCGTTTGATCAAATCCATACCCGCAATGATTAGCCATGATCAGATAATTCGCACAATTATCGAAATTTAACCTCGCTGTAAAAACTCACCCGTCGACCATGGTGTACTCGTTTTGCATAATTTTGCATAGAATAACATTGTCTTCGGAACAGATTAAAAATTTGTATTTTGTCACCTGAAATTTTTTAGGCTAAATAAACTGTCGTCCAGCTGAGATACAGTTTGATTTTTAAAAATTAAAGTGGATTTTATTTTCATGTGGTTTATGAAACTTTCCACAATCAGGAAGTGAGGTTTTTTTTTGCGTACCGAATGCTTAAATAAGTTTAAAAAAACTTCACTACTTTTTCAGTGACCGACTACTTTTTCAGTGAAGCTAAAGTTAACATAACTTAAAGGTTCGTTCAGCAGAAGAACGTGAATTTGATCAAAGTAAGCATAAACAAGACAACAAGAACGGTAAAATAAGGATTTTTCCAGGCAACTTATCTTACGTTTTCCAATTCTGTGAAGTATAATGCGGAAAATAAAAAAATATATTAAATTAAACATCGATCATTGCTTGCTTAAATTGGGGACCCCCCCGTCAACAAACGCTAGATGCAGTCAATTGCTATCAATGTAGGGATTCTTCGCAAGAGTCAACACTACGACCTCATTTGCGGATTCGAAGGAAAGAGTGGTGGATCTTGAGGAATTGGCCAAAGACCATCCAGATATGATAGAAGACATCAGACTGTGCAAGCCAATATATCAGAAGATAATTAGCATGCCGTATATGTTGAAATTGGACTGAATTAATTCACCATTACGTAAATTTGATTTAAAATAGTCATTCGATTTTGAAACATGACGTATTTATTTTGAACTGCTTGCTTAGCCCTGTCAGAAAAAGTTACTTAGCCCCTGTCAGAAAAAATTGTTGAGGTTTACATTGTAAAACTGTTTTGTGGAGAGTAATTACAACTGAGCAGATGTTGACATAACCTAAACAGGTAGCTGATGAGATTGAGAATATTTAGCTCAACCCATTTTTTCTTCAGAAATTGCTCCCTGGGTGAAATCTCTACGTATGCAGAGACTGTACAGACAGTTATTTTGCGAGAAATGACAAAGGTTGACAGATATAATGAATAAAATGTTTCGGGTAAGACTTAATGGTCGCAGTTGTTCATGGGTTGATCGACAATATCGGAGTTGTCCTAACGTTGAATGTAACGGCTGCTTTCCTATCGATTACAAGGAAAGTTTTATACCGCCCAGTTCGTTATTAGCGGTTTACAAGCTGTCTGGATACTAAGTTGTGCAGTTCGCTTTTGTAACTTTATATCCGCTATTCTGTAAATTACGGTTGCATTAAACGTTGCTTTATTAGTTCAAATAACTAATCGCTCAGCTTTGCTGAATAATAAAATCAATTGTTGGAACTACTCAAGTTCCAATTGAATAATCAAACAATTTTTTCTGAGTTTTGGTTAACAACTCAACAATTCAATTTGGTGCTATTCAAACCAAAATTTGTGTCCCTATAGATTGCTCACTGTTTAAGTTTATAGACGAATCTAAGGGGGTACATTCAGTTTCAGAATAGAACACAATTCACAGAGGAGAACCCGTCTTTTGTCGTAAGCGGACTTGAATTGTTGGTCAAAACAGAGGTCCTTCGTTAGTCACTGGGGCCGAAGCCATAGAGACGACGTAGCATCTAGGTTTTAGGTTTGGAAAACTCAAGTCTGTGAACTGAAAATCTATCTTTCACCGCCTATTACTTTCAACGAACTGATTATAAATCGTTCGTCTGGTCGAAGAAGAGGAATTTTTTGTCACCCTAATGTTCAGCTATCAGAGGTTCGTTAATTTCCTTTCTCTCAAGTTATTCAAACTTTCAAGACCAAATCGATGATAAGATAAATTACAAGTTTCACGTTAGCAAGACACACTATTTTACTGCTCAAGTGAGATTGTTAGGCAAACTGGATTTCCTTGTGAAAATAGTTTTCTTAGTTCTTTCAAAGCCAACCTGACTTCAACTAATAATCTGGTGCTCTGCTCAAGCTAGAGCTCCCGTTTTTCCACAAAAACTGAACCCGGTTTCTATGATCACAACAAAGCTCAGGCATATTTATCTGCTCTTCGCAGCAATCTGCGACCGACACACACCTACTTTTATTAAGCTTTGAAGTGTGTGGAATCAGATATGTGCGGAATTTCACGAGGCTTAGTTCTTTCGCTTCACCTCTGTATAAGTGGCAGCAGATGTGATTATTTAGAAAAGTCAAACTAACACTTCGTTATTACCAGGTGTAAAACGCAATTTTGTCATACAATAGTTTTAGTGACCTTGTTTTGTTAAGACTTTAACCCGGTCAGCTTGTTCGCACGTTTGGTGCTCTTTTTACATGTTTACAAATGTATGAAATTTAGAAACAAAATATGTTGACATAAAATTGTTTTAATGAAATGAATGATGAATGTTTGGGGAAATAATTAATGCTCGGCCTCTACATTGAACAAAAAATTTTTTTAAACAACTTTTGGTATGAAAGACTGCAGGTTGACATATAAACATATTTTGCTTCTGTTTCTACTATTATTCGCGACCATAAACGTGAACGAGTTATGGAAATGACCAATTGAATTTCCGAGTCTCTAATTAGAGTCGAATCTCAAACTGGTCATTGATTTCATCAAGCACAAGCAATAATGTATTTCTGTAGCTTGAGCACAATTGCAAAAAAAACTTATCTCTCGTAGTACTATAATGACATTACGTGCCCTAGAAGGAGTACTTCATCAAGTTTTCAAAAGGGATGTACTGTAATTTTATGTATTGTTATATAGCAGGTTACTTTGTAAAATAAGAATGTGCGAAACAGTCTCAACAGAACCAAATTTCTCCCTTTGGAGCTCATCTCACTTCTGACGTTTGAAGTCTCTGAATATTTTGGGCGCTCATGGAGTGTTTTGAGAACTTTGAATTGACTTCTGCTAAGTTACTTTTTAAGCAAAGATTACAGGACTTTTCAGAAGTCACTTCAAAAATCAGGCTCAATCTCTCGAACCACCTCAGGTTTCATGATATACGCCAGAAGTGTACTGACGTTTTTAAATTAAAGTCACCTAACCTAGAAGCACCTAAAAGTTTGAAAATTTCGAAAACTCACGCATGTCAACTGGCTATGTATATAGAAAAATTTGGCAAGTTTGACTTTTTGGATCTATTCTCTTCTGGTCCCCCAGCTTAGTGAGAATAAATCTTTTATGACCCCCGGCGCACGTGCTATTTTCTTACATAGTAACGTGCTATATAACAACATATAATCTGTAACTGGAGGTCATAAAAAACACTGGGGGGGGGGGGGGGACAGAATAGATACCAAAAGAGTCACCAATATTGATTTCTGGCTAACTAGACGGGGGGGGGGATAGAATAGATCCAACAACTGCCTTCTATTTAATAATAAAGCTGCATTTTTCAGCCATCTTAATTTATCCGAAACAATTTCAAATTGCCAGGTCTTGCAATTTTCTAGTTTCAATGCCGAGTAATTTAAACAGCACCTGGGTGCAAGCGTCCTCATATCAGGGCGCTAAATTCCTCAGATAATCAAGGTAAAAACTATAACCAGACCCTAAAACCAGAAATCAGTTGAAATTAGTCAATTTGGAATTAAAACGAGGAATTCCACGCGTAAAAAGCACATCTTCAACGAAAATGTACGTTTGACTTAAATTGCTTGGGTGTCTGCCCAAAAATAGTGTCGCAGTTTACTCGCCATCTTGTTTTATACTAAAAAACATCACTTTTGACTCTCACTAATTTTAACAGATAGTTGACTCCTCTCTTTAACAGCTTGGCTCTCTAAAAAACTTAGAACATAGAACAAAGCCCGGCCCTGCTAACTAACATTTTTGGGTTTCTTTCCATTATAGTCTCTCCGACAAAATTACAAACCCCCCTTACGGTATATCTAAACATATTGGGGTTGGGGGAGAAGGTGGCTAAACATCGTATGACAGCTAATCTGAGAGGTTATAATGGGAAAGAACCAACGTTTGTTCTATTAGAGCTTTGGGTTCCAGAATTCTTACTCCAAAATTGCTCAATAAACATGAAAGTAACTAGTTGACGCTTCTGACCCTAGTTAATACTGGCCCAGAGAAGTCAAGCCAAAGTGTAATAACCCTAGCGATGAGAGAAATTAAAAATTGCAAGAATGTTGCAAGCTGATTCAAAACTTGCAAAATTCTTGCAAGAATCTTAAAAGATATCAATCAAGGCAAAAAAAAATCAGGGTACAAATTTTTTAGAAAACATCTTTAAAGCAAATTATTGTTTATAAAACAAATTACAAAACCGAATTCAATGAAAAAAATTTTTAACCCCGATTCAAAATCTTGCAAGTTTTTGAATTCTGGAAAATTTATTTGTGTTTTTTGGTAGCTAAAACTACCTGAAAACCAAATTGAGATGACTGATATTAGGATTTTCGGTCAGCAGAACTGAACCTATACGACTTTTTTCGTAAACGCCTTTTGAATATGAAATCTTGCAAGATTCTAGAAAGATTCTGAATTCAATTACAACTTTTGGAGAAATGACTAGAAGCATCTTGAGCTAACAAAATCCGTCTTTTTTAAGTTTAATTTAGCTAATAAACGACAAAACAACTACTTTCAATCTTTCATCTTTTTATACAATCGAATTATTTATAGAGAAACAAACAGTTGAAATTATTTGTTAATAATCCTATCGGTAATTGTTTTTCTAGTCAAAAAAATTTTCTGATTAATGTTAGTTTTAATTATCTTCCTATTGAGATTTAAGTTAACCTATTTGATGCCTTCATTTGATAGCTATTGGTGTTAACGTCCTTGAAGTTATTTCATTTGAAAAGTTTTTCAAAACCAGTTGAATGTTTTCTTTCTGATCTAGCCGAAGGTTGTGATGCAAGAATAGGGTGAACAACGAATGAATAGATCAACAACAACACAATGCGAATGCAAATTCCGAAATTCCGAAACAAGTTTGAAAACTTTTTTGCTGCCAAAAATGATTTTAAAAAGAAGTTGGTTTTAAACGGCATATTGTAGGATTGATTACTGTTATCCGTGCCGTTGCAGTTGCAAAAGACTTCTCAGGTACAGGTATTGTGTAGGAAAATGTACAGGATAGATCTGAAAGATATTGTCATGCAATTCTTGATTATGATTTAAGGAACTTTTGGTTACCAAAGGGATGTTGCTAATAAGTTCATGGAGTTTAACAGAAACCGTGCTGAGATTTTTTTGAATGATTTTCAAACTTAAAAGAAAAAAATGATTTAAGATCTGCAATTTTTTTTAAACGACTCATAAGAGTGGAGTACCTCATTTAAAAAAAGATTTCGGGATCAGTCAAAGTAATTCTCTAAGTATTTATCGATCAGTCGAAGTATTTCTCTGAGAAATTATCCTTCTCGAAAACTTTTGATATTTTCTTAACATTTTTTGTCGTTTAAATGTCTGGCATCTTAAATCTTTTATTATTATAGTTTTGGGTCTCCGCTGATCGTAAATCGTAGTTTTTTTTTACTATTTGCTTGCATACCGTAAGTACTACGAGTCTTCTCATCAGTTTCGAAGTTTTAAATAAAGCTGCTTATCAGAACGATTTTGAGTGGCTCCATTTCGCCGTTATTGTTTCCTACTTGAAACCAGCTCCAGATGGTCCTCGTTTTACATGCGTCTCTTATGTTGTTTTTTTTTTCAGTTTAAGATCCCACTTGATCAAACACTTTCGTTAAAGAGCTCATTGTTTTCAAGTTTGCGAGACAAATCCAAATACAATTTACACATCAGTTCTTTCATCAAAGACTTTTAGTCATCAAAGGTTTAAACCTTAAACAAGGACTGGAAATGTTAATTTTTGACTTTTTGGCGAACCAAAAAATATCTATTTTTTAAAATTTTTATATTCTTTTTATTATGATTTGCTCGACAATACAGAAATGATATGGCACTCATTGTATTTCATGTGTTTCTTGTTTTCATTAAAACAAGCATTTTATTAGCTTAATAATACTACTTCTCCTTTTGTCTTAATTCAGCATTGTTTTTCCAAACTAATTTTGTCTCTGTCTAGATATGCGTGAAAACGTTCCATCTGTCCCAAAATTCAGCCTTGTAAAAAATATTCGTGAGCTTTTAAAGTATAATTCACCTAATACGACCGTCAGAAAACAATTTTCTTTTTAGTAGCCGCGAAGTGATAAGGGCTATTACTGGGGACATAGTGAGTTTTTTAGTTCTCCGTTTCCATCGATGATTCTCACGACCCGACTTCTTGGAATTGACTTTTGCAATGACTTCTAATGCTTTGCAATAAAAGTCTGTGTGCGTTATTTTAGGTCAATTGCGTGACGAACCTCGCTCGAAACAATGACTTCTGAACTCACCCATGAAATTTTATGAACATTTACTAGATAAAGTTCGATATTGTGCATATGAGTAGTGCCAAACTTATATGCCCTTATTCTTGAACCCTAGTCTTGTGTTTTTGTTTTCGAAAATTAATTTTGATAAAGCTTTATCAATGATTTTTCCTTACAAAGCGTATATGTCTCAAAAAAAGGTAGTCCGAATCTAACCCAAAAATCTAGTGGTCTGTTAAACGACTGGTGGTCGATCTGTCGATATTATTTGTTCAGATGTTTCAATTCATGGAAGGCCCCAAGCGTCTATCGAGGCTATTCTCCGGCAATCTGCTTGCTATATTTTTTAAGAAAAACCTAGTGCCTTAATATGCTTCGATTACCATAATTCAAGCAATCTTTTATTATTATAGTTTTTGGGTCTCCTCTGATCGTAAATCGTAGTTTTTTAACTATATGCTTGCATACCGTAAGTACTACGAGTCTTATCATCAGTTTCGAAGTTTTAAATAAAAATGCTTCCCAGAACGATTTTGAGTGGCTCCATTTCGCAGTTATTGTTTCGTACTTGAAACCAGCTGCAGATTGTCCTCGTTTTACATGCGTCTGTTATGTTGTTTTCTTCAGTTTAAGATCCCACTTGATCAAACAATTTCGATAAAGAGCTCATTGTTCTCAAGTTTGCGAGACAAATCCAAATACAATTTACACATCAGTTCTTTCATCGAAGACTTTTAGTCCTCAAAGTTTTATACCTTAAACAAAGACTGGAAAGGTTAATTTTTGACTTTTTGGTGAACCGAAAAAATATTTATTTTTTAAAATTCTTATATTCTTTTTATTATGATTTGCTCGACAATACAGAAATGATATGACACTCATTGTATTCATGTGTTTCTTGTTTTCATTAAAACAAGCACTTAATTAGCTTAATAATACCATTACTCTTTTTGTCATAATTCAACGTTGTTTTTCCAAACTAATTTTGTCTCTGTCTAGATATGCGTGAAAACGTTCCATCTTTCCCAAAATTAAGCCTTGTAAAAAATATTTGTGAGCTTTTAAAGTATAATTCACCTAATACGACCGTCAGAAAACAATTTTCTTTTTAATAGCCGCCAAGCGATAAGGGCTATTACTGGGGACATAGTGGGTTTTTAGTTCGCCATTTCCATCGATGATTCTCACGACCCGACTTCTTGGAATTGACTTTTGCAATGACTTCTAATGCTTTGCAATAAAAGTCTGTGTGCGTTATTTTAGGTCAATTGCGTGACGAACCTCGCTCGAAACAATGACTTCTGAACTCACCCATGAAATTTTATGAACATTTACTAGATAAAGTTCGATATTGTGCATATGAGTAGTGCCAAACTTATATGCCCTTATTCTTGAACCCTAGTCTTGTGTTTTTGTTTTCGAAAATTAATTTTGATAAAGCTTTATCAATGATTTTTCCTTACAAAGCGTATATGTCTCAAAAAAAGGTAGTCCGAATCTAACCCAAAAATCTAGTGGTCTGTTAAACGACTGGTGGTCGATCTGTCGATATTATTTGTTCAGATGTTTCAATTCATGGAAGGCCCCAAGCGTCTATCGAGGCTATTCTCCGGCAATCTGCTTGCTATATTTTTTAAGAAAAACCTAGTGCCTTAATATGCTTCGATTACCATAATTCAAGCAATCTTTTATTATTATAGTTTTTGGGTCTCCTCTGATCGTAAATCGTAGTTTTTTAACTATATGCTTGCATACCGTAAGTACTACGAGTCTTATCATCAGTTTCGAAGTTTTAAATAAAAATGCTTCCCAGAACGATTTTGAGTGGCTCCATTTCGCAGTTATTGTTTCGTACTTGAAACCAGCTGCAGATTGTCCTCGTTTTACATGCGTCTGTTATGTTGTTTTCTTCAGTTTAAGATCCCACTTGATCAAACAATTTCGATAAAGAGCTCATTGTTCTCAAGTTTGCGAGACAAATCCAAATACAATTTACACATCAGTTCTTTCACCGAAGACTTTTAGTCCTCAAAGTTTTATACCTTAAACAAAGACTGGAAAGGTTAATTTTTGACTTTTTGGTGAACCGAAAAAATATTTATTTTTTAAAATTCTTATATTCTTTTTATTATGATTTGCTCGACAATACAGAAATGATATGACACTCATTGTATTCATGTGTTTCTTGTTTTCATTAAAACAAGCACTTAATTAGCTTAATAATACCATTACTCTTTTTGTCATAATTCAACGTTGTTTTTCCAAACTAATTTTGTCTCTGTCTAGATATGCGTGAAAACGTTCCATCTTTCCCAAAATTAAGCCTTGTAAAAAATATTTGTGAGCTTTTAAAGTATAATTCACCTAATACGACCGTCAGAAAACAATTTTCTTTTTAATAGCCGCCAAGCGATAAGGGCTATTACTGGGGACATAGTGGGTTTTTAGTTCGCCATTTCCATCGATGATTCTCACGACCCGACTTCTTGGAATTGACTTTTGCAATGACTTCTAATGCTTTGCAATAAAAGTCTGTGTGCGTTATTTTAGGTCAATTGCGTGACGAACCTCGCTCGAAACAATGACTTCTGAACTCACCCATGAAATTTTATGAACATTTACTAGATAAAGTTCGATATTGTGCATATGAGTTGTGCCAAACTTATATGCCCTTATTCTTGAACCCTAGTCTTGTGTTTTTGTTTTCGAAAATTAATTTTGATAAAGCTTTATCAATGATTTTTCCTTACAAAGCGTATATGTCTCAAAAAAAGGTAGTCCGAATCTAACCCAAAAATCTAGTGGTCTGTTAAACGACTGGTGGTCGATCTGTCGATATTATTTCTTCAGATGTTTCAATTCATGGAAGGCCACAAGCGTCTATCGAGGCTATTCTCCGGCAATCTGCTTGCTATATTTATTTAAAAAACCTAATGCCTTAATATGCTTCGATTAGCATAACTTCACGTTTTCCGCAGCGTGTAATGTACAAACACACCTACGACTTACACAGTGACTATCATAATTGGTTAACCATCATATTTTTTCTTTGATTTCATACACAGTTATATAAGACTCTTTGTGACCACATAAAGTTTTAAATTATTCGTTTGATTTACAGGAAATCATACAGAGAACATACACAAATTTTGAAAGCCAAAAAATGTTAAACCTTCAGTTTCGGATTGTGTAAGAATTTCTTGAAATACATAAAAGGTCATATACGACATATAACTTTGAGTGGTGCCACAGACTCCCCCTCAATACAGTTAGAGGGAATTTGCATTAAAATTATTGCGTGTAAAGTTTACTGTAAGATTTTAAAGGTGCGATAACCAATTACTTTGGTCTCTATATCCAGTTAAAACCCGATTCGGATCTGATAAACCAAAAATTTTTAGTCCGTTTTTAAATTGACATCAATTGGTAATCATACAAGCAACGTACTCGAAATTAAGTATGGACAGTATGGAATCATGCATGAGTCTTGTTCGAAATCAAAGAATCTTCAACCCGGGATATTTAACGCTATTTACCACTTGTTATAGCAAAGTTTCCTCATCATGTACTGAAACGTTTTTCTAACATTAAATTATCTATTTCTTGCAAACTCTCGTAGTACTCACTTAGTTTTGCGGTACAGGCTTGTTGCTGAAGTTTTGATACAGGTTAATGTATAAGTGTTCTTGATAATTAACTTAACCCTGACAATCCGCCAATAATCGTATCTTTTCCCTGAAGTTGTGTAACTCTTTCATTTAATTAAACCTATAAAACAGTAGTCTGTTCTACGCCGCGCTAAGACTGCCTTAAAAAAACTTTAACCAACTATATTCAGGTTTATTTAAAATTTTTTTTACTCATATGCGTTCTTGATCTCTATTTTTTGTTCACATAAAAATTGTCTAAATAGCAGTGCGGCATATGCTCTGTCAACTGACAACTGAACAAGAATCGGTAATAATTGAATGTGCGAAAGTCAAACTACTAAATGCATTTCAAACTAGCAATTGTTTGCAAAACTTGTTTGAGAAGCAAAGATTGCCAAAAGTGAAGCTTCAATGCTCTGCTGTTACATGGAGTCTCATAACACCATTACATCAAATATTTGAAATACATTACGTGGACACTGAATATAGTGGTAAGTTGATCAGATACAGGTTATAATAACTTAATTTGGGCATTTATATTTGGTACCGCAACCCTAGTTTGTAACTGTTTTTGAATGAGAAATATCAAACTGCGAATCTTTATTGGAATGAATATATTGTATTCGTTATAATACAGGGAGGGCTTTGATCAATAGAACTTGCTGTTATTTGTCATTCAAATTTGGCTCCATCATTTTTCAAAAGTGCCAAATAAGGTAATATTGTTTGTTCTCTTCTGATCATGTTGCTTCTGAGAATTATAAACTTTCTAGCAAACGAAAACTGTACTTTTAACTATAAACAAGTTTTGATTATGATTATATAATCGTCGCTTGATTAACGGAGAAAAATAAGGGAAATTTACAACTGATAGTGTGGTTGCTTATTTTGATGTTTAAAACATAAAATTAAAATTTTTCCTTTAAAAGCTTTTCAACTCAGTTTATTCTCTGATCTTGCACAATATCCTTTATAATAAGGTTGAAAACACCACTTAATATAATTTAAAATCCGACATGTTTACGATCGCAAAACTTCGAAAAACCTGAATTACAGCAATATCCAGTGCTATTAAAGATGGCGGTACTGATAACTTTTCGACTGATTTCATATCTTAAGACGGGTGAAGACTTGTCAAGACTTGCTCAAGACTTGTCTAGTCCTAGTCGAGGCTTGACCACGATTTGATAACTCCTGAGTCAAGTCGTGGCCGAGACTTGCCAATTCTTGAGTCAATTAATGACCACAATTTGAAAATTATTGATTATTGCGCAGCCAATATGCAAAGTAGTGCTTTGAGAAAACATTATTTAAAAATAATGTATTTAAAAAATTGCTAAAATTATAATTTTAGCTACTTTTGACTTGCTTTTACAATAAATAAATGCTTCTCAAAACTCTATACTGCATATTGGTTCCGCAATAATTTTCTAAAATAAATGTTTTCCTGGAGTTCCTGGCAATTTTCCAACGGGAAAATGACAATTCTATCGGGCAATAGCAAATAATGGTGTTTTCCTGTCCTAGCGGGAAATACCAGGAATGATAATTCTCCTGTTTTACTCTGCAGGATTTACCGGGAAACGTTGCAATGGGTAGTCAGAAATTGGTTCTTTCCGATTATAGCCCCCATGATATTATATTCCCATTTCGGTATATTTTCTATGATTGGAAGAGGCTATGGGTTATCTGACCACTAAGCTGTGGGGGCTATAGTGGGAAAAACGTTCGCTTGTTTAGTGAATCTCAAATTTGTTGATCTGACCAAGTTATTTTTGATATGAGCTTCTACCGCCCTAAAATGTCCCATATATTCACTCAGAAACCAACTTTCTTTGTTTAATGGACAAAGAAGAGTGACCATGATTGGTACAATTGGGCGAGATACGGAATTTCTTCATTATCCATCAAGTAAACATTAAGAAAGTGATCGCGTTTTTTTGTCCTTCTTTTCTCATTTTGGAGAGTTTTGAAGGCAATTCATTGAAAATAGCTGCCCTTTTACCTTCGTAGAAAAAAGAAGGAAAAACAACACTGTCAAGTTTTGGCCAAGTCTTGCTCAAAGCTTGTCAAGTCTTGACCAAGATTTGTGAAGTCTTCGCCGATACTTGCCCAAGATTTTTCAAGTCTTGACCAATACTGGACTCAAATTTTGCCAAAACTTAAGACTTAGTTCAACACGTGCCACGTCTAAAAAGCGACACGATTAGTGCTCAGATACAGTCCTCTTTCAGGACATGTGATTTCACAGAAACAGTTCTGATTAAGTCTTAAAATTCAGTTCAGGTCAACAAAACCTAGGTCAATTTTTGTTACCGTTAAAATTTTAAAATCAAAACCGTACTATGATATTGTCAAGTTGACTACAGCACTGGAGGAAGCCCTCACTGCGATTTCTAAGGTAACGTAAAACAACCGTCATACTACAAATGACAGTGTTCTTGAAGGAAATAATC
Source organism: Convolutriloba macropyga (assembly GCF_964194025.1). Taxonomy (NCBI): domain Eukaryota; kingdom Metazoa; phylum Xenacoelomorpha; order Acoela; family Convolutidae; genus Convolutriloba; species Convolutriloba macropyga. The sequence continues at coordinate 46,080,181 of NC_134478.1, forward strand.
GGACAGCTGTTGGGACATTCTCAATTCGAACAAAAAATTGAAGTTTTAGAGATTTTTCTAGCATAATTTTGTAGCTTTTCTTTCCGCCTTTGCTGCTACGGACTTGCCTACTAGAGCAAATTAAGTATTTAAATCTCTAAACTTGGCGTTGGTGTTTTTTACCTTTGAACAAATAAATTTTGCAAAAAAAAAATCAAATTTATTGTTCACACGCCTTTATGGCCGACGCTGATTTACGTGAAAAAATTCAACAATTAGAAGACGACGAACTGCGCGATGAGTTGATGCAGATGCATGAAGATATGATGAACGCCCAGAACGAACGTGAAAACGCAGGTCAGAAAATTATATCGTAAGCTTTTACAAATGTTTTGAGAAAAAATACTTAAAATGAATTTTCGTTTTAACTTCTAAGATCTTCTGAGATCTTCTAACACCAATCATCATTTTATTTTGCGAATTCTTTCAACACTTCTGATTTATATTGCATTTAAAAATCTTCTTCTTTCCCTCCAGAAAGTCTGCTTCGAGAACACAATTCAGTATATCTGTTAGATTTTCGAATGCAAGTAGAGGTAGAGGTCCCGTTTATGCAACCTGGCATTTCAGTCAAATAAAATCTCACCGATATATTTTTTCAAGCCAACAATGCAGCCCGCATTTCATGAAACTAGAAATTTATGTAGATTGAGACCGCTAAATTTTTCTTACAAGACTAAACACTTACGACCCTAATGAGAAAGACAAGTCCAAAATTGACAACCAGTTGAGACATAAAACGCAACCCAAAAAAAATCCGCGTAACGTCAGGGGCAAACAACCCATTATACTGAGACCACTTTACATTTGACGGCATGACTTAAAGTTTGAACGTCGCATTTACGATCAAGATATTCAAAAAAACTTGGGTTACAGTGATAACCAACGCTCTTAAAGGTGGCGAAAATCACTTTTTATATTGCTTGCGTCATCATTACTTAGGTTCGTAGTTTCTAACTTGTAAATTTTAGATCACAAATTGACAACGAGATGGCAAAATTGACGACGGTAGTGTACTACGACCTCATGGCGATTTTTAACATAACCTACAAGAGCCGTCATATTAGGGTTAAAGAAGTTCTGAAAAGAAATAGTAAAGCATTTGTCGGAAAACGCTCAAGTCCAAAATAAGGAATTTTATTTAGAGATTTTCTAAGTGTAATTTTTTGTTGCTTTTCCTTTAGTTTTTTGTTTTATGGGTTGTCTCACACGGTCGTGCTAAATACATAAATCTATGAACTAAGCATTCTTTTTATCGCTCAACTAATAATTTTTGATAACGCTAAAGATTTTTGATAACGCTTTGGCACTCTTTTATGCCGACAAGGATTCATGCGACAAAAGTCAAAAATTAAACGCAATGCACTGCGAATGAGTGATGAAACCTCAAAAAAAACTAAAAACGAAAGCCATAAACTTAGATCGGAATATATTAGACAAAATTTCAAACAATGAATTGTTAAGGTAACTGAGATTTTATATCACCAATCCTTGTTTTACATTTTTGCGTTATTTTTTAACATTTCAACTAATAATTTTTTTGAACACTCCAAGTTCTTTTTTTCACTCCATTATATCTGATAGTTATTCACATGAAAACAATTCATGAAATAAAAGTTACTGGTCACAGCAATAGGCGATGATCTGGTGCAGATTCATGATGATATGATGTTCTACCAGAATGAGACTTAAAACGGAAGTCGGAATTTTGCTTTGAAAACTTTTAATCAAACAAGGAAATTGGTAAATTTAGCTGAGATCTACAAACACTTTTTTTTCTCTTTCAAGGAATTCCATTTTTTTAGAATTTTTGTTTCGAGTACGCAACTGTTTGAACTCAGATATTCAATTGCAATAATTTTCAGAGACCGGACCACGTGCGTGCAACCTGATAATCCATTCACCGCTGTGTCAAACAAAGCCGCATTCTATTTTTTTCCAGCTGACCAGGCATATAATATAATTCGAGATACTTGTAAATTGTGAAAAAATGGAACTGCGATATTTTTCAAATCAGACCAAAAATATAGGAAAACGCCAAATACAAACCCAAATAATTCAAAAAATCCCTTACAAGACTAAAAATAGAGTCAAATATAATGAGATACAAAGGAAGCAGCCCAAAGAAAAGAGCCCAAAAAAAACAGCCCAAAAAAATTTGTTTCTTTGTTTTTGATACAAAGAAAACAGCCCAAAAAAAATTGTTTCTTTGTTTTTGAGACAACGAAAACAGCCCAAAAAATTTGTTTCTTTGTTTTTGAGACAACGAAAACAGCCCAAAAAAATTGTTTCTTTGTTTTTGAGACAACGAAAACAGCCCAAAAAAATTTGTTTCTTTGTTTTTGAGACAACGAAAACAGCCCAAAAAATTCAGCTGATGTTAGGGACAACAAAGACAGCGTAAACCAATCAGACAAAAAGAGCAATTTAGACTCCACGAAAAAGAGATCCCTCAAAAGTACACTGATTTAGTTATTCAATTTTTGTAGAAATTCTGCCGACTTTCTGAATAACTTCGAAAAGTTGGGAAATTAATTGTTCATCTTGTAGACAACAAATTTTCCAGCGTGTTTGATATCAGTAGCCTTCAACAGGCTAGTTCATGCGTAAGTCTGTTCAATGCGTGACTCAATTACAATGATTATTGCAAGATATGCAAAAATGTAAAAAATAAAGCTGCAATTTGCGTGATTTGCACACCAAATGATTATTGAGAGTTCTTTTCACCCAACGAGAAAGGACAGATAGCCCCAATACCTAAATAGCCCAATGAATGAGGAGTTAGTAAATGCGTATACACGAATGAATTCCTGTCACCCATTAAGTAAGTGGAGGAAAAACTTTTATCTTTTAACATCACACAATGAGAGGGGAACCTCCAGTTTTAACTGCTCGGTAGTTTTAATCAGCCACAATTGCAACAAACTATCATTCTCTGAATTTAAATGCCATTTTATCTATGATGAATTGTGTCATCTCTCCGGTTGTCACAACAATTCTGACTTGTACTTTGAGTTTTTGGGCGGGTTGCGTGGTGTAGAATTTAAGAAGTCCTACTTTTCTCACAAAAAATTTGCAATTCAAAGTGATAGAAGTTGAGTTTCGAAAACCGGTTTCCTAAAAATTGTTAGTAAGACTGTTGGCTTCCAATATCCAGATTTATGTGGAACAAAAACAGGTGGACGTAGAAGTTGATGGGATGCAGCATGGATTTTTTGGGGGGACCAAGTTCATAAAAGTTGTTTATCATCCGGTATTTAACTCAGTGTGGCCAAATTTGGTTCGAAGAAAGTGCATACTTTGGTGCAAGTTCCACCAAAGTTTTATAGATACCTTAGGGGGGACGTTAAACTTCCAAATAAGGCTTAAGTTCTTGAGTTCATAGTTTGACCGATTGATTAATGGGTGGCGTCTTATCTCTGATACTATTATTTCTATAGTTTGAATAGCATGAGTAGAAGTCATTATTGTAAAAAGAAGAAGTTCAATCAATTGTTCTTTTGAAATCATATCATCTTTACGTAAGAAAGGCATAACTAATGTGGTCCATAATGCGAAGTGAACAGATTCTTTTGTTTGAACGTTCTTGTACGTTGTTGCTTGATAAGTTACTAAGGAGTCGAACCACAACAATAACAAAACAGTACCGTAACAGAGCTGTAGCTTAGGAGTTGACCCGTAGAGAAGTTGTGATAACAAAAACATTGTTGAGAGAGTTGAGATTCATCCTTTATAATAAAACTCAGGTTGATCTTTGATGTGGTTTTGTAATCTTTCACATTTCTTGTTCAGATTCAGTCGTTTGAAGTTATTTGATTACTCAAATCAATTCATTATTCCAACAAACTTTTGTTACAGCCGACACGAGCAGCGTTGGGACGAAATAACCCTCTAATAGTAGTCTGAGAGCCATCATAACACCCCTTTCATTTTGTTAGAGTTTTGGGGGCAAGTCGGTCCCCAGCTAGTCAGCATATGCAAAGAACAAAATTCTACAGTGAGCTATCTCGAGACTTCTTGGCAGTTGGAATGGATTGTCGGCTGTGGTGGTTGTAGTTGGACGTTGGACTTTGAAAGTGCGGACAAAAAGCGGGCGAAAGAGAATTGACTTGTGCAAAGATGAGTGAAGAAAAATAAAACCGTGGACAGAGTCAAGTTGGAGCGGGAGGGGAGAGAGAGAGAGAGAGAGCGAGTTTGCACAGCAGTTATGCAGGTGAATTGGAGTTCGACAGTTGGTATTGTTAACAATTAGTTTTTCTTGACAATAGAGGAGAACGTATTTTGACTCAGTCAAGGGCGTAAGTTGCGTGAGACTGAATTTTTATAGAGCATCGGCTTTCTTAGTAAAGACTGTTAGAAGGCATTGGCTGAGATCAAGAGATTTGTGAGGCAAGTTAAATAAAAATTGCGAGTAGAGAGATAGAGGTGATCCAAAGAATGAAAAGCTAAGTGAGAGCAAGTTATTCAATACTGTGATTGTTAGAAATTGATTGTTCTTGAAGAAAAAAAGGCCAGTTCAGATTATCGAGAGCCTAGAACGTGATTGGTAAGCCGGTATATGGCAAGTGATAGCTACGAGTGTGAGGCTAGCAAGCGTAGAGTGAGAGAGAGGTTTTCCACAGGTTTAATCATTCTTGCAAACTAGAGGAGCACAAGTTAGAGAGTTTAGTTCTGAGGGTGAGAGGAAGAGGAAGTTCGCAAAGAAGGCCAGTAAGCGGTGGTTCAACAGCAGCAGGACGCTAACGTAGAGTGGCAGAGCAAAATAAGTCAGCTTAGAGGAACGGTAGGTACTGATAATAAAGGAGGAACGAGAATTAGAAGAAATGAGAGGCTAAGGGGGTCTTCTCAGACAGAGAAGTCTGTTAGACAGAGCGGAAACATTTAGAGCAGTGGAACACAACGAGTAAGGCGAAAAGGAAAAAAGAGATGCCTCATTTTTTAGAAAACATGGATTGGAGTGCGTGCCCGTTTGCAGAGTATTTTCCGTCGTGGGAGGACTGGACGATGTATTACTTTCACGTCGTAGACGTGTTACAGTTGAGTAAGGATCAATCTATAATGTCAATGCTTTGTCTTTTGACAGGATGGGCGTTGCAAGCGGTTTTGGATTTGCATTTCAGCTTCTGGTGGTCAGAAACTGATGAAGGGGTAATGTCGTTAGGACAATACCTTAACATCATTGAGAAGAGGCCATCAATAGGTAGCGAGGAAAACTGTGATCGTACGGACAGTAGTAGGAATAGGGGAAGAAAGATTATGGAGAAAAAATATTAAACAGAGAATGGTCAAGCAGAAGGCAGGATGAAAGACTCGTTAAGCGAGAAGTCAGAAGATTTTGAGCCGAGTGAAGTTGGTTCAAAATTAGTGAGAACAGGATGCAGTAATCAAGCTGCAACAGTGTGGAACTTCCAGAACGTGATAGATTTGCTACAATTGAAAGAAGAGCAAGCAGAACAATTAGATCTGGGAATGGTGGGAGAAGTGAACAGGGAAGGGCAAGTAGGTATTAAGTATTGATACAATCAAAGGGCTGGATAGGAAAATAATGGGATCCCAAGTGCAAAGCGCGAGATAAACAGTGTTTTAAAAGGCTCGAAAAGGAGTCAATTAAAAGTTTTGATGAAGAAGCTTGTCGAAGAGAAGAAAATGTTTGCAATGGAGTTGAACAATGCAAAAAAGTTGACGAAGAAAAAGATTTGGGTTACAGATAGTTACAGTCACAAGTTAAAGGAAAAGGAGGAAAGCGAGCGCTGTGATATAGAGAGCAAAAAGCAGAGAAGACTACAGGAGCAGAGGAGGGAAAGAATCTTGTCAAAATTGGAAAAAAGTAGTCACACCGGAGGGATTCGAGTACTATGTAGACCGTTCATCAGCAAACAATGGAGGCGATGACTGTCTCTTCATAAAGGATTCTGACTATGAGGACAGTGAGGATGAGGAAAGTGAGCTTCCTCCTGAGTTCTTTGGATGTAATCAAAAGAAAAACTTGAAGGATGTAACTCTCATAGCAACTGAGTTGCCGTCTATAATAGGAGGCGGTGAAGTTGATATGAGACAAATAGAGTCCATTCAAAAAATTTTGCGGAATGCCTGGCTGAAGACAATCTTCGAGCAACTTTGAATGAAGAGATTGACACTGTAACTGAAGAAGAAGAGAACTAGTAGAGATAAAGAGGAGTCTTTTCAAAATGAAAATAAAGTCATTAAGGAAAGTAATGATTCCGTTTATTCTCCGAGCTTTAGTTCTGGACCCTGGCGATGTACAGGCTCAGAAACAAATAGGAATGGAGAAATATCTAGACAGGCTGTGTTGAGTAGCAACTCGGGTGACTTAAAGAGGAGGAAAAAAAATCTGGTCAAAATTGGAAAAAGTAGTCAAACCAGAGGGATTCGATTGCTATGTAGACCGTTCATCAGCAAACGATGGAGGAGATGAGATGACTGTCTCTTCATAAGAGATTCTGACTATGAGGACAAGGAGGATGAGGAAAGTGAGCTTCCTTCTGAGTTCTTTGGATGTAATCAAAAGAAAAGCCTGAAGGATGTAACTCTCATAGCACCTGAGTTGCCGTCTATGCTAGGAGGCGGTGAAGTTGATATGAGACAAATAGAGTCCATTCAAAGAATTTTGCGGAATGCCTAGCTGAAGACAATCTTGGAGCAACTTTGAATGAAGAGATTGACACTATAACTGAAGAAGTAGAGAACTAGTAGAGATAAAGAGGAGTCTTTTCACAATGAAAATAAAGTCATTGAGGAAAGTAATGATTCCGTTGTTCTCCGAGCGTTTGTTCTGGACTCTGGCGATGTACAGGCTTACGAACAAATAGGATTGGAGAAAAATGTAGACAAGTTGTGTGGAGTGGCAACTTGGGTGACTTAAAAAGGAGACGGCCAAAGCTGTGTGCGGTTATTAATCCACAAGAGGATGCAGCGGTTCTAGAGTTTGAGACAAAGTTAGAAACTAGAACACGGGAAGTTGTGGACTTTCAAAACAATAGGAGCGTAGTCCAGAGACCCAAACTTTGAATAGACGCGATAGGATTCAAGTTCTTTCCAGAGGTTGTGAATTTGACTTTTGCTGGAAAACAACAGGGTTTCTTGAAGTTAGTGAATCAAGCGCGTCTAAAACTGACTGTGTTCAAGTCCCTGATAACTGCACATCAGTGGTTTCAGTGGTAAATCCAGGGAGCAGTTCAGGTGAATGCAGGTAACAGGTGCTGTCCTTAGCTAAAGCCGCTGAGTTGGAATGGGAAAACATGTCATAGATTGCTATCAACGGTATATGTGTAGCAATAGCCATTAGAGATTGGGAGACACTCTCCAGGTTCACTGAAGTAATGGAACAATTTTAGGTTTGTTCACTTAAAGACAAGATGAAAAAACGGGTGTTCACAATAAGGGGGTGATATAGGTCTGCAGGACTGATTCAGAGGAATGTCATGAATTACAATGTAGCTACGATCGTAAATGGGGTCTTGAGAAACAATCATGCTTACATAGGTCCAAGCTCCGAGTCAGACTGGAAAAGAACTTAATTAGAGTTGAAGACGCGTTGCTTGAGGGGAGACTGACCGGTGTGGGAGAGTGATACTGAGCGCAAATCGGACGCCCAAACAAACAAGATTTCATGGTCTACCTCAAAGTTTAGAGAAAACCTGAGTGTCTTAACTTGTCATAACTACTGGAGAACAACTGAAGTTCCTTTGGCTGAGAAAATTTTGAGAGCTTTGGAGCAGTTTTTCATGAAAAGCCAAATAGACTTAGGAGAAAAGTTTTCTTTTCAATGGTCACATCAAGGAAGAAATGTAGGACATCATAGAACGGAAGAAGAATGGAAGAGGGTTGGTTTTAGAATTCAGTACATAAAATTCTATAAAAAGTGGCGAGAAAACTTCAAAAGCGGAGTCATAAGGCGATATCTGAGAGGGTGGAAGGGCAGAATAATGCCGACTGAAGTCGCAGTGAGAATCAGAAGAATCACTTGCCTAATGTAGTGAGGACTTCGGATCGAGGAGTTTTGGTCAGGTGTTAGCCGAAGCGAGTGAGTCTTGCAGTTCACCGGAGGACTTAGCAGCTGATGAGCAAACAAACTGGCAAGGGAGTCAAATTAAAAATTTGAGCCATAAGCTAATTCACATTACTCAGGTACCAGAGATGCTGATCACAACCGAGGAATTGGGCTCTACTCTTGATAGTGAAGCAGGAAGTTCATTGGAACAATCAGAAACTATTAATGGCATGACATCAGATAGAGTAGAGGACAGATATGCAGATCCCTAATTGAATACAGGAGTCATTAAATGAATTAATGAAGGAGATATAATGCACAATGTTTGGATGATTGAAAGAAACTCCGATGACCTGTGGTTTCGAATGGGAGCGGCGTTTAACTTTGTTAGTCTGGGCCAATGCCCACGAAAAGAATATTATCTCTTCTTTTGGGGTTTTCTTAGAACTTTGGAAGCAGAAGCGAGGAAGTCCATGGAACGCCAATTGTATGGTCCCCAACTGTTTATAAGAACAAATGATGTAGTCTACGACAAAAGAAGGAATCTCAGTAAGTCAGCAAATTGCATTATGAGTTGATGGGATTGATGGGCGATGTGCACAGCAGAAGCAAGGACTTCTGTCAGAGGGGATTTTCTTTCAACGTTTGTCGACACTCAATGTCGAAAGGGACAATGTGGCTTCAGACAATTTGGTAGAAGTGGTAGAGCTGATGAGGAGATGGTGCTGAAGCGGGAGACCTCCTGATGTGAGGTGGCGGTCCACCGAGGAGATGGGAGGACACCCGTTCGAGCATCAAAAGAAGAAAGATCTTGAGAAAATTCAGTTGTTGTTGTAATGTCAGAACGATAGTTTTTTCTTAGTTTAGTATCTATTCTTGTGTTTCAAATTAGTTTCTGTGTCTAATCAGTTCAAAAGTTAGTCCGAACTTTTGGTAATGATGTTAAATTTGGATATGAGGTGAAACCTTTGCTTGATATTGTTATTGAAACTGTAACTTGTAGAGGGTGCATGGAGTACCAGTGGTGAGACACAGAAACTCGATTTGTGAATAATATGTAGAGCAAGCTAGTTGCATTTAACTAGCCTTGAAATAGTATTAGATATGTGAGTTGGAGCATGAATAATTGGACCTGGAGATAATAAATTGTTCAAAAAGAATTTTTGGTGAGATGGCCGGGATAAATGTTGAAATGATTCGATGGTTCAACCAACCAGTTATGATGTAGATAAAAAGTAGCAGAAATTGGTTGCCTCTTTATTAGTTGTTGTATGTGTGGTATCTATAGACAGAGATAAGTTTTTAATTTCCGTATTCCTTCTAGTATTTTTTAGCATATTTGTTGTTTTAAATTCATATGCTGTAAATTTGTTAAACGTTCTAGAGTAATACGTTGATGTACTATTCATACTCTTTCGTAGTTTGCGATTGTTCACAAATTGATCTAATAGGCCTAGCTTGATAAAATAAGAAAAATAAGAAAAAAATAAGAAAAATAAGAAAAAAATAATACAGAAAAAGTAAGGTATGCATGAAGCAAAACCTACTGGCAAGGGATACTAGGTGTGTCATCAAGACAAGCAGAACATTTTTAGGATTATTGTTGGTTAAGATTTAGGTCAAATGCCAAATTTAGCAATTATTTGGGAAAATAATAATCTAGAAGGGAGGAGTGTAGAATTGGAGAAGTTCTACTTTTCTCACAAAAGTTTTGCAATTGAAAGTGATAGAAATTGTGTTTCGAAAACCAGTTTCCTAAAAATTCTTAGTAAAGCTGTTGGCTTCCAATATCCAGATTTATGTGGAACAAAAACAGGTGGACGTAGAAGTTGATGGGATGCAACATGGATTTTTTGGGGGACCAAGTTCATATTAGTTGTTTATCATCCGGTATTTAACTCAGTGTGGCCAAATTTGGTTCGAAGAAAGTGCATACTTTGGTGCAAGTTCCACCAAAGTTTTATAGATACCTTAGGGGGGACGTTAAACTTCCAAATAAGGCTTAAGTTCTTGAGTTCATAGTTTGACCGATTGATTAATGGGTGGCGTCTTATCTCTGATACTATTATTTCTATAGTTTGAATAGCATGAGTAGAAGTCATTATTGTAAAAAGAAGAAGTTCAATCAAATGTTCTTTTGAAATCATATCATCTTTACGTAAGAAAGGCATAACTAATGTGGTCCATAATGCGAAGTGAACAGATTCTTTTGTTTGAACGTTCTTGTACGTTGTTGCTTGATAAGTTACTAAGGAGTCGAACCACAACAATAACAAAACAGTACCGTAACAGAGCTGTAGCGTAGGAGTTGACCTGTAGAGAAGTTGTGATAACAAAAACATTGTTGAGAGAGTTGAACTGACTTGATAAAATCAGATCACCGGTTTGCGCGATTGGAAATCAGAACACTTGCATACACCAGAGAACCGTAATTAGATCAAATGGCTCAAGTGACAGCTTATAGAATTGAGAGAAAAGTAGCTCTTAAGTTGTGAATTTGGTCAAAGTTGTGATTCATCCTTTATAATAAAACTCAGGTTGATTTTTGATGTGGTTTTGTGATCTTTCGCATTTCTTGTTCCGTTGTTTGATGTTATTTGATTACTCAAATCAATTCATTATTCCAAAAAGAGTTCCTTACAGCCAAAAAGAGCAGCGTAGGGACAAAGAAGTCTAAGAACCATCAAAAACCCCTTTCAATTTGTTAGAGTTTTGGGCGCTAGTCGGTCTGCAGCTAGTCAGCCTACGCAAAGTACAAAATTCTACACGTGGTTTGTGAATCGCAAACCCTCTGTAAATGACCTGGGTGACTGTGTCGCAAAAATTTTGTCCGGGGTTAAATAATAGAGGCATTAATGCAAGCTTTTAGATTTAAGTAGTTTACAGAAGCAATGCATAGATGAAATTACATAAACGAACCGCGGATGAGAACGCCATAGGTACAAGATATGCTTTTAACATATGTTAGGGGGTCTATTCAGGTGCAACTACTGTGAAAATGGACCAGTACTGGATTCGAACCAGCATCTCTTACTTGCAAGCCTAGTGTGCTACCCAATTACACCAACTGGTCTTAAGCTCTCGAACTTGGGCATCTCTTATAACCCGTTCTTACGTTCTTTCTTGTTCCTCAAGGCTTCATTTCTCTAGCCAAGTATACGTTGAACAAGTAGAGCTTCTTGTCAAGCTATGTCAAGCTCATCTTATGCACAATTTACATTAGGTTATTCTCTTTCAACCTTCTAACACTCCCCCTTAATCTGCGCATCCTCTCTTTCACAGTTTCTAACTATCTTGTCTCTCTTTTGCGGTTAAGCTCAGAGACTACGGTCTGGGCCCATAACCTGTTAGGGGGTCTATTCAGGTGCAACTACTGTGAAAATGGACCAGTACTGGATTCGAACCAGCATCTCTTACTTGCAAGCCTAGTGTGCTACCCAATTACACCAACTGGTCTTAAGCTCTCGAACTTGGGCATCTCTTATAACCCGTTCTTACGTTCTTTCTTGTTCCTCAAGGCTTCATTTCTCTAGCCAAGTATACGTTGAACAAGTAGAGCTTCTTGTCAAGCTATGTCAAGCTTATCTTATGCACAATTTACATTAGGTTGTTCTCTTTCAACCTTCTAACAACATAGAACATAATTAAAAACAGAGAAACAAAAAAAAAGAATGCATGAGACAAGTTCTTGAAGAGGCAAAAAACAGTCCCTGGAAAGGCTTTTTTTTCTTTTGAATAAGTAAAGTACATATGAATCGTGCTATTATAAATTTTAACTGACGTTAATATTAAATTCAATCGAACTTTCAACGAACTCTCACCACGAATATTAGAAATAATTGTGATAATCGGAGTGCTATATTTCATTTGCTCCTCTTCATAAATCATCCCTTTTTGTTGAAAAAAATTATACTTTGAGTTCTATGTAATGTTTACTTGTGGAATACACTTTTTAAAGACCTTTCTATTTATAAATTAATTTTATAAGAGACTGAGCTCGCATCATTTTAGACAGGACCAACACAAAACAAAGCGAGTCAAACAAGAGCCCAGAAACATTTACGGATTCGAAAAGCAGCAACCTAAGCAACATGTCTGCGTCCTACAACAATCAACAACAACAAACAAGACTGCAGTCTACTCAGGCACAAGTGGACGAAGTTGTCGAAATCATGAGCGTGAGTTTGAACTCTTTAGATCCTGCGAGACAAGAGTTTTCCGAACAAAGTGTTGCAAGATGAAAGTTTTTTGAAAGCATCTTGCAAGACATTTACCGCTTTTTGTGAGAATTGTCTAAGATACTGCAGACGATTATTCTTGCATAATTTTGTATTTGGTTCTATATTGTTTAAACACCGTTTTGAGATAACGCGAATGTTTCTTTAGCCTAGGCCAGCCGAAAGAAAACTGACAAATTGACTTGTCTCTAATATGAACAGCAGCGCAACCACCAGTGTGCTCAATATCTCCACGTGAATTGCAAACTTTTCAGATTGGAGTTGAGGAAACAAATTTCGCGGAAAATAACCCCCACAAGAAAAAGCCACGGAGATAATTCCTCGCGGAAATAAAACCATTTGATAATTTTGAACTTCGGTACTGATAATTTCTTCGGCTGTGATCGTAAAAACAAATTGTAAAGACTGTTCGGTTTCCTGTTTTCAAATCTAAGGGAGCTTTGCAATGCTCAGTTTTGTTGCTATCATTGTTATAATTCTTAGGGAATGTTCGGTATGTTCGATTTGAGATCGTAATAAACCGTGGGTAAGTTCGGTTTTATACGTAGCAAATTGTCTGTTTGTTGACTTTTAAACACATTAAGACGTCAATTTTTCAGTATTACTAAGTTTCCATTTATTGTTTATAATACAGTCACAAATAAAGATCGGTTTTATTATGAGCAATATAAGTTGTAATTCATGAAAGTATTCTAGGAGGTAGAAAACATTTTTCGATTCTTCTTCCCAAGCTTCGAAACTGAAGATACACCGACGATTTCCTGCGTTTGGAACCTAACACGCAACCGATTCGCTACGTTTGAAAATCTATCATACAGACGGTTTCTACGTTTAAACAATGACCAGACGAATGATTTCGTAGGTTTTGAACCTTAAATACGGACTTTTTACGTTTAAGAATAGAAAATACCAAATATTTCTTAATTTTGAAACCAATCACAGGATAACTTTCTCGTGAAAACCAAACATAACAAAGATTTATTGTTCCGACCCCACATAGTAGGAAGGGGTAACTATATACTCAAATGGGTTCTTTTGTTCAGTCAATTTTCACCGATCGATATATTCATTGTAGAGAGTTGTGTATGGTATCATTAAAAAGCCCGTCAAGCGTATAATTTAGTACCACAAATATTTTTTCAATTTCGTTTTTCTCCTGGGAGATTTTGAGGTTTAAGGTTTTGTGAATAATAGACCGATTTCCGTTGTTTCTTTTCATATTTTCCGTAATTTTAGCCCAAATCGTCGTTAAATTTGCTAAAATTTGTTAAAATTCTCAACATCATGTGTTTTTGGTTTTACCTCTGAAGATAGAGGAGGTTTGTTGAATGGTTTGATCCCAGTTTTTTTGCTGAATTTCTGATTACTTTTTCGAACTTCAGACTGTCTCATCAAAAATGTTCCAAAGGTGCTTCTATGTCTCACTTTGTTCAAGTTTGCCAGAAGTAGACACGTGATAACTGCCAACATAATCATTTTCAATTTCAAAAGAGGCCCAATTGTTTTTTAAGTTCCTATAAGGGTCACTTCAAATTAAATTTTAGCCTGTGTTTTGCGAATTTAACTCGATATGTATCCCAAACTTTTCATTTATTTTTGATATTGTATTATTTCATTTGCCAACATATGAAAGAAATATTTGTTTATTGGGACGGGAAGCCTTATCGGGGCCAGTTTGTTTCCCCTTGTGGACTCTTATAGTCAAAAGTTGTTCGAATTACATTAGGAGGCGATCTTCTTTACAATGTATTTTTGCAAATTTGCTTTTTTGTCTTATTATGTACTGACTAAAATGACTACATGCTAAGATTTTTATTGAAGCAAGCCCACTTCACAAGAAAATGAGATCCAATGATCAGAACGGATTAGCGTTTGAGAATGGACTCCTGGGTATTAAGGTTTCGACAGCTTTTCGTTTTAAAAAATGAATTATTCTTGTGTCTTCATTGCTCTCTTTGTTCTATTTGCAGACTCATGATTTAGTCTCACTAATCGAAACTCTAGTTGGCCTTTTTATTTGGAACAAATAAAAACTTTTTTTTCAATTGACATCTAATGGCTCTTATTACTTTGTATTTTTTTGGTTTGAGAAAGATCACGCAATGCAATATTTTTAAGGTTTTTGGTGAATACATTACAATTTTGGCAGCTGCAACACAGTTCCCTTGCAAAATTTATTAAAATTTTCAATTCTTACTAATGTTTTTTGTTGTGTTTGTAGTCATTCAAAAAGTTTTGGATCACGGAAGATCTCCTTGTTTTCTTTTGAATGTACAATTGCACCAATTGAATAATTTTATATTATACCTAATGATTTTAATGATTTTCAGTTAATACCTTTTCAAAAAACAATAATGGAACAGTTTGATTTTTTTTTCTTTTTCGATATAATCAAAATGAGTTTCAGTTTTGATCCGTTTTGAAGCAAGCATTAAAAATTTTATTGTTCATAATATTTAATTGATGTTAATGGGGCTTAGAAAGTTTGTTTTCATGCAAACTTATATGAATTTTTTAATTGTCAATATTTCGTTCTTTTGTCTTTTTCACGTACACCCTTTATAAAGTGTACCCATTAAAGTTCAACTGAGACTCAGATAAAAATAAAAACATTTGCATTTGATCACAGTTTTTAATTGTTTTTAATATCTTGTAGATATAATGGCTTCAGTACTGCGGTTTTATAAAAATAATTGTTAAATTTTGGTTCTGGCTACTTTCATTGTTTTTGTATTCTTATGACTTAATCTCACTGAGAGCAAGCCGAATTGTATTCCAAAGAAGTTGCAAGTCAATCTTTTGTTGTTTAGAGTTAAAAACTTATGGCTTTCACGACTTTTGAAAAAAATTGTTTTGAAAAAATTAGCTGATTTTCAAGCCTCCACATTTTTTTTCTTTCCTTCAAGAGTAGCTCTCTGTAAAGATAGGCCGTATTCTCTTTCTAGCTCAGCTTGAGGTTATTTTTTGTTTTCTTGCCGCAACAACAATCTAATGTGGAAATCGCTTTGACGTTGAAAGATTGCATAATTGAGCATTTAATAATTTCAATGGATAGATTATCAATGCCACGGCTGCGACACCGTTCTTTGGTAAAGAAATGAATTTTTCAAGCAGTTTTTTTGCTGTTTTTGTTGTTCTTTTTGTAGTCGTATAACATTATCTGATAACGTCAGATCTGAATTGTTTCTTTAAGGTGTAGAAATTAACACGTTTGAATTGCTTCCTCAATTATACATCAGAAAAAATAAATGAACCTTTTTAATGGTTTCAGTTGATACTAATGGCTTCAATCGCTTAGAATATAATGGTTTTCAGAATGGCAAATTTATTTTTGAACTTTTCTCGGTCTGCATTTATTTTTCCTATTTGTTACTAAGTCTAATTAAGGAGAGGTTTCATATCTTTGTTAACGTGGAGATCAATTTGTTTAGTTGGGTGTTATCTAGAGCCATTTTGACTTTGTATTTCTGTTTTCTTTTAAACATATTCAT
Organism: Convolutriloba macropyga; assembly: GCF_964194025.1. Lineage (NCBI taxonomy): Eukaryota > Metazoa > Xenacoelomorpha > Acoela > Convolutidae > Convolutriloba > Convolutriloba macropyga. Next base: position 46,095,960 of record NC_134478.1, read on the forward strand.
CTAGTTTTGAGTGCAATTAACTTTTGTTCTATTATTTTTTGTTTGTCTTGTTTCGTAGCCTTATCTTTCGCAAGTTTCAAGTTTCAACAACACTCTAAGGCGGCATTACTTTCATTTTGGGGCTTGTTGAACAATATGTCACTCTATGAAAGTTTTCTATCTCTTGCTCACGCGGTAGACTATTAAGTCCAAAACGCAGATGAGCGAGGTCGGAACATTATGTGCGAAGTCCCGTTAACGAGCCTCCTTGCTGTGTCTGAAAACCAAATATATCCACGATTTCTTTCTTTTCAACGAAATATCGATCATATCGCTTTTTTGAAACTGAACATACCGACGATACTGATGGAAAAAATGTGTAGGCTTTTGTCGTCGTTTTATCTCACTAAAACCCAACATACCGACTATTTTCCTACGGTTTAAATCAACAACTCTGGAGTATGGCAGAGGGTTCATCCTGAAATCTTTCAGCTGTTTCGACTCCGTACAGTGCTTTCATAAATCAATGTTTCGTTTCAGCAAAACGCCAACAAGGCGTGGGAGAGGGGAGCAAAGTTGGATGACCTTGATAATCGGGCAGCTGCTTTGGAACAAGGCTCTAGCCAGTTTGCCACAACTAGTCGAAAAGTAAGAATATTCTTTTGAACACGACCTCCAAAACAACTTCAATCGAAAACTATCAAAAATCAGTTTGCAGCTCTTAATTATCATCGTATTGATCAGGTAACGGTTCAGTTTCGAAAAAAACTGCCACTCGTCAACGCACCTTAACTTGGACATGCTTACAAAAAATTGGCGCGATTTCAAATATATTATATAATGGGATTGATCCGTATAATGTTCAACCCAGTTTCAATTAAAGTGTAGTTAGATCATATGATTAAACGAAAGAATAGTACACGGGTAAAACGAACAACCCAAGTGTGCGCTAAACTAGGAAAATAAGAACAAGTAGACCGGGTTAAAGTTTTTACAAAACGAGGAAACTAGAACTGCTATAAACCAAACTTACGGTTTACTTCTATAGCCACTTGGAATCTAACTTTTAACTAGATACAAAAGTGAAGTGAACGAATTAAGTTCTGTAAAAATTCGGCATAAATCTGATTCCAAACACTTGAAAGCTGAAAAAACTCAAGCTTTTGTTTGTCACAGATTGCTGTGAAGAATCAAATAAATATTCCTGAGAGTATAATTAATTGTCAAGAATTACTATTTTAATTTGGTGTTCAATAAAAATCCTACACGCAATCTAAGTAAGTTCCCACCCTTGTTAATTGATGTGTGTGCTTAATTTAATTATCCAGAAAGATCACCGTCATTTACTATTAGCTTTCAATTTTAATTGACTTGAAGTCAAATCTTTGTCCGATTTATGTTATCTGTTTGAGACTTAACAAATTTCGGGATCTTTATCTTCGAATATCAATTGATCACACAATTGGCAACATGAAACTACATGACACCGCAGGTAACATTATTCAGCGCGTAAAAAATCAATCTGATAATATCTTAATATTTAGCATTGTGGATCAATTGTCCAAATCGAGGTCAACTTATAACTATATTGATCATATACGGTACCCATTTTTGACCCACAGAATTGGAAAAAAAAGTTTGAATTCTAAAACACATTTTGACATAGCATATATAATATAATGCCAAAAATAGTCATTGCCAATTAACTCATTTGAATTTTTGAGAATTAATTTTTTATTTTGTGTGTTTAGGTGAACCGAAAGTACTACTGGAAGGACAAGAAGATGTTGGCCATGTTGGTGGGGGCAGTCATTCTTGGGGTGGGACTCATTGTCCTCCTCATATACCTCATCGCATCATAACAGACAAAAACTATTCACACTCGCACACGTCTCAATCTTCACATGTGAAATTATATTTTACAATATTTGAGAACACATATCAAATTTAAGAAATTGAATGTAGAGATATTTTGAGCAACTGTTTTTTAAGGAAGCGAAAATGGTGATCAGGCAGCTTTTAAGACATTACTCTATTTAGACATAGATTAAACTCAAGGAGGCTCGGTAATGTACGTTCGCACATAATGTTCCGACAACGCTTATCCTAAAGTTTGGCTTAACTGTTTGCCAGATGAGGAAGAGATAGAAAACTTTCGAAAAAACTCACATATTGATCAAAAATATTTGGTGTATGAATTAAAAAAAAATAGTTCCCACTCAAATCACTAAGTAAAGTAAACAATGCCACATTAGTGGACCGATGGGACCTGCCATTATTTAGGATACGACAAAAGACAAACAAAAAGATCACATAACAACAAAAAATTGCACCCAAAACTTAAGGTCTCTGAAAAAAAAACTACATAGTAACAAGTTCAAAATAATGTTAAATGAAACCTAAATTTAACAATCTAGTTTGTTCTTCCCTAGAAAAAAGATGGGTCACGTCCTTGATGAGACTTGGTAACAAGAAAGAGAAAAAACGAAAAAGTTATAAAAAAATAGGTTTATGTTTTCTTGAGAGTATATTTTCTCAAATAATGAAAAGCATTAGATATCAATTGAAATCCTTTAATAGGTTTCTGTTCATTCGAACCAAAACAACAAGTACTTTGAGACCTGTCATTATCCAAAATTTGTTGTACGACTACGAAAATAAACAAAAAGCTACGACGCAAAAAAATCCCTTCAATTTTCCAAGAAAACGGTGTTAAAGCCGTTAAAACAATAATTTAAACATTAGAACATAATTTAAAACCATTTAAACTTTATCTATCAATTGAGTTCTGTAAAAAGGTTTTCTTTACTCTTCCAATGAAAGGTGTTAGGAACAGCAATTATCCAGAACCTGTCAAATTACTACAAAACGAACAACACACAAGGGCAAATGTAAAAAATTAAATTAACCTTTTGCGAAAAACCGGTATTGAGTCTGTTGAAGCAAAAGGCGATGCACAAAAACCTTCACTATAATCCATTCTGCTTTTTTCTAAAACCTTTGAAATCTGCAACCTGTAATCTGCACCTGTATTGAGAATGGGGAACAAGTAGACAAATAAGAACAACAATGCGCAAATTCGAATATTTATGTCTATACATTTATTTAAAAGTCACGAAAAAATTCACCTGTCCACTGCAATCAGTACATAAGCTCCTTGGTTCGTCCAAGTGAAGCCGCTAAGACCTAGAAAATTTCAGAAAAAGTTCTAATGACTTAAGAATAGCTAGACAAAAGACCAAAATTTCCATTAAATTCTTCTAGAACACGGTAAGGGCATTTGAAATCATAATCTATTCACTGAAAAACTGATATGTTCAACTGTACATTCTTCGTAAATATCACTAAAATGATATATGACGTGTCAATGGTTTGAAAAGAAAAAGAATCTCATTGATGGGAAAAGGTCCTAAAATTGAAATTCTTGTGTGAGAACTCTTAGTATTGAGGCAGAAAAACAATTATTTCAAACCTAAAAGTTTTTAAATATTAAGTTTTAACTCAATAGAAACGCGATGCAGTGTATCTTTGCTGACCATAAGCTACATGTTGGCCAGAAAATAGAAAGGAGTTCCAAAACTCCATAATCTTTTGATCATTTTTTAAATTTATCAATCTTTTTTTTAAGTTGGAAACATCCTTAAGCTTTCAATAAAACCTAGATAAGTTAACTGAATCTCCTTAGGAGGTCAATTGCAACTCTCGTTATTGCGACTTGCAGTCTTGCTTTGCTGCCCTTTATCTACATGACCTCTCATTACTACGCCTTCAATTGAATTCTTCATTTCTGTAATTAACGCAAGAAAAAGCAAAAAGTGAAAAACCTCGACTGATTACAATCAATGTTTTTTGGACCTCAAGAAACAATCAACACAAGCGTTGATAATGCCGTTCGTCTTTTAGAAACACGTAAATTGTTCCGAGTGTTACGCATATGGATTATTTGACAAAAAGTCAATATATCAATATATCAAATATAAATGAGGCATTTTGCATAATTATTGAGTTAAGTTAAAAAAAGCCGGCAAAATTTAGATTCTAGAACTCTCTCAAAGGATCCACAATTAAAATATTAAAATTGGCTATCGTTGGTGTTGACATAGATTGTCGTCGGCAGTTTTTAGAATTTTTTTGCAGATATATGTTGTGTCAGTGTGTTAACGCGGTAAATGTTAAATGTAAAGAAATTGGACTAAGGAAGCCTATTCCGCTCCTTTTTTGATGAATAAAGCGCTGAAAAAACAGCTAAAGTTGTAGCCAAAGTCGGGATTAAACAGTTCAACATTAACAATACTCTTTTTAGACGTAGAAAGGAGTGCAGTTGGTACCAAATTTAACAAGGTAAAAATTGCTTAAAAATAAGGAAAACATCAACAATAAGAACAAAAAAAAGTCAAATGTCCACAAAAACTCTCAACCTTGATAACTGTGTAAAAACAGAAAGTCAAAAAATTTTTCTAGTTATATATTCCTAGATGGAAGGGTTTTTTATGATTCCAGTCAGAACCTTCTGCGACGAATATATCGATCGGCCAAAATTAACTGAAAAAAAACCTATTTGAGTACAGAGTTCCTCCCCCACTACAGTTGGTTGGAAAAATAAACGTAGGCATTTCAAGAAAACTTCCCATCCGTATAAATAAGGTCAATAACAAATTATATATAAACTTTGGTTTATATTAAATTGTAATGCACTTAAATTCTGTTTTCAGACATATATGAAAAACATGTATGAAAACATTGACCTTAGCATATTGCTTTTTATTTTTTTATTCCGAACCCCCTTAGAGCTGGAAGCAGCTATAGGTTCTACTGTTTTTTTTGTTTAATTATTTTTGATGGATCGTGGTATTTACTGTACATTTGTGTGAGTGGTGTCATTAGAAAGTCCGTCAAGCTTGTAATAAGTAATTAAAAGACTTTGTATTTTTCGAATTCCGTCTTTATCCAGCAAATATCTGAGTTTGAAATTTTGGCGAACTTTGTAACTCATTTTTACTAATTTTGTTTACTTTTGAAAAAGTTATAATCAAATTCTGTTTTATTTTGCCGTAATAATTTAAAATATACTCAATGACTTTAAACAATACTCAAAATTTTAACAGTTTCAATTGATAGGTTTTAACACCTAAGGCTTTTTTGCTATATACATCACATTAAATATTAATGAGATTCAAATTTTTCTTTTATGTACAAACACACAAACACACACACGCACACACACACACACAAACACACATATATATATATATATATATATATATATAAATACACTAATTTATATGTATATATTTATATATATATATATATATATATATATATATATATGTATATATATATATATATAAATATATCTATATATATATATATATATATATACGTGTATATATATATATATATATATATATATATATATAAATATATATGTATATATGTATATACGTATATATATGTATATATATATATATATATATATATATATATATATATATATATAGTGTGTGTGTTCAAAAGTTTCAAATAAGATTCTGTTTTTCTCTATTGTCTGACTTATTGTCGTTTTTTGTTGGTGTTTCGGAGAGTCTCAATAAATAAAGACTTTTTGCTTTGCTAAGCTAGTCTAATTTCTTCACTCATTCTGCTCATAATGTTTTTAAGAATAGTTTGGTTAGCAAAGCAAACTAAAGTTTATAAAATCAACGTCGAGAAACTAACCTAAATCATAGATGGAAACGGGTTAAAGCCAAAAGTATATGTACAATACAAGGAAGCTCGGTAATGTGCGTACGCATATAATGTTCCGACCCCGCTCATCCACATTCTTGACTTAATTGGCTAACAAAAGATGAAGAGATAGGAAACTTTCAAAAACATACACATCGTTCAATAAACAACAAAAAATACCATAATGCCAGGCTAGAAGGCCGATGAAGGTTGTTGATAATAGGACTACTAGAAAGGACAATAATAAAAATCAAACAACGAACATTATTTGCGACCAAAAATCGATGTCTGTAATAAAAAAATAATAACCAAATCGAACTCGCACCAGATAGAAACCAAAACATAACAATTCAACCTACACTTCATTAGAAAATATACGGGACCTGTCGACAATGCGACTGGTTTACAGGTCGACAAGAAAGACGAAATAGGTGCGAAGCTCAAAAACAATTTTCTTTTTGTGAAAACAACTAATTTCACAGTCATTAACGTCATTAGATATCAACTGAAATCACTAAAATGTTCATATATATCTACATAGGAAGCAATTGAGACATGTCATTGTCCATTGTTTGATTGCGCAAAATTTCAAAGCCAAAATGATCAACGATTATTGTTATAACTTAAGAACAAACCAAAAATCCTTTGAAAAATACAAATATATAAAAGTTTAATATTTTATGAAATCTTGTGGTAACAGTAGTAACAAAGCCGAGAAACAAATGTCTGATGCTAAAACCGTTATAAAGATTAATTTATAGCTCACTGGAAACAGGTTGTGACTTGTGTTTACAAAACTGAGCTACAAATCGACCGGAAAACTATTAAAAGCCCAAACCCAAAATTTTATTTTGAAAACAAATAATTTTAAGAGTCATAACAGAAAAAGAATTTCAACAAACGCCTCAGGAAGCCAATTGGGCCTGTTAATAATGAGACTAACGCACGACCCACAAAAAAAAACAAACTCAAAAAGAAGCCAAAATTTCACAAAAATTTCGTGACGTGACACTGTTCAAGGCACTATAATTATAAAAAACTACATACAAGAACTGTAAATTGTCATTTTCTCTTTTAATCTTAACATCAACGAGTCTTCATTATAGAAAGACTTCTCAGAAATGAAAACAAAAAGAAACAAACAAATTGATTAGTGTAGATATCTCGAAAATTTTTATGAAACTGAATGGAAGCAATCAGGCACAACGTATAAACAAGCGCGAAATGAAAGTTTTGAAACAATAAAAGCAATTGAATCTTCTAATGAGTGAGATTCAGTTACATGGTGATGGAAGTAAAATCAAAATGCACTTTTTTAAATTTGATTCTAAAGTCATGAGAACAAACAGCTACAAACTGATATTTTTTAATTAGTTTGAGTAATACGTCTCGAGTTAGCCTCAGACAGATAGATCTACTGTTATCGGGTATATGGTGTACAACAAAAAAGTGAAACATAGGCAAAATCAGAAATCCAAAATTTTTGCGAGATAACTGCTAGGTCTCAGCCCAAAGAGCAAAACTTTTCATCAAAAACAATTAACATATCCAAAATACGCCTTTTTCCCAACGCTTGGCATTTTCAATAAAATGGCTTGCTTTAATTTGACGTGTCAATAATGTGATAATTTGACAAGGAAACAAAAATGAACTGATAAATTATGCAACTATGATCAAAAATAAAGGAAAATTGAAGACTCGTTGTACCAGAATAAAAGAAAACCATTAGTAGAATATAAAACCATTATCAACCTTGATGGTTTACTCACAAGAAGTCGGTTGCTGCTTGTTTTTACTGTGACTGTGCCCGAAGATGAGAGATATAAAATAAAATATTTGCAAAGTTTAAATATTCACCGGTATTTTCTCAAAACAAATGTATTCAAGGTCATAACAGCCTTTAGATAACAACTGAAAAAAACTGTCTAAGTTCCTCTACATCTTCTAAAAAACTGGGTCTCTGATTGGGGACAAAAAGCCATTGGTCTACAAAAGTATAAGAAATGAAAGCAAAACGCAAAAAGTCCACAAAATTTTTATGAAAACAATTGGTCAGAGCCATAAAGACCAAGAGCTTAACTCTGAAACCATGATATAATCCCGTCAGGACTCGTTTTTTGTTTATATTATCTGTCAGTAATTGAGCCCTGATTTGAAAGTCTTGTCCGTAATTTACATAAAAAACTTATTTAGCGGAAATATTTTGAAAAAAAAAGTTCACGCGCCATTAAAATCTAAAAGCTTTATCATAAGGATCCATTGTAAGTTCAAGATTATCCCAGATATCTCTGCGCGTATAAAAAACGCTCAATTGTTGAAATGGTTGCAAAATATATCAATTCTTTACGAAATTTTTCAGTTTATTAAAAAAAACAATGTGTTTTTTGCATAATTATTGAGTTTAAATTTGCAAAAAGAAATGCACTCGAAATCAGACCTTCTAGACCGAATTGACTTCTGATCAGACCGAACCCAGAACATGGTCCAGACTAAAAAGACTATGATCAGACCTTCTAGACCGAATTGACCTCTGATCAGACCGAACACAGACCATGGTCCAGACTAAAAAGACTATGATCAGACATTCTAGACCGAATTGATCTCTGATCAGACCGAACCCAGACCATGGTCCAGACTAAAAAGAGTATGATCAGACCGTCCAGACCGAAATGACCTCTGATCAGACCGAAATCATACCATGGTCCAGACTATTGTGCGCTCGAACCGCTTTCCAGACCCTGTAATTTCAGTCTGGGAACACAGGGGTGTGCGCTCGATTGGGTCTGATCATAGCTCAATTTGGGTCTGGACCAAAAGCTGGGCCCTGATCAGCAACAACCTGATTGCTACTCCATCTGATCAGAGGCAATTTGGATCGAGTTGGTCTGAACCTAGTTTAACTTGTTCGGGGTTTTACGATCAGAGTCCAATTATTTCTCCAGGCAATTTATCTAGTAAGTATATCAATTATTGCTAACATGTGAAGGTCGCCTTAAAATTTCCCCCTCCCCACTAGAACATGATCATCTACAAAATCTAGAAGTTGTGAATTTATACTATCCGGCGTCGAGGTTTCGAAAAATGTAAGAGTTGCGGTGCAAATATTTTTCACCCCAAAGCGCCCACATCTTTTAGCGATGAATGCTGTGATGGCGGTGATTTTTGTAAGGTTTGCGGTTTTTGGCGGTGAAATCAACTGAAATCACTAAAATGTTCATATATATCTACATAGGAAGCAATTGAGACATGTCATTGTCCATTGTTTGATTGCGCAAAATTTCAAAGCCAAAATGATCAACGATTATTGTTATAACTTAAGAACAAACCAAAAATCCTTTGAAAAATACAAATATATAAAAGTTTAATATTTTATGAAATCTCATGGTAACAGTAGTAACAAAGCCGAGAAACAAATGTCTGATGCTAAAACCGTTATAAAGATTAATTTATAGCTCACTGGAAACAGGTTGTGACTTGTGTTTACAAAAACTGAGCTACAAATCGACCGGAAAACTTTTAAAAGCCCAAACCCAAATTTTATTTTGAAAACAAATAATTTTAAGTGTCATAACAGAAAAAGGATTTCAACAAACACCTCAGGAAGCCAATTGGGCCTGTTAATAATGAGACTAACTCACGACCCACAAAAAAAACAAATTCAAAAAGAAGCCAAAACTTCACAAAAATTTCGCGACGTGACACTGTTCAAGGCACTATAATTATAAAATACTACAAAAAAGAACTGTAAATTGTCATTTTCTCTTTTAATCTTAACATCAACGAGTCTTCATTATAGAAAGACTTCTCAGAAATGAAAACAAAAAGAAACAAACAAATTGATTAGTGTAGATATTTCGAAAATTTTTATGAAACTGAATGGAAGCAATCAGGCACATCGTATAAACAAGCGCGAAACGAAAGTTTTGAAACAATAAAAGCAATTGAATCTTCTAATGAGTGAGATTCAGTTACATGGTGATGGAAGTAAATCAAAGTGCACTTTTTTAAATTTGATTCTAAAGTCATGAGAACAAACAGCTATAAACTGATATTTTTAATTAGTTTGAGTAATACGTCTTGAGTTAGTCTCAGACAGATAGATCTACTGTTATCGGGTATATGGTGTACAACAAAAAAGTGAAACATAGGCAAAATCAGAAACCCAAAATTTTTGCGAGATAACTGCTAGGTCTCAGCCCAAAGAGCAAAAACTTTTCATCAAAAACAATTAACATATCCAAATACGCCTTTTCCCAACGCTTGGCATTTTCAATAAAATGGCTTGCTTTAATTTGACGTGTCAATAATGTGATAATTTGACAAGGAAACAAAATGAACTGATAAATTATGCAACTATGATCAAAAATAAAGGAAAAATTGAAGACTCGTTGTACCAGAATAAAAGAAAACCATTAGTAGAATATAAAAACCATTATCAACCTTGATGGTTTACTCACAAGAAGTCGGTTGCTGCTTGTTTTTACTGTGACTGTGCCCGAAGATGAGAGATATAAAATAAAATATTTGCAAAGTTTAAAAATTTCACCGGTATTTTCTCAAAACAATTGTATTCAAGGTCATAACAGCCTTTAGATAACAACTGAAAAAACTGTCTAAGTTCCTTTACATCTTCTAAAAAACTGGGTCTATAATTGGGGACAAAAAAGCCATTGGTCTACAAAAAGTATAAGAAATGAAAGCAAAACGCAAAAAGTCCACAAAATTTTTACGAAAACAATTGGTCAGAGCCATAAAGACCAAGAGCTTAACTCTGAAACCATGATATAATCTCGACAGGACTCGTTTTTTGTTATTATCTGTCAGTAATTGAGCCCTGATTTGAAAGTCTTGTCCGTAATTTACATAAAAAATTTAATTTAGCGGAAATATTTTGAAAAAAAAGTTCACGCGCCATTAAAATCTAAAAGCTTTTATCATAAGGATCCATTGTAAGTTCAAGATTAGCCCAGATATCTCTGCGCGTATAAAAAACCGCTCAATTGTTGAAAATGTTGCAAATATATCAATTCTTTACGAAAATTTTTCAGTTTATTAAAAAAAACAATGTGTTTTTTTGCATAATTATTGAGTTTAAATTTGCAAAAAGTTGGAAAAAATTATAATTCCAGAAGACTCCTAAAGACAGCGGGAGTACAACTAGATTTTTTTTGAGCTGACAAAAAATATGGCCGCAGTTTTAGGGTGTCTACTTCCAGCCAAATTTAAAGCAATTGTGCTAAAACAGCCATTTTTTCGACCAAAAAAGTCTGAGTTTGAAAAAATTTAGCATAAATTCTAACCAAAAAAACTCAGATCGAACAATTCATCAACCTTCCTCTTTCTTAACAAATAATATGAAGAACACTACATCTAACAATTTCAACATTTTTAGCAAAATTGACAAAAATTTGGTCAAAAATTCGAGTAAAAACAGATGAATTTCATCTAATATTCACAAAACTTAAAACCTCGATAAATCCCTATAAAAAGTAAAAATCTGAAAAATATTTTTCATTCCACTTTCTACGCGGGACGAGCTTTCTAATGATATTACTCACAAATCTCTACGATTATATCGATCGGCCAAAATTGTCAGCAGAAAAAAAAACCCATTTGAATATATAGATCCTCCCCCTCAAGAGGGGTCGGAACAATAAAGGAGAGTGTATTTAATTACAAAATCAGTCAAATGAGTGCGCAATTTTGTTATTTCTTGTAAAACACTCAATTTTTTTCTGTTCTTCTTCCAATCCCAGTGAGATTTGTGAGAATCTATTTCTGCTTTTTTGAGGAATCATTCAAATTGAAATCTTTGAAATATTCTTTGTTCTTCTATGACACAATACTCTCATTTGAGCTAAATTTTGTTGCGAAAGGTG
>NC_134478.1:46107741-46397564 GCF_964194025.1 Convolutriloba macropyga
TATAAAAATTTAATCGTGGGTTGTTCCAGCTCTTATTGTTCTGTAAAAACATTTATCAGTGCAAAACACGCATTATGTTGTTCACCACAGGTTGAATACAGGAACTTTCTTCAGGGAGGGAAAAGAAAGTGTTCCGAACCTGCTTTTTAGCGTTGAGCTCAATTTGAGCGCACCTGGGGTCATTTCGAGAGATAAACTACGAGTTCTGACCTCACATTAAAACTTTTTTAAAACTGATCAATGCATTGTGCCCTGGACAATGGTACCATGCCGTTTTAATCAGCTCCTCTCGATCGAGAAAGACCCTGATCAGCAACAACCTGATTGCTACTCCATCTGATCAGAGGCAATTTGGATCGAGTTGGTCTGAACCTAGTTTAACTTGTTCGGGGTTTTACGATCAGAGTCCAATTATTTCTCCAGGCAATTTATCTAGTAAGTATATCAATTATTGCTAACATGTGAAGGTCGCCTTAAAATTTCCCCCTCTCCAGTAGAACATGATCATCTATAATATCTAGAAGTTGTGAATTTATACTATCCGGCGTCGAGGTTTCGAAAAATGTAAGAGTTGCGGTGCAAAATATTTTTCACCCCAAAGCGCCCACATCTTTTAGCGATGAATGCTGTGATGGCGGTGAATTTTTGTAAGGCTTGCGGTTTTTGTCGGTGAAATTTGGATTTTCACTGCATTCAGCGCTATAAAACGCAATTTTTCCAAAAATTTAACCGCAATTCTTACTTAGAGATTTCAAGCGTTGACACATCGGCCGGGAATCTCCGATTTGTAAAATTTAATCTCCAATGATACGAATTTAAATTTACCTGTTCAATATGTTCATAACAATCCTAAATTTTGACAATGGCATACATCAATTGCAACTGCTAGTTTTAAAATTACCATCTGAGGCCAACTACGATAAGCAAAAAAACAAGCATTATTTTGTTCACAAATGCTATCTTAACCCGGGTTTAGTTGTCTGATTAGACCATTTGGGTCGCACACCGGTGGCGTTGTGCGACCCAAATTACATGGTCTGGGAAAATTATTGGGTCGTTCGAAATTCGCACAAATTTTTGGATTGCACGAAAGTCGCACACATTTTGGGTCGCACAATAGTCTGATCAGAGAGATTTGGGTCGCACGATAGTCTGATCAGAGAGATTTGGGTCGCACGATAGTCTGATCAGAGAGATTTGGGTCGCACGATAGTCTGATCAGAGAGATTTGGGTCGCACGATGGTCTGTCTGATCAGAAGGCAAAGTCTGGGAAATGATCTGATCAGAGCGGTGTTGGGTCGCACAACTAAAACATGGGAAACAAAAAACAACTTTGTTCACGAGGGGGGGGGGGGGGGGGGGGGGATTTGAGAGATTTTACTCTTTTTCCAAACCTGTGTGACGGGCATGGCACAAACATTGTCCTCCCGACACATGTCGACATTGAAGGGGTTACTTATTGACATCTGAAATTCCTGGAAAGTTGCTTCCATCAAGACATCCGCCTTTTGATCCAAGTCGTAGGCAGCTATACTACCCATTCCACACGTTGACATCTTAGAGGCGAGAACCGCCTCAGTCGAACAGAGAGGAAGCCGTCCAAAAGGACGCAAAATGATTGTCACATAAAGTTTCAGCAGGGCTATGTTGTTGTAACGGATGTCATCGTCGTAACTAGAATATGAGAACTGTCTAAAAAAGTGTTTCCTCTTTACCCCCATCAAGTAGATTCTGGAACCTCATGTTTTTTTCACACTTTTAAAAATATATGCAGAAATTTTTAACAGATAGTCGCAACTCTTATAATATTATGGAAACCATTGTGATTTAAAAAACAAGCATTATAATTTGATCTCGGTTAATGACTAAAATTTACTTCTTGGGAAAAGAAAACGGGACCTGACCGAAGCAACCTCTGATCAGACCATCTTCAAGCGCATAGCTGCTCATTAAAGGTTTGATCAATAGGGGCTTTGAGTGCACTTCAAGCGCATACTAAGTTTAAAGTGCACAATTGTCTTATCAGAGGTCACCTCTGTCTGAAAAGGTCTGATCAGAAGTGATTTTGGATTGGACCACAAACGAAGTACTCTAGTTGATGTCTCGGCAAAACCATGGGTATATCCAATGTGTCATTACACCCGATTCGAAGCCGAATAATATCAGTTAATTTCTACTGTAAACAGTTGAAGTCCCATTTCGAAAACATATATGTTTGAAAAAGCTTTGCAGGTCTTTACTTTGAGCGAAATAACAACGCAGGACTAAAAATTCAATCTTCATTGTTTCTCTACAAGACAATTGCGATTATTGCACGTTTTTGTCCTTGAAAGATTCCGCTATTAGTATTATTAATGTATGTACAATCAAGTTCAATCAATTTAAAAAGCATCAATAATTAAAATAGAAAGTTCGAAATTTCGAAAAGATGAGTTTATGCTCTTGTTTTTTCCTTTAAAACCAATTGATTGCTCTTGTTGCTGGGAGCCATCTCAAGCGCCGGGAAGGGCTTCTGCTGGCTCTGCTTGCATTTACTTTTTTTCTTGGTGTTCTTGGCTAGCCTCGTAGAGGTTGATTAGTTCGTTGTATTTCAATGCGTGGTAAGATATCAATAATTTTTTTATTCAAAGTAAAAAAAAGTTGTTTATAAAGAAAAAATATTCAAGAAGTAATAAATATTGAGAGTGGGAAAAATAGATAAAAAAATAAATAATCAAATAAAAATTGGCCCGCGCTCCTGTCTGGGAATGAATTACTGAGCCTCATTTGATCAGAGAATTAAAGGGCTGCGCTAGTCCTAAAAAGTGTAATTAGTGTAACTTAGTTCATAAAGACAAGCGTTAAGACGCGTTAAAATAAAATTGAGGGAAGGAAGCGTTTTGAAGAATGAAGTAAAATACAGAAGGAATAATAAGTTAAAAGTGCTATGCTAACCTGAACCTTAAAACCACTGAACCAAAGCGCGCAAAGCGCTGTATTTTGTCGTTAGTTGTATAACCGTAACTTAACTTTGATAAAGATATCAGTCGAGTGATTGTGAAAAATTGAGAACATTTTCTAGGATTAAAATGATGTTAATCGATTAACATTCTTCAGTAGATAAAAGCTGTGTAAATTGCTGTTGTTTTCTTTGTGTTTTTCACAGCTAAGCCCCGAATTTACTAGGTGAGCGGCTGGCTTAGCTGTTCGGTTAGGACGTTGTTGGTTCGACTTTTGCCCCGAATTAACTACGAAAGCGGCTGGCAATAAGTCAATGGATGATGGTTGTTCTGGCTTTTGTACGATATAGAAACTGGTAAAGAACATTAGCAGGACAGATGGTCCAGTGTGCTTTGATAATTGTTTTTTGGACGTTGTCTCTTTTTCTGGATCAGTTCAAGTATTGATTCGATCTTGTTTTCCTTTGACCGTTTCAGGTACTCACTTGCTAATCTAATCTGAAAATCTTTTACTGCAGGTATATTGGCCTCTTCATGGATTTTTTTGACACTGTACCAGCGGGGTTTCCTCATACAAAATCTTAGTGCTCTATTTTGGGTCAGTTGTATGTTGTGGATAATTGAATTAGATTGGTCAATCCAGCAGGCATTCGCATAAGGAAATAGAGGTCAAACCCATGATTTATACAAGGTCAGTAAGCACTCTTCATCAATGTTGATCTGACTGAGCCGCCATAGTTGGTAGATTTTTTTGTTTGCTCTTGCCACCAAACTTTTGCAGTGTTGGTTCCACTTTAGATGTGGGGTAAGGTTTATACCAAGAAATTTGATTGAATTTGCGCCTCCACTTCTTGTACCATTGATAAAAAGGTCTAAACTGGAAACTTTTTTTGACGGATTTTTAAAATGCATAAAATTTATTTTAACTGGATTTATTCTTATCTTCAGTTTTTCGCACCATTTGATCAATTTGTATAGTGAATACTGGAGTTTCTCCTGAATTATTCTACAGGAGCGCGACCTGTAGTAAAGGGCAAAATCATCGGCATAGAAAAATTTGTGGCGGTATATCAGGAATGCCGCTGACATAAACCAGGAAGAGTATTGGTGCATTGACGCTGCCCTGTGGTACTCCAGCTAGTGTCGAAAATGTGCTACCTTTTGAGTTATTAATTTTCACAAAGATGCTTCTCTGAGAGAGAAAAGAGTTGACCCATTTTTTCAGAGGTTTATGCACACCAATTTGTAGCAGTTTATTTTGAAGTCCTAGTCTCCACACTGCATCAAACGCTTTTTCAATATCTAGGCAGACAAATCCGCCGACCATTTCGGACCCTTGAAAAGCTTTTGTTACCTGCTGAGTAAGTTTGAGCAAATTATCATTTGTGCAACGGTTTCTTCTTTACGCACTTTGCATTTCACAGAAGACATCATTTTCTTCACATTGCGCTAGGACAAAATTCTTTACTGCTGTTTCACAAATTTTTGCAATGCAATTGGTTAGGCTGAATAGTCGGTAATTTTCTGCATCTTTTTTGTTTTTTCGGCTGTAGTAACATTTTAAATTGTGACTCTTTCCAAGTAGTTGGAACATGAGAATTGTTTATTGAGCTAGTTATCAGGAGACAAATATATGCTTTGAGGCATTTAGGTAACCTTTTCAGGATGTTATGGCTGATTTTATCTGGTCCTGGACTTGATCTTCTTGTTTTGTTCAAAATTTCTTCATAGTCGTCTACTTTTATAATGCAGTAGTTATTTGGTTCAGTATTTTTGTATTGGAGAAACATTTTTGTCTCGTTTTCGACTTTCTTGAAGTGCTCATTTAGTTCCAGGTTTTCGGATATATGATCTTTCATTGTAACATGTAGAAGAGATTTGAAGATTTCGCATTTCTCAAAGTCTGTTTTCGCTCTGAGTTGTTTATATGAGACCTTGTTCAGTTTCATTTGGTTTTTTGAATCACCACATAAGGCTTCAACTGCTCTCCAAAGACTTTTACTCCCCTTATTTTGAGCACTTGCGATCAATTTTGATTGTTTGATTTTTTCCAATCGTTTCATGGACCACTTTATTTCTCTTTGGAGGAAATTTATTTCTTTTTTCAGGAATTTGTACTGTTCTCCGTTTGTTCTTTTCAGCTCTCTTCTTTTTTTCTTCTTTTCACGGATAAGTTTAGTAGTTTCATGTCCCAAGGGAAATATTTTTTGTTCGACATACAACTTCTGTAGCGAGAATTGAATGATCTGTACAGGTAATTCATTTAGTGGATTTAGTTCTTCTGTTTTTGGATAGACTGGTAGATATAGCACAGAGTTTTTGTAATCTTGCCTGACAGTCTGGTTGAATTTTTTGAAGTTGAATTTTGCCTTCAAATCGAATTTGCTCTGAGCCATTATATTCAATGTAGTAATGGTTGAGCATTGGTCACTACCAAAGTCATCGGAAACACAAAATGTGTCAAAACAATTTGAAAACTGATTGATCGGCGAAATGTAGATCAAGCATATTTCGACATTCTCCTTGATATGATTGATATGTGTGGTAACCGTTATTTAAAAGCTTGAATTTTCCAGTTTTAATAGTTTCGATTATTTATCACCATTTTCAGTGTTATATGTGCAATTCAGCTCTTGATGCGGAGCGTTGAAATCTCCACAGATAAAAACGTTCTTCATTTCAGTTTCAAAAATTTCTGATAGATTCAAATCGCGACCTGGTGAGTTGTAAAGTGCTATGACCCAGAGATGACCTATAACAGGTACTTCAAAGCATGCTTTTATTCGAAAATTTTTCCTCGCTCGTTTCTATCAAACGTTCCTGGTTTAACTTCTATTATTGTTGTTGCCTTCTTTGCTAAAATGATTGAGCCATGTGACCTGCTTGCTCTCGTTTCCGTAATTACGATATAATTATCGGTTAGATTTTTTTTTGCCAGCTCGTGACTTCATTCAGGCACACAATATATATATATCTTTTTCCTTCAAAATTACGAGAAGATCTAATATTTTGTTGGATAAGCCTCGGCAGTTCCCTTGCAATATTTTAATTTTATCCATCTTGGCTGAATTGATGGCTATTTGTTGAAATTTGTTGCGTTGCAACATTCGTGAAATTGTTGTTAGCTTTTTGATGCTATCGTGAACTTTTTGACCTTCAATTTTATCACCGAAAATTTTGTATTGAAGGTTGAACGGATTTTGCTGAGTACTTCAGCAGCCAGAACACTTATGTTTATTGCCGAGACAGTTGAGTTTGTTTGTAGCATTTCAGTTTGTCTTTTTGCCACTGCTGAGTACTTGATATCTTGTTTTCGCTTTGTCGCTTCAACAACTGCATTTTGATAGGAGGAGCATCCTTTGTACACAGATGCGTGCTATCCACCACAATTTGCCTATCTGGCATTTTCTTTTGGTTCGGCGCATTCTTTTACTGTGTGCTGGCCTGAGCATCGCAGGCAACGCTGCTTGTTTTTACACACAATGACGGAGTGCCCATTTTTCTGACACTTGAAGCATTGTTTAACATGTGGCGGCTCTTTGCTTGGTTCACATCTGTAGATTAGCCAACCAATCTTTACACCTTGCTTTTGTGCTGCTAAAACATTATTTGTTGAATCTGTTATTACTCTGATAAGCTTTGTAGTTTTGCAACTTGCTAGGCTTATAATCCTTGACACTTTTACTATATTCATTCCGTTATTGCTCGAGAGTTCCTCTTTTATTTCATTTTCTTGGATGCTGTGATGCACATTGACTATAACAAAGCTTGGTTTGGACTTGGCTTTTGGCAGTTTATTTCTCTTGTTCACATTAGCGTTAGAGAATACTTGTTGCAGGTTTGTATTTGCGATAAGACTATCTCTGGAGGCTTTGTTTTCCGGTTGGATAAAGAAGTCGGAAGAGTTTGGCAATTCTCTAATTCGTTGTATTTTCAATTGTGGGAATTTTGTCTTCATAGCTCGGGCAAATTGCACTTGAGTTGGTCTCGGTTGATTGTTATAACTATTGGTCTAACTGTCTCTGGTATCGAATTCCTCTCGTTTTGGTTTCAAAAACGCATAATTTGAAACGCATATTTGTTTTGATTTTGAATAAAGTCTTGTTCATCCTAAGAAGTATCATCAGCGGTTGCTCTTGCTTCTGATATTAGAGCGCTCAGTTGGCTCATTTTGGCCAGGGCCCCACTGAGGGCTATCGCTTAGCGGAACGACGAAGATAAAAATTTGAAACAACTAGAGCCTTAAAGCGTAGAGACTAAGTGAACAAAGCCAATTAAAAGTCAAGATTTAAAAAAGCAACTTTAAGTGAAAAATCTCTTTCTATAAAAGACTCACTCCCAAAGGACATTCCTACACAAAGTGGAGTACTTGCTTGTGGTTTTCCTATCACACTTTGAGGTACTGATCCAAAAGTGACATTAATAGCGGTTTAACCATCATGGACGACAATTAGGCTAACAATTTTTTATCCTTGAAAGATTCCGTCAAAAGATTTTCCTTCTAACAACTTGGTCTCCGCATGTCGGGATAAAATGAATACGTACAAAATGGCCTTCTAAGTAATTAGTTGGGAAATAGTTTTGAAGTCCAAAAAATGCGAAATTTTCGCAACTGTCCCTTATCGACAACCTTGAAATGTATTACCGAGAAAATTGAAAGGAATAATTTATATCATTAGATAGAGAAATTTTGTGCATTATATCAAAACTTTCGCTTAGATTTTCCGTTCTAAATGCACCCTACGTATTATTTCTGAGAACCGATTTCCCACTAAGAATAACCTCTGAAATTGCTCAAAACTGTTCGCTTAGAATAATAAATTTCGGTTTTTTGAACGAATTGAATCGGCGACCAATTTCAGACTAAGACCTGTCAAAAGAATGTTGCTAGATTAGTTCGCTTTTGCCTTGATGTGTTCCAAGACAGTTGTCTTATCGTCGTTTGCTTATGGAATGAACATTATCGAAATAGTGTTTTATCACCTTTATTTTGCCCCGCGACTGAACCACGCTGGCAATTCAGCGCGTACTTCCATATAATAGTGCACGAAACTCGATAGACTTTTGCAAATTTGAATGCAAAATGAAGAAAAAGTTGTCCTTAAAACCTTAGCCTTTCATGCGTATTCGAATTACGTTTTTACCCTTCAGTTCATTCAGGTCATTCCGATCACCATCCCCCACCCTTTTTTCCACGAACCGGCTGAAGTGGGAATTCCAATTCATTCGTCTAGCAACTCGTTTTGTAAACTTGGTTGCTAAAGCTGATATCTTCAATTTGCTCCAGCGCATGTGACCGACTTTCGCTCCAAGATTTCAATCAAGAAACCTATCTGGAATCATGGAAAGGGGTTTGATTACCTGAACAGCACCAATTGCACAGCTCCAGACTGCGTGTTAGCAGCTGTTCATATTTGCAAGGGGACTATGCCACTCATTTGGTGAAATTGAGCTACAAACCCGATTTGATGATGACCGATTACCTGTCGAATGCATTCAAATATATAATCTCAAATTATCAGTTGACGAGCACTGGTGTCAACCGAGTGTTCGATCTTCACAAAAAGAGAAAAAACTGTAAGACTCATCCAAAAAAACTTGTGATGCTTTAAATTGATTTATTCGGCAAATCTAGTGCCCTCCATTACCCCAAAAAGGCTGATTTGTTTGACTAACGGTCACCGATAACCCAACCCATACACATTTTTTGTAGAAAAACATCAATTTTGAAAACTTTTGGTCAAAATTAGAATTGACCAAATTGGGGTTAAGTTTGATACTTTAAAAGGGTACATCCTATTACACTTTTAAGAGAAGCGAAAAAAGTTTGAAACAATTGACCAAAATTGAGAAAATTTTGCAATAGTTTATATAAAGCGTTGATGAATTGCGGATCAAGCATTTGTATAAAAAAGGAGTAAAATATACAGAGTTTGGTCAAGATTTTCATTTTTTTGGAAAAAAAAATCAGATAACTGATTTTTTTGCAGATAGGCGCTCAGTCTTTGAAAGTCGTGAAAATTGTTCATTTAACATCAAGGTTCGGAGTTTGAGCAAAGCTCACTTCAGTTATGTAGTAAAAACACATTATATGGTTTTTATATTAGCTGCCAGCTCACTGCATCACGCCATGAAAACTTTGCCTCAAGCGTTAGTAGACCATTAAAAAAAGGAATTTATACATTATCGGGTCTTAATTAATTACCGAGTTTTAATCCTAACGCTTTGAAAGTCCGAAAAAACGCGCAATTTTAATTAAGTCACTTCTTTCGTGATAAAAAAAGCTAGTTATATGGCATGGTGTACTGAACAATTCGCTTTCACGTCGTCGAAGCAACAACAAGAAGCCTTTAACACCTTTGCAGCTTATTGCAGTGCTAAAAAAGTATAAGGAGCGTAAAGAAGCTACAGTGTACTGCCCCAGAGAGGGAACACCTGATATTTACAATCAACTCAAGCGTAGTACTCTTGTTACCATCCATATATGGTAATACATTGTGTCTGGGCGTAAACAGAAAGGTCCCATTTTACTTAAAGAGCTCAGAGCGTTACATCAGAAGCCTGCGCTTGAGTTGAAAACACTCACTATAGTGTTAGCACATAAGAACAACCTCCAGTCCTTGATAACACGCTCCCGACCAAAAAAACTTTCTAAGCGTCGTCGTAAAACGCTTCGCACCCGTCATGCGTTCGAGGAGGCGGAACTCACTCAAGCCTTTGATAACCTGAATGTCACTTAGTCTTGCGTTGTTGAGGGAGTCTACCCGCTTAATGACGGTGTGACTTAGTTTACTCACGAGTTACGGGTTAGTTTGTGGTAGATTCTCTCCAATAGCGCTTTACTAAACGTTTCGTTCTCCCCATTTTTTGAGTTATTCACTACCGTCCATTTTCCGCAGGTTATCTGGTTTCATTTTTCCGTTCCCGTTTTTTCGCTTCCGTGTCGCCGTGTTTTTTTCTATCCCCCGTTTATCTGTTGTATGATGTAGTATGTTGAGTTTTTGCTGTAGTAAATTTTTTTTCTGCTAGCATGCTGGCTGGTTGTTTGCTCTCCTTCCCTGCTAAGGTGTGACTTAAGTTCATTCTGGAGTTACGGTTGGTTTGTTTCGTGACTTTCACCACACCTTTTGCGAGCAATTTGTTTTAGCTTGATTAAAATTGGTAGTATGCACTTTTTTTGTCTGAGTATAGTGATTTGCTAGGGTGTGATTTACGTTTGTTTTCGAGTTACGGTTAGTGAAATTCCTGACATTTTCGACTTTTGTTTATACTACTTCGTTGTCGTAAATTGTATTTGATGTTTGTCGATAAATCCCCATAATTTCTTGTGCTAGTCTACCTGGCAGTAGCTTCTCTCCCTCTTTCCAGGGTGTGACTTAATTTTATTTTGGAGTTACGGCAAATTTTGTTTGGTTGAGTTTGTTGCTGTGGTCTGCAAGCATTGTTATTCCCGCCTTCTCCCTCGTGGCTTACCGTCTCCTTCTCGTGCCATCCCGGTTTTCCGTCCCGTCACCCGCTACCCGCTCGACTTTTCCGTCTCGTCCGTACAGTTTTCCCGTTTTGTCGGGCGCCCTCCGCCCGATGTTTCATTTTTGCCCGTACCGTTTTCCCGCTTAGTCCCGCGCCGTCCACCCAACGTTTCCACTCCGCTCGTGCCAATTTCCAGCTTCTTTGCGCGCTAATTGCCCTACGCTCCCGTTTGTCCGTCCAGTTTCCCGTTGCGTCGTGCGTTACTCTTTCGGCGTCTCTTCCCGTCCGTCCCGTCTCCCGTTCTGTCCCTTGTAGCGCTTTCTGCGCTCACCGTTCTTTCTTTTTTTCGCCGGGTACTACTGTACCTACAGTACTGAACAACTTTGCTCTTTGGTTGTTTGCTAGGCAAACCGTCACACTAGGGTTCGGTTTAACCCATTTGTGTTGTGTTGTTGTATGTAAGCGATTGTACTTTTGTAAAAGTACCAAATTAAAATTTTGGTTCCTGTTTCGATAAGATCATGACAACATTGGAGGACAAATTCAGCAAAATTTATAGTGCAAGCGCAAACTTAGAGCCTGATTTTAATAACATCTATGGTGAAATTAACAATGCTGTGAATAAGCAAGAAAGGAATGTTAAGATCGAACGTCTGATTGTGAAGTGCAAGGATGCCTCTACTAGAGTAGTTGATAAGAATGAAGAGCTCTTTGATCTGGCACAAAAGACTGAAGATCCAGATGCTGCCTGTATGAACCTTGAAAAATGGTTAGAGGCTGTAACTAAGAAAACTGACGAGTTCATTGCTGCTGCTCGAGGGTACATTAATTCGGTCCAAGACAAAGAGACAGCAGAGCAGTATACCTCTCACCATTCAAGATCGGGTTCACACATGACCTCCTCAAAAAGATCAAGTCAGCGTCACCGAGACTTTGAAATATCAAGACTTAAAAGGGAGGAACTTGAGAAACAACATGAGGCAGAACTGTGCATTGCCAGACAGCGACTTGAAATTAAAACACTATCGCAATTGCGAACATTGAAAATACAGCCGCTCGAGGAAGAACATCGCAAGCAAGTAGCTGCTGCAGCTCTTGAGCAAACTGAGTTGATGACAAAACCATCAAGAAACGGGTCTAGTGCAGGCAAAACCAACGAGCACTTTAAAGAAAGAAGTTCAGTCAAGA
This sequence comes from Convolutriloba macropyga, assembly GCF_964194025.1. NCBI lineage: Eukaryota > Metazoa > Xenacoelomorpha > Acoela > Convolutidae > Convolutriloba > Convolutriloba macropyga. The sequence goes on from NC_134478.1 coordinate 46,119,340, forward strand.
GCAAGAAACTTGTTCAAGATTGGGTAAATTCGTAACTGGTCGAGAACATAGCAGATGCTGCAAATGAACCGAGTTTGCATTTTTCTGGTTCTATCGCCCAATCCAACTAAGCAATAATCCCACGTCCTTCTTCAACTCAACCTCTGAACTCACAACCTAATCTCAATATACATGGTCAAGTTGAGGCCAACATCAACCTCCATGTCAATGAGCCGCAAGAACCAAGTAGTAGAACCAATGTAACCAATAAAGCACATAATGCAAAAAACATCATGCAAGAGCAGCAACAACCTCAAAATACGCCTCCATCACCACCAACAAATTTTGTTACGCCAACTCAACTCAGCGCCCCAAAAACAGCCCGACAACTGTCTCAAGCAACAATGCACCTCGATGGTTTACAGTTAGATTACCAATTCCCTCACAGGTCGAGCATGCCGGGACAGTTGAATTTAGTAAGCCCTCCGCATTCACCAGCTTCAAATGCACTCACTAATGCTCCGCTAGCACCTAATCCACCACAAACACACATAAATGTACCCTCCCTCCCACCCCCGTTCTAAACTCCGTACCACCGCATTCCCCGTTAATCTCATCAGCCTTACGCTTTGCTCCTTCGCCGGCACAAGCACTCCCACTACACGCCAATAACCTAGTGGCGAATAATTTCAACCTGTAATTCCTTTCTCCGCCTTCACCATTCATTTCCTCCGCAAACGTTTTTGTGCCACAATTATTTCATACAACGCCGCCACAAAACAGGTACCAGCCCCAAATTTTTGTCCTCATAACCCACGTAGCCGCTGCTCCTCCGGATCCAAACGACTGGCGTTTTTCCGCTACAGTCCCATGCATTACCACCTGTATAGGTACATCTGTAAATTTAGACACCGTACAACCGGCCCCGTTAATTAAACTTCATTTCCCTACATAGCTCCCGTCCTCCCTTCATGTACAAGCAGCAGTAGCAGGGTCTCAAAATTACGTAACATCAGACTTCTTGCAAGCGAATCCATTTAGTTCTACCACAGGAACCACCCCCACTTTTTTCACACCGATCATTCCGCCAACTTATGGAGCTACCGTTCCGAACCCGTTCACAGGAACCATCCCCACTTTTTTCACTCCGATCATTCCGCCAACTTATGGAGCTACCGTTCCGAACCCGTTGTGTTGGGGTGGCCCGCCGCATCCCACACCTTCGGCTCCTTCTTTGGACTCCGCGGATTTGATAGAGCAGTTGGCCGACGCAATCACTTGTAAGAAGAACGAACCACTGCCTGAGTGGAAGTTGTCATAGTACAATGGTGATCCCCTGCAGCGGCATGAATGGTGCGGACAATTTAAAAGCGCCATAGACTCATAGTCCTTGACTGATGATGTCAAGTTAACATAATTAAAAACTCTTGTAACTGGAAAAGCTAAATCCGCTATCGCTGCGTTCGCATACTGTGGTGTAATGTATAAGCACGCACTTAATACACTCGAACGTAAGTTTGGCCAACCACAGGCAGTGGTCAGTGCACACTTAGACAAACGCAGCTCTTTTCCTCCACTAAAGATGCACAATAGTGACAACATCATAAACTATTCTGCAATAATTTCAAGTCTTGTTGGGGTATTTAAATGACTTTCATATGACTCAGACCTTAAAAGCACCTCACTTCTTAACACGGCTGTGCAAAAACTGCCACCCAATCTGAAAGAGTCTTGGTCACTCTTCACAGTGAAGAAACATTGGGTTAAGCCAACACTCCTTGCCTTCAACGATTGGTTGAAGGAGAAGGCCGAGGCACATGACTTAATGAAACAAACTTCATCAAAGGCAAGAACTGGAGATAACACTAACTCAGTAGTCAAGACGAAAGTTGCCTCAAGAACTTTTGCTGCTAATACACAAACTAAGGGCACTCTAAGACCAGCCTCAATATCGGTAACGCCTCCTACCCCTCGATGCATTGTGTGTGTAAAGGTAACCACCGCATCTGGGAATGTCGGGTATTTAAAGAAAAGTCTCCCACTCAGCGAGCAAAGTTAGTGGCCTAAGCAAAACTGTGCTTCTCATGTTTGAGAGAAAAGCTATAACCAAATCCTAGGAAATGAGGGAAGGACAGATGTAACAGCTCCCACAATACACTTCTCCATGGAGCTGAGAGGGTTTATCCATCAAAATACACTTCATCCAACAATAGTAATTCTGATGCTGGCGCAAATCAAAGTAAAGTTTCAGGTGTCCAATCATCGAGTAAGACCACTACTTTGTCATCTGTGAGTAATGTGAAAGGCCTCTTTCAGGTGACTGAAATACAGTTGACGAGATCTTCTGGTAAGGATGCCACGACTTTATTTTTGTGCGACACAGCTTGCAATAACTCTTGGGTGTCCAATGATCTTGCAAATAGACTTGGTTAGCACGGTACAGCTTTGAAACTAACAGTCAAGGGTACAAATAGAGAGAAGATTGTAGACACTAAGTTAGTTGAACTAACTACTACACCACGCGACAACCAAGCATTTTAACCATTTAAAGTCAGTTCTTACGTAAAAGAAGATTTAAACCTAGGCGCCGACGTGATCAACACTAAAGCTCTTCAAGAAACTTACCCGCACCTAGCAGTTCTAGACCCAGTTACAAATTGCTATGGAGTGGTGAGAAGTAATCCTGCCTAACAATTACTTCTCAGCGCTGGTTCAATTAAAATCTTTGGAAAAGCGGCTGACGAAAAGACAAGACTTTAAGGGAGAAATACTCGAATACCATCAAAGAAGACTGAGACAAGGGCCATGTAGTAAGGGTTAAAGATGATTATAAGGTGGAAAGTCGCTCGGATCGGGAGTGGTACCTGCCACACCACCCGGTTGTTAATCCGCACAAGCCAGGCAAGGTTCGTAGGGTACTAAACGGAGCAACTAAATTCCATGGCGCATTTCTTAATAGGTCATTACTCACCGGACATGGTTTACTACAAAACCTAATCTATGAACTCCTACGGTTCAAACAACATCCGTTTCCCATATCCGCCGACATCGAGGGAATGTTCCTCCAAGTTGGAGTGTTACCATGTGATCAGCCATCATTGCGCGTTGTGGTACACCAGTATACACGCCACATCTTTGGGGCAAAAGATTCAACCACCTGCGCCAACTACGCACTTCAAAGCACGGCAAGTGATAATGCTAAGGAGTACGCAGAAGCTGCGAAAGCCGTCCTTGAGAACTTCTATATGGAAAATTACTTAGACAGTGGAATTCCCCGAGAGGGACCTCCCTAGGTTGAAGGAACTGGTACATCTTCTCCATCTAGGTGGGTTCATTCTTACTAAGTTTGTAAGCAATGTAACAGATCTGGCCGACAGAATTGATGGGTCTGCTCAATCCACTGAACCGAAGGTCATCATTTCATCCAAGGAAGAATCAATGCACGTGCTTGGGCTTAAGCGGGATCACAACAATGATACTCTTGTTGTGAGTAGGGGTACTAACAGCACCATCACAAAAAGTTTAACACAGCGCTTGTTCTTAAGTCTTGTGTCAAAGTCGACAACCCAATCCGTCTTGTCGCACCGTTTACTGTTGGTGCTCGGTTAATCTTGAAAGACATTTGGCGTTTCAATGGACAAAGTTGGGATGACGAGTTACCTAAAGATGCCGTTGACAGATTCCTTGCCTGGTGTTTTGAACTGCCGCGGTTAGCTGAGATCACTATACCAAGAAGTTACTTTTCAGGATCATTCCAACATCTTGAACTCCCCATGTTTGGTGATAGCTCGCAAGACGTATTCAGTGCAGTAGGTTTTCTTAGGACTCAAGTAACTTGCATTTCCGGGGAGATTACAACAGAGCTGGCGTTTGTCCTGGGCGAGGCCCGTGTTGCACCTATGAAGGTAATGACAGTCCCTAAGTTAGAATTACAAGCCGCTCTCCTCACTACCCGTTTAAAAAGGGAAATCTGTCAAGCATTAACGGTTACTGTGGATAAAGTCTTCGTGTGGACAGATAGTACCATCGTCTTGCAGTGGATAAATTCAACAAATAAACACCCCATCTTCAATGCAAATCGGGTTAGTGAATTTCTGGAGAACACCAGCGTTGACCAATGGAACCAAGTCTCCACTTGTGACAATCCGGCAGATGCTAGCAAGCGTTTTATGTCCGCTGAAGTTTTGCAATCCAGTAGCTGCGTGAGGAGTCCTGACTTCTTGAGAACTAAGCAATTACCTTTCGTACCAAAAACTGACGTCGTTGATAACATCAATCTTGGCGTGGTAACCAGGGAACAAGACGATGACTCCATCTCATCTTTAGCCGCATCTGTAACAAAGCACCTTAAGGAACAAAGCATTAAAGTAATCCCGTTTGATATGTTTCAGTTCTCATCAAAAACTACTTCGTGTCACCGCATATATGCTCCAACTTTTACCATCTCACGAAAGGTACCGTTCCGTAGACGGCAGCATAATGCATCTTGTTGAGCTTGACGAAGCCGAGCGTCATCTCCGGTACTTAGTTCAAGGAGAGTCTTTCAATACCGAACGAAGATCAAGAATCTTCTTGAAAACCAAAAACGTTAAGAGGAGCAGACACATTGCTCAGTTTACTCCGTTTATTGGGCCTCATGGTCGCATCCGTTCTTCTGGTCGACTCCGACGGCTAGTGGAAATTGACTTTGACATTAAGCATCCTATCTTGCTGGATGCGCGTCATACTTTTGTTAAACTGTTCCTGCGGCATACTCATCTGAAGAACCATCATCAGGGCATTGATTACTTACGGTCAAAGGTACAGAAACATTATGCCAACCTTAAACTACGTTCCACCCTGCGTTCCATCAAATCGAACTGCGTCTTGTGTAGAAAGTTCCGTGCAGCAACCATTCATACGATCATGGCAGACCTCCCAAAGTAGAGATTCGCATACCAGTCTCTTCCCTTTACCAAGACCGAGGTTGATTACTTTGGCCCCTTCTACGTCACCGTTCGTCGGACCACGGAGAAGAGTTGGGGATTTCTCTTCACTTGTCTGACTACTCGTGCAGTCCATGTTGAAGTCGTTCCGTCCATGGACACTAGTTCCTGTGTAATGGGAGTGGAGCGGTTGGTCTCCCGTCGGGGTATGCCCGCTATGATTTGGTCAGATAATGGTACGAACATTATCGTAGCGGAGAAAGAGCTCCGTGAATGTAATGAAAAATGGAACACGCTCAACATCGCAGCGGAACTTGCACACAGGGCATTAAGTGGAGGTTCAATCCACCCAGTGTGCCACATCAAGGTGGTGTCTGGGAGAGGATAGTTCATAGTTTTGAAAGGGTACCGCACACTATCCTCGGTACGCGTCGCCTCACAGCTGAGGTCTTGAACACTACTTTTTGTCTCGTTGAACACGCACTAAACGCACGTCCGTTAGCGCCCATAAGCGCCGACCCCTCTGACCCAGGCGCAATAACACCTAATCATTTTCTACTCGGTAACCAAGCAACCGGAATTCTATTTATTGTTGGTGTCGACGAGTTCGATCATCGTAAGCGGTACGCCCGTGCACAGTCCTACACCAATGCAATTTGGGCACGTTGGCTTAAGAAGTATGTGCCTGGATGAACCGTAGATCTAAGTGGCAGACGCCTGCCGAGCAGCACATCATGGTCAGTGATTTAGTTTGGGTCGTTGAGGAAAGCAACCCTAGGGTTTATTATCCAAATGCTCGGATTGAAGAACTCCGTTACGGCTCCGACAGTGTCGCCGGCTCCACCGTCGTACGCACGTCGTCCTGATCGCTCGTCTGCCCACTCGTTAAGCTTGTACCGATCCTCCCAACATTTTCTTCCGGGCCGGAGGATGTTACCGAGCAAATTCAAAGGAATAATTTATATCATTAGATAGAGAATTTTTCTGCGTATTATATCAAAACTTTCGCTTAGATTTTCCGTTCTTAATGCAACTTACGTATTATTTCTGAGGAATTCCAAAACCGATTTCCGACTAAGAATAACTTCTGAAATGGCTCAAAACTGTTCGCTTAGCATAATAATTTTCGGTTTTAATCGGCGACCGATTTCAGACTAACACCTGTCAAAAGAATGTTGCTTGATTTGCCGTTTTTATTGTAGTTTGCTTTTTATCCCTGATGTGATGATTGCAGTTGGCCTTAGCCTCATGATGTCAACGACTATAGTTACAAAAAACGTTGCCTAGTGAATTTAAAAGCGTTACGAATTAAATCTACCAGGAAAGACTGTTCTTATCAGCTTTAAAATGAACACAACAATTTAGTGCTCCAAGCATTGAAAATGAGCCATATCGTAAGAAAGTTTGATGACGAAAAAGTTGCAACATATTGCCAATAACGTTTATGCTTCATTCTTTTTTCAAGTACACAAAAGGACGCACAAATGATGTGAAAACATTTAATATTTCGAGAAGTCCGAAAACTGTCTTCAAATTTAATACTTGCACCGATCTGAAAAAGCACAAAATTGTTGTACTGTTTAAAACCATTATTTTTGGTCATTTTGAAACACGTACAATCAAAATTCTGTGGGCCTCAATTTGAATCGTTAATCTCCAAAAATTATGGTCAAAAAGAATCCATAATAATAAGTAAAACTCGTTCCATTTTTTCACACATTTAGCAAACTTTACGTAACCAAAACTCAAAAAATTTTGAACTAATTTCCGTTACGTTTGTAACTACAGAAATGAGAGCAAACTTTTCAATATTAATCAAATATTAGAATTTCAATTTTCAATTGATTCAATTTTGAAATTGAATAATTATCAAATTTTAATTGAAAATTAGCATTATAATTGAGACTTTTCGGAAAGAAATCCAGATCATCCATAGATGCTGGATCGTCTTTACATTGAAAAATAGGAACAAGGCAACAAGGCTTGTAGTCTAATTTCCACAATACTTAAATCGGCCATTTTTGGAAATAATTAAACAATTTCCCTTCAGTATAGTCAATATTTTGAACGATACGCCAGTCCGTAAAATTTTAACATATCATAACATAAATTGATAAAATACTTGGTCAAAAATGACTGTGATGACTAAGGTATACGCCTGTTGTGCCACGATACATCCTTAAAATTTGACATCTCCTGGAAAAAGTCAAAAACTCAAAAATTTGCCCCTCTTCTCAGCTGCGGCTTTAAGGAACTTTATCGAATATTTGCATTCAACTTTGGCTTTGTAGATGGAGATTATAACGGGTTGATCTGAAGACAAATTTGGCCTGATTACAAAGTTGATCTGATTGTTATAACAATCCCAGCATTTTTATTGGCGGTGGGGGGGGGGGGGGTTTGGCGGTGCTGCTGGTAGTGGTGGTGATGATGGTGGTGTTGGATTTATTATGTTTCAATGATCAAAAACCTTCCAACCACCCCAGGTATATTCTATTCTTTTCTTTCGCAATCAAACACTCCACCCCACCCCCCCCCCCCCCCCGGGTCGATCTATTCTGTTTCAATCTCAAGTGCACCTCCCTGGACACACAGTTCTTGAGTTGTTCCATTAACGTGTCTTTACGTCTTACGACGCCAGCTTTCACGCGATTTCGCCATGCTCAGTTTTTTGGTTTAATTAAAAATTTCAGTTTCACGTGAATTTTGTCGGATCATGATAAAAATGAAGTTTTAATCTATCATTTACAACATCATGATTTACAATTTTTTTCTGAATTTGCCATGATCATGAATGCGTATAAATAAACTGCAAATATTGATTCAAAACTGATTAGCATTTTCTGAGTTAAAATGGGAATGTAAAGATTCAGCTCTGAAATGTCCTGGGACTATAGGCCTCGGGTACTACTTTAGGTACTCGAACTGATCGATCCTGTTTTGTCACTAAACTCTTTCGAGCTTCATTTGAGTTCTATTTAGGTGTCACAAATCAAAACTTCTGTTTGACCAAAGCAAGCACCTTGACATTAAAATTATTATTGTTCAGAGTCATAAACGGCTTTGGTTGTCAAAATGAATTAGATCCAACAATAGGATGAAGAATTAAGAAAAATTTGGTGGAGACCTTGAAAAGCATGTTGTGGTTCTTGGAAAGTCTAAAATGATAAATGGACTTGGCGCTCCCCGATTTTGTGGGCTCGATCACAGCAGATAGCAATACTTTTCCTTGTTCTTTTTAATTTAACATAATATTTTCAGTTTTTGGACCCATTTTGATTTTACTAACCTAATGAGAGGTGAGGCGAACTATTCATTGGATTTTTAAAATACAATTATGAGGTTGCAAAAATTATGGGTCCTCATAGCCTAACCTAGAGGGAGGGGGGGGGGGGGAGGAGTTCAAGTAATGTATTCTTACCGTGGCGCGATGATCCGTCTTTGAACACTGAAAAGATCTCTGTGTTGAATTTGAGATATCGCTTGAGTATAGTCGCGATATTGCACAAGAATCTCTTCAGCTAAAACATCAATCGCTTTTTTCGAGTACTTACAATTATACACCAAATCGGTTACTTCACCATTTGTCAGCGGTCTATTCCACAAATCACAATAGGAGAAGCGATTGTCCAAAAAAATTCTTTAAATGAACAAATGACAGCAGAGCTAATTACTAAATTTCGACGAGTCGAGTTTTCACATTAATTTATTACGAAAATATGCGGTGAGCTGAAAAAAGTTTTTGACCTCTATAATCAATTTTTTCCGTTTGTGACCAGCCCCTCAAGCGTAGTGACCAGCATATGATTTGCACCCTCAAGCGTACAAGACATACTTTTACATAATGAAGTACTATATAAAATAATGGCACATTCTCACAAATAGAAGTGAAAAACATCAACCGCATAAACAGGCAAATTAACTGGGGAATAAAAGTTTGTTATTTTCGTCAAAAATTTGACCACTCCATTGATCTTCTCATTAAGGATCGTATCCTGCCAGTCGAAGTGTTTAATTCAAAAGTTAGCCTAATGAAGCTACAAACAGACATAAGACAATGGGAAACATCCGAAAATTTTAAAATGTTTTCTAGTCGCCATAACGCTAGACAGAACAAGAGAACAAATCAAAATATTATAAAAACGAAAACGAAAACGAAGATTGTAATAAATCCTTAATCTTGAAAAGCGCTCAAAAATGGAACAAATTGCCCTCATCAATAAGAACTTTTAACAGTAAAACTTGCTTTAAAAATGTTTTAACCGAGTTTTTGCTCGATCAACACAAGAAAGTACCCGTTAATAGACAAATAGGAGCAATCAAATCCTATTTTTACCTATTAAAACGAACAGCCACAATTTGAAGATTATTGTATTAATAACAATGCTGATTAATTTACTTAACATTTTAGAGCATGTAGATATTTAACTTAGGGTTATAGTCTGAGTAGTTTACATGTTTAAAAAAAAGAAGAAATGGCAATTATGTTAATATTTTTGACCTGAATGAGATGACTTTTGCAATGGATTTTTTCTAAACGGCTATAATAATATAATAACTGATGGGTGAAAACTACTGGGGGGGGGCAAAAGGATGAGATCGGCATAATGTTAAATTTTTAACTTGAATGAGAAGAACTTTTCCACAAAGCTGTCCAATTTGTTGCACATAATTGGGAAAAGTAGAGGCAACAAAATTGTAGAAAGCTTTTCGCAAACAGTCCATTAGATCATGGGACAGTTGAGCATATTCAATTAGTTTGTAGTTCATTCATAGAAGCGATATGAAAAATATAAGTATTTAATGAAAACAAGCTTTTATCTTCATCTCTCGAGTAGATAAAAGAGAGTCTGAATCAATCGGTAATAGGCAATTCTAGATGAAAGTCGTATATCATTTTTCAGTACTGGGCAAGTCCTGATACGAAAAAATTGACAACTCTTGGACAAGACTTGGGTAATACTTGCAATTTGATTCCCAAGTCAAAATATTTTTTTTAAAAAAATTCGGTAGAAAATTTTGACCGTCAAAAATTTTGCGCGATTTTGAGGTTAGTCTTCAACCATTTTTCCGATGTGCTAGAAAAAAACCACACAGCCATCCAAAACAATCAACTATCACTCTGGGGGTCAGAGGAGGTCAAATTAATGAATTTTAAGCCGGTTTTCAGTCCTTTCATCAGTTTTCAGCCAAATTACAGCCCTGAAATTGCCGACTACTTGTAATTTCCAGATTTCCTACATGTTAAAGTCACCAAAAAGGACAAATTTGATAAAAGGAAGATCACAGTGAGGGTTCCTTTGGTTCAGAACACTCAGGCGACCCGAAATCAGCAGCAACGCGACCCAAAATTTGCGAGTTCTTCCAATGCCTCAATTCCAACTAATCAGTGAGCCAAGTACTAGTTTTTCGTCATATGAGTTTAGATTTTTGTGTTTTTATGTTTTTAGTTTTTGTGTTCTAGTTCTCAGTGGAAATTGCTGATTTTTAAGAATTTCTTGTAGTTTTGAGTTACTCTTGTTTATTGAGCTATCTGTTGTATGTAGTCACTGATCATGCTAAAGCGCTATCAAAAAATATCTCTGGAAGACAAATTTATGGACCCAGCAACATTTGGTGATTTGTTGTGATTACTGATAACAGATCTAGAATCAACTGGGCCTCAAATTTTTTTCTTATCTGTTTCCTTTTTTCTCGTACACACCGTTCTTATAGATCTGTCTATTTTGTTTTCAGTTGGTGATGAAAAGAAGTGTCTCGCCGAAGACAATTGTTTATTTTACATTCAGCACAACTGTTTCTGAGAGGCAACCTTTCTTCCAATATTTTGTTCTTTTTTGCATTTTTTCGGTGAAACGCTGATTCGCTAACCAAAGTAGAGAAATTAATTGGGTGAGCAGTTGGATGTCGTTTGAGTAAACTTTTGCTTTGGGTCGGTTTCAATTTTACATAACACATTGGATGCGGTAAATGTCAAAAAATTTGAGTCAAAGGAAATTAAAATACTCATTGCCTATTAGTATATCAGAGTTCGTAAAGCAGAATGCTGATTGTTAAAATTTTTAGGTGATTAGCACTCATTTTGAAAATTTTATCTACTAACAACTTTATTCCATTTGAAAATACATTATGACACTTGCTGACGAATGGCTGACAAACTTTTCCAACTAATGATAACGTCTATGAGCTCCTCAAATATGGATACTTCCTCAACATCGATTAGTGCCAAAAAAAGATTTTCAATATTCCTCTGATTGATGAATGTTTCAACCAAGCATTTTTTTTTAAAAAATTATTTTTAAGCCTTTTTGACTGCCCTTCTAGATTTTCATTTTCAAGTTGCATTTAGGTCAAATTTTCACATTACTATTAAGGTAATATTTTCATTATTCATAAAAAATTGCGGCAAATTTAGGGCAACAAATCCAGTAAAATTGTGGAACTTATTATGAAAGTTTGTTTGATGAAAATCCAGTGGAATTGCCGCATTTCGTTGGTCTTTCGTATTTTAGCAAAGTTGCCGAAATCAGCGACAAAACGAAAATCAACAATCAAATTGTTGTCCTTCTTCGGTAAATCCGGCAGCCAATTCTGTCAAAAATTGCACCGCGAAAATTGGCTACTAATCCCCCCCAAATCGCGTCGCTAATTTTTGCACCAATTTGTACCATTCTATTGTCATCTCAGTGGTTACGTTTTGGATACTAATTATTCGATTTTTATATGTCAGGTTTTGGTTATTAATTAATCGGATTGAATAGTTTCATGAAAAATTTTTCAGTTGAAACCAAAAAATTTTTTGAGAAAATTTAATAAAGAATGATAGCCTCTGACATCAAACGTGCGGAAAAGAGTGACAAGATCAAAGGACTAGAATCAATTAGACAATTCGCTAGTGTTTGCACACTGTAAAATGCGAAAACTAGCGACCTGTATATCAAAATTTGCGCATATCGCACTTTTTTTGCGATCGCTTACTTTCCTGATCTTAAAACATGTGCCCAAATTACATGTGTAAAACAGCGATTTACCGAGTGCATATACTCAAGCAAATGTGTTGTTTTGCAATGTAATGCGCCCTATGAGATTTTTACTCTGCTATGGAAACAACAAAAGCATTAAATTCATATTAACCTGCTTTATAGGGCACTGCTGAAAGCACTGAAAATTTTTTCTATTCATTGCATTCACCGATAATCTTACATTTTTGGACAAAATATTACTAATTTTAGTGGTTAATTTTAACTAGGAATTGTGCTGGAATTGGTGATTTTTTCATAAACATTTACTCCCAAGGGAAAAATCTATGGTATATTATGGTTCCTAAAAACTTCGTCGATTTTGAGTTATTTTGCCGGTGAATTTCAATTTAAAAATGTGAACTTTACGAACTTAAATTTGTAAGTAGATTCCTCATTCAGCAAAAGCAGACTTCACTTAGGTTTCTCCGTAGATTTTACTTGCAAAATAATGCAAATGACGTCCACAAAATATAAACTCATGTAAAAGCATGAAGATTAAGTGAAATTTAGCTAAACTTTAATTGAAATCATTAGACAACAAAAAATTGTGTACATCCCTGTCAACGTATTGATATTTCCTAATAATATACTAAACAAAATTAGACAAAACTCAAAGTCAGAATAAAGTACTCACGTCCCAATCCGTAGACACAATGAGCTGCAGTTATGACCCACATGCCTGACTCGTGAACAAATCCCCCGCATTGTGAATCATAAATGTACTAGAAAAACGGTGTCAGGACAGTTTACCCAATTCCATTTTACCCAATGCCATTATACCCAATGCCATTTTACCCATCCTGCCACTTTACCCAATGCCAATTTACCCAATGCCAACTTACCCAATTTACTCCATTGCTAAATTAACCAGAACGACTATTTAGCCGACTATGAAATAAATGGCCCGTGGGACTTGATATGAAACTATCACAACCGAACATGGGATTATATTGTCCACAAATGTTTTAAATCATCCTTCTAATAGCGACTGCTAATTTGTAATCGGATAATTGAACGAAAAGATCAAAGAGCATTGGGTAAGTTGGTGGGTAAAATGGCATTGGGTAAAATGGAATTGGGTAAATTGTCATGTAACCTAGAAAAACATATCTTGAAACACAGTTTAACTGTAATCTTAAAAATCAGCATGAAAGATATCTGATGAGAAGACGGAAATGATCTCCGATCAGAGAACCCCAAACATAAATGACTTATGATCACACGATCACAGACAGAAACGACCTCTGATCAGACCATTACTGTCAAAAACGACCTCTGATGAGACGGCCATGGTAGTCAAAATTGACTTCTGATCAGACCATTACAGACAGAAATGACCTCTGATGAGTCTACACTCAATCTTTTGAACTCAATTATTTGCTGTTTGATTTAATAGCGACGATTCTTTTTTATGACAATGAGTATACTGTTCCAAAAGCCATTATATTGTAAATGCAGGATCACGCGCATTTAATACTTAGACTGAGGGCCAAAAAATTTGTTAAAGGTACGATGAAAAGGATCAATAGCTCATAGCTACCGTCAAGGTCTCTGAAAAGACATTATTACCACTGTCTTATAGTTAGGAATCGAGTTAGGCGGACATATTGTTCTTTCGATACGTTCTTTCATCTGTTTCGATAAGTGCATCGGTAATAATGTTAGTGGCCGACAGTACTAACTGAAATATCATTTTAGTAAATTATAATCTATCTATACACTAATACCGCTGAGCGAATTCAAAAGAAACCATCTCCATTTCTGATTTGACTTCAATTGGTATTAGATTCATTTTACCACTGCTAGAGACCAATTGTTTTAACAAACTGTAGAATATCATCGTGAAAAGAATGTTTATTTATCTGTTCTTGACTATCACATGCTAGATGATTTCTGGGTTACCTGTCATAAGTGAATACTAGCGATTGCCAAGAAGTCTTTTCGTGAGAGTGGTTTTACTAGAAAGCTGATCCAGCTCAGAGTATTGCCATAATAATTTTTTTTTCAAAATTTAATTTTTTTAAAGGAATTTTCAAGGTCTGTTTTGTGTGTTTTGATAAAAAAGAACTCAAACAATAAATTCATGATTTCGAAAAGAGTGAAAAAAGAATGAATTCCCAAAAACAAAGGATTTGAGAAACTTCAAGGACCATAGCAACGCCTAAATAACACAATTTGCAAGCAACAATAAACCAATTAGAAGAAAAACTACATCAGTACTGAAAAACATTTAAAACGTGATTTTTTTAATTTTTGAAATTTACAGCTTAATAACGTTCTGAGAAGGACATTTTAGACAACAATTAAATGCTGCAGACCTTTGCAATGCTTACAATCAACAAAATGCGACTATGACCTGCCAAATTGGCAGAGTAGTTCAGGAAAAATCGTCAGAAACATTAAGCTGCCCCAAAAATTTAGTTTTTACTTCATTTTTTCAAATTTAAACACCAATAAATTATTGATTAGGCCAATTTGAGAAACCAACTAAAACCTGCATGCAATGAAAGTTTACGATCATCAAAACGCAACAGTTCCCGTACATTTGGTACAGTAGTTTTGGAGAAATTGTCAAACACATGAAGCGTACCGCAATTTTTGGGCTAATGGGAGACATCCATTTCTGGCAAAACGACCAAAAACATTGCCACGTGGACAATTTTGAACCCAATTCAAGTCCACTGAGTAGGTATTGAACACCAAAGACCTCCACTGCGAAATTGGAAAAAAATCCCACATCGCCCTAGAGACCGGGTTGTTTTGTTTGATTTGACAAAAAACAACTCGAACAAGAATTATTAGAAGCACCGTAAAACCGAAACGACAACTTATTGACACAATTTTTTTCTTGCTATGTGATGATTTAGGGATTGGTTGAATGAACTAATATATCGTTTTGTACAATTAGTTTGTTGTGGTACATTGTGAAAAATCAGTAATAAAAAAATCCGACTGTTGTTTTCTCTTTGTACTTAAAAAGAAACATTACTTGCATAAGATCAAAAACGGAGCTGATGTTTGATTTACTAGAAAGTTGAAGTCAATTTTTTAGATGATGACTAAACTATAAATCCAATGAAAGAAGAACAAAAAAAATGGAACTTCAAAAACACACCAACATTTTTTGAATGAAAAAACTTCAAGGACATAAACACCAATAGCTATCAACTGAAGGCATCATAAACGTTTATTAAAATCTCAATAGGAAGATTTAGACCGCACCATAACCTTAAATAATCGGAATTTTTTACGACAACAAAACCATGCTAAATTACCGATAGGATCAGTAACAAAAAAATTCCAAAAAATGTTTGTTTCTCTAAAAATAATTATTTTTAAAAAAAATGAGAAAGAGATTGAAAGTGTTTTTGTCTTAAATTAGGTAAATTGAACTTTAAAAAAACTGATTTGATTGCCTCGAGTTGTCTCTAGTTATTTGTCGGAAATTTAATTTTGAATTCAAAATCTTGCAAGAAACTTGCAAGATTCTTGCAAGATTTCACATTCAAAAGGCGTGTTCAAAAAAAGTCAATTAAGTTCAGTTTTGCTGATCAAAAAAACTGATATCCGTCATTTCATTTGGGTTTCAGTTAGTTTCAGCCACCAATTACACACAAATAAATTTTCCAGAATTCAAAAACTTGCAAGATTCTTGCAAGATTCTTGCAATTTTTTGAATCCGAGCGAATTTATTTTTCTTTGAATTCGGTTTTGTAATTTGTTTAATAAACAAAAGTTTGCTTCAAAGATGTTTCCTAAAACATTTGTACCCCGATTTATTTTTTTGCCTTGATTGATATCTTGCAAGATTCTTGCAAGAATCTTGAAAGTTTTGAATCATCTTGCAAGATTCTTGCAAGATTTGAATCCGCTCATCACTAGGGCAGACGGATTTGAGTCGCGGACAAGGGATCCAGAACCGAAAAAGGGGTATTGGGCCACCCTTGGCCAGATCAAACAGACTTCAGTCACTGTTTGTCAGACTGAACAGACTCTTCGCCAGACGACCATCTGCCAGTCTCTTAAGCAATTGAAATTTGTCTGTCGACATTTTAGTTTTTTTTTTATTTTCAATGATAACTCACCTCTGAAAGATTGATGGCGAAAATTTGGACATAAAATGCTCTATCAACACTCGGAACCCCATTGACAATGAGTGACCGTAATTTGGATTTAAATGAAAGCCTTGACAACGATTTGCGCGTGAATAATTCGTCCGGAACTTGAAAAAGGAACTATTTCTAACGCTCTTAAATTGAGCTTCTCAGAAATATTGAAGCTGTTCACTTACTACACGAAAATGAAGAACCTTTAATTAAATCAATCTTTGTTAATTTCTTGAACAGTACAATGTATGTCCAAGTTTACATTTTGGATCTGTTTTCAAAAAGCCAGCAAATTGAAGTACATTATGTGATAAATTGCACAAATAGTATGGAAATTTCCTTAATATTTGTTCAACTTATCACATAATGTGAGATCTTACAAGATTCGTACTAATGATACAGAAACTTGCAAAATGACTTAGTAAGAATTAGTAGGAATCTTGCAAGATAACTCTTCCTGGATGACTGAGGAAACCAGCTCAATTTGCTCTAAAATAAATCAGATTTGAAATAAAATCTGGAATGCGGTGAAGCTTACTCGAGGTTTGCGAAATGCTTTCAAATAACGTCAATAATTTTGATAATTAGAAAGGATGAATAATTTTAAGCATGAGTTGGAGTTAACTTCACAATGTATATATATTTGGAAAGTCTGCAAAAAACCGTAAGAATGAGAATTTTGGTCTATAAAACTGAAAAAAAAAGAAATAGTTCCAACCCATTAAGACAGAGTTAAACAGATAGAAAAATAACAAAATGGATAAAAGTTTTGACAAATTTAGAGTTGTTCCAAGAGAAAATCTCATTATCGCTCACTTTACTTTTCTTACCACTTAGCAAACAATTGTTTATTCCATTGTTGATGTAAACAAATGTCGCTAAATTAAAACCGAACTGCAGTGAACCTATTTGTCTGGTCAAGGTCGCATATAGTAGTTAAATCTTTTTGTCATCATTATAGTAGTCGAATATTGCGTCGTAACCACAAGTCATGATGTTTGCCCTCTGCTTTCTAAATCAGTTAATGAACTTCAAATGTTGTTCGATTTGAGACGAAACCTAAGAGTGGTTGCTATTTTTCTGCCGCGTAACTGGCGGAACGCGAAACATATAAATAATAATTGATAAATTTGTTTTCAGTACCAAATATTCAAGCTTCGAATAATTAAACCAAGTTAGAGTATAAAGCGTCGTACTGAACGAATGCTAGAAGGCGATTTCCTTCTATTTAGATTAATTAGATTAATTTAGATTAATTAAGATTCTAATTAGATTAAATGTTCAAAATTCATTTAGATACTTATACTGAGACCATTCAAGAGAAACAGAAACAAAGGGGGGTTTAATCAGCCAGTTTTACAAACCAACTGTCTAAATGTATTTAACTTAATTATTTTTCTTTTTTTAGAAAAAAAACACTTTCTTTGTTATCGAGAACACTACCAAAACAAGTCTCCAAAAAATTCGGAATCGTTTAGGTAAATATCCAGAAAAGAGTGTAGCAGTTTTTCAATTTTTTTCATTGCAGAGTCTCAAACTTTTTATTATATCAAGTGAGGGTCCAGTATTTACAAAGAAATTATTGAGAGTTTCGGAGCCAATTGTGTTTGTGATTTTCCATTTTCTTTTTGTATACGGATGGCAAATTTGATTCAGATACATATAAAAACTTTTGGCGTTGGCATCATTTTGTTTATCAGGAAAACTTTTTCGTAGTCGTTGCTTTTTTGGGTTTCTTACTAGTGATTTTGTTTTATTGTTCTGTAAGTGATATTGTTTTTTTTATTTCTTGTAAACTGGACTGCCAAAAGTTATTCCAAAGACTTTGTTTCTTGTAACAAGCATTTTTAACTTCGTTGATATTCCAGTTTCATCTTTTTTTGTTTTTGCTGATTTTATTGGAGTTATAAGATCCAGAGTTTTATTTATAATTTGCTCGAGATCGCAAATTCCTTCCTCCGCTGTGCATAACTGAAAAAAATGTCTTTTGACCTAAGTTCTATTGACAGTTCAACATTTAACTCCAGAACGTCAGTAAAACTGTTGAGAGCATTCCAATTTCTCTGTTTTTCTTTCAATTTTCAATTTTCTCTGTTTTGATTATCGTTAAAGTCACTTACTTTCAAATAAACTCAATAATGGTCTGACACCTCTGTTTTCAGAACCTCTGTTTCACATTCAAAATTAGCGGAGAAAACATCTAGAGTTGAGTTACTTCTGATCACTTCTCTTGTGTGCTCGTTTTTCTCTGATTTTAGGTACAAGTTTAGGGAGTCGATTTCCCTCAGAAAATTTCTCTTTTTTTAATCATTTTTCGAGAAATCTATATTTATGTGCCCGCATAAAATGTGATTGTTCTTTGGTCCCATGACAAAAAGGTGTTCCCGAAGAAAAATCTGTAATGTTAATATATCCGTTTGTGGAGCCTTGTACACAATCGTTACCACAAAACACTGATTTTTTGAAACGCAATTTGCCGCTAAAACTTGTGTATCATTGCTTGCAGTGGTCTTTATTGTTGTTAATTGATATCCTTTGCTCGCTAGCAGAGCTACTTCTCCGCCCTTTTTTAGGTCGGTTGCACTTGACATTATTTTGTAAACTTTTGTTGCCGAACAATTGGTTGTTTGAGTAATTTTTTAACCATGTCTCTGTTAGTGCCAGCAAAAATGGTATCATTTTTTGGCCTCAAAAGTTGTTATAAGTTCATCGTAGTTTGCACCCAATGATCTTTTGTTCTGCAGGAACAGCAGCATGGCTAAAGCTCCTCTTTATTAAGCGCTCTGATGGCATGGTTTGTTTTCTTTGAGAAATTCTTCCTAAAATATATAATTATTGTTTTGATTACCTAATTTTTTTTGTACTAAAGTTGGGCTTTTTTGGCTTACAGTCGCAGATTGCCCACTTAATAGCAATTCTTAACAGAAAAAAAATCAACGAAAGTATAGTTTAAAAAACCAAAAAGTTTTTATGAAAATAGCTTGTTGTTTAATGTAATCTTAACATTGAAATAGTTTTTTCATTAAAAAAATTCAGTGGAAACTGAAAATTAGTTGCCAAAATCTCAGCTTAGTGTCTGAAAAAAATGGATTTTTTTTGAAAAAAACTATAATTGAATCATTTTTGTTGATTTAACAGTTTTGATCAAGGAAAAAAAATCCCACGATGATGCTCCACATTTCTCAATCAATTGCTCGCCTTTCATCTTATTAAATTGACATCCGATCCAACCGCATTAGTGTTACATGACCGATGGGCTCCCCAAGCCTAGGCCTCGACTTATGAAAAGACTTTATAAGTCTATTAGGGGGGCAATATTGACTATAATTACACGGTCGAGGTTCCTACTTAAAGTCGAGCTAGTATCTTTTCCTGGGTCGAGCTTAAGTCTTTTCATAACGAAGAAAGTCCAGCTAAGGTCTTTTAATGGTTCCAGCATTAGTCATTTCATAACCAATAAAGTAAGTCGAGTAAAATTCTTTCCATGGGTCCACCATTTGTCTTTTCATAAGTCTGTTTTTTTTAAAAACAAAATTTATTATTTTTTTTCTGCTTCCGTACACAGAGAAGCAGCGCCGAAGCAAGACTAAATAGCATTGCACCAGAGCAGTCCATCTTAAGAAACAGTCTTCGTCAGATCTTCGTCAAATCTTAAGATAAATAGTTATGGCAGCTCATGTATATTACCATTTTACTTGATTCAATGAAACCAGTTAGTTTAAGTGTGTTGGTCCTATTCCTATTAGCCATGACAAAATTTCAGCGTTATTCAGTTCGTTTTCACCCCAAAAATTATGAACTATCTTTTTTTAAAAAATGATGCAGGTTTTTGAGGGATAAGTGGTTCCTCTGAATCGTACAAAATGAAGGAGCATGTACGGTGACTACGTTATATACAATATTGCACGGACAATTTTAATGGCAAAAAAACAGACTTATGAAAAGTCCAATGATGGACCCATGAGAAGACGCTAACTCGACTTTGCTTGCAAATATTGTCTCGAGCTTAAGTCCAGTCCATATATTGGGTCGAGCTAAAGTCTGTTGTAAAATTTTGGGTCCAGCTAAAGTATATTGCAAAAAAAATTTGTCGAGCTAAAGTCCAAAATGTCTTACAGTCACGCTAAAATCTTTTCATAGCTCAAATGAGTCGATCATATCTTTTCATTGGGGTTGAGCATTGTCTTTTCATAAGTCTTTACCTAGACCTGGTTCGTTGTTTTACTACACTGTCCATTATCCTTCTGTTATCAATGGAGATTCGGTTAAGAAGAGGAGTCAGTTTTACCTAGTGAACTTTGATAGTTCTGTTTCAAAACAATTTTGAATAGTTTTGTTTTGCCGCTGCTGCTCTTATAGCCTGCTGTCTATTACTCATACCTAACTCCAAGTGCGTTTCTTTACTGGGCCAGTGTAAAGGCAATTTTTCGTCATGGACTAATTCATGCCAACTCTTTGACTCGTCAGACTTGCGTTCAGTCTGTTTTTACAAGGGTCAGACTTGGGCCAAGTGCTAAAAAAAATTTTGGACGGGGATCGAGACCTCGATCTCCCTCTTCCTTGACGATTGTGCTTCGCTGAATATACTGTTGAATTTTAATCTTTGTGCCGTTAATAAACGCTTAAAAGAAGCAAATTTCAAGCGCGAAAACGAGCAGAATATATATTCCATGAGAGATATGCATTTACAGTGGCCAGTAGTGATTAACACTTGGAGTTCGGTACGGGTGTGTCCATGATATAATCTTGATTTCGTTAAAAATTGTTCTTTGTTTTTTCTTGAATATTGGCTCATGTTTGGTTTCCAACATAACATATGTTTCGATATGTTTTGTTTTTGCTAATAATCTCATAAGTTCGGACTTCATAATTTCTGGCTCTACTCTTGCTAGGAGTCTGGTTGTGATTTGTTACAGTTCACTTAAAAATATAGCCTGCCTTATGTTTCTGTCTATAATTTTGTGTTTGCTTATCTAGTTCTAAATTACACAGTTTGTTATTGCCTTTGTACCCGATTTCCAAATTTGGCTTCCGATCGTTTTCCTTAGTTTTTTAACTCTTGTGTGTGATTGTGCTTATTGTGCAGAAATCGATCGTCCACCCTGGTGATTGATAATAATAAAATCTTGCGAGAATCTTGCAAGGAACATTACAAGGGAATGCATAGATCTTCCATTTTGCATGAAAGATTCTTGCAAGATTTCGAAATCCGCTTGCAAGATTCTTGCAAGTTTTTGAGTTCACTTTTTTGGCTCCAGGGGGCAACTGGTCGAGCTGAAAATTGAAGGATGAAGATTAATTAGTTGACATTGTGTCGGAAAACTGTCTCAAGTCCAATTGAAAAACAGACTTCGAGATTTCCCTTTTTCCTGGCTTGGGACAGGTACTGCCGGTGCTGCTTAAAATAGCTATAAGAGAATAAACTACTTAAACAAATTTTTCACAATTAAAAAAAAAATTTGCACCCTAGTTCATTTTTTGCCTTAATTGATATCTTGCAAGATTCTCGCAAGATTCTCGGGTTTTGAATTTTGAATCATCTTGCAAGATTCTTGCAAATTTGAATCTTGTCATCACCAGGGCAACTATCTCTCCGTGTCATTTTGGCTTTTGGATGTGTTTTTTCTCTAATTTTCTACCCGGACTTTTCATGCCATTTCGGTTGAGCGCACAGTTATCCGCACCAAACGCCATTGATTGTAAGCGTTATTTTGTTGATCTTTTCGTATGTGATTCTTTGTGATTCCATAATGTTTTGGATGTCTTTAAGTTTTTCTATTTCTGGTTCATTCTCTTAAGTCAGTAACATGTATTGGCAAACTTCATTCCAGTAGTCTTTGAAATTTTTTCTGGCTCGTTAAATTAGGTTCTGTGCATTGTTTTAATGTGCTTGTATTGCCATGTTATGAATGATGTAGTATCTGTTATTAAGAACAATCAGTAAATCCGGATTATAGTACCATAGTAATTCAGCGCTGAATCATAGTATTTCTCAGTCTGTTTTTTGCTATGATCAGATTACTATAAAATGAGTAATTTAGGGTGGTGGTGGTCAAGCAAGCCGATAGGCAAGCAAGCCGAATTTTGAAAATGAGGTCAAGTAAGTCGAACAATTTTGGGATACCCGTATTTTAAGTTGCCCCTGGCGGGCCGGTGGGCGCGCTTCGCGCGCGTCGCGGCTTCGCCGCGATAACCGGCCCGCGTTTCCGGATTACATCCCACAGCGGATGAGAGGCATGGCCATGGACAGCGGTCTGCTGAGGCCCGTACCCACTAGATGTCTAAAAATTGACGTATTTTTGTTTCTTTGGTGCATTGGAATTCATTATGCACTATAATACTACGCGCAGTATTGATTGCAACGGCTAACAATGTATTATTTCTGATAGATTACATAACTATAGCATAACTTTCGGCTTGCTTTTCTGTCGGCTTACTTTTACGGATCTTTTCTGTTTTTGCCCCCCCCCCCCCGTCCATTTGCACCCCCCACTTACGCATGTTATAGCGTATTGTTTGGATTTTATACATTTACATACAATTACGCACAAACAATTTAATTATGCAGCGAAGTTTTGAAATTAAGACGTATACGGTAATTGAACTTTGCTTATAATGTAAGCAGACAAAGAATAATGCGTCATTTTACTATTTTTGCGCTTATATTCCATAGGATTGGCTTTATGACACTAATTTTTTTGATAACCGGAAACAAAAATCCATCCAATCTTGTGCTGGTGCCGGCACGTTATTGTGCCTAAATTGAAGGATCTCTAAGGACAAAAAAGTACATATTTGGGGGGTGCAAACAGCCTGGTTATATAGGACTGGGGGGGGCAAAAACAGAAAAGATCCACTTTTACTTCGGCTTCCTTTGCGTTCGCCGTAATTTAGGACAACAAAAAGCGGATCTCTTAAAACATTATGAACAGCCTACAGATAGGGAATTCTTTTTTTAACTGGGAAAAATTTCATTCTGTCGTTGCACTGCACAGGGACAAAACGACCTTCTCTAAATTCATCTCTGAAAAGCCTAAATCGGAAACATGAATTGTTTTATGTTTAGATAAAATAATTGATCTTTCTTGAATATCAAGATTTTGTTCCTTTTCAAATTTAATTTTAGTTATTTAAAGTTTGTTCTCAGCTTACTAGCCCTCCAATTAGTTTTGAATTCAACTTCTGACTCAACTTCTGGCATTTTGGTTCAACTGGCATATCCACTCCCTGTAGAACAGCCGTTCTCTTTCTGTTCCTACTGCAGCTGATCTGGTTGATTTTGAAATAAGCCGACATTATTAACTCGAACATAATAAATTGTTACATTGCTTACTGAGATGTTCAGAAGAGTATGGCACGGAAGGTTGATCAGCATGAAACAGAATTAAAGAAGAGACACAGTGTACTGTTTCACCAACCCCGCCCCAACACCCCGGAGTGATATGACCCCCACAGCATTTCTAGTGGAGTAGTTAAGTGGAATACAAAGGTCCTGGGAATCATATCACTCCGGGCAGTCATATATAAATAGCAAATCTATTGAAAGTGGCTCCATACACCTGTTTGTTGTACAATTTCTTCTTACTATGTAATAATAATATTAACTTGATTGGATTATACTTAACCTTCTTTGTTTTCAGCTCTCAGGCAGCGTTAGTATTGATAACAATCTTCTGAATCTCAATAAAATGATCTCTGTTTCCAACTTATCCTGGCATCTCTTAATTTTGAAACCCTTTCTTTCTTTCGTGTTTTCTTTATGATAGATCAATAATTACCTGGACTCTCGTGCCATAGCATATCAGTACTGAAACATTAAATTCCAACTGTAAATCGTCAGCCCAGATCTGTTTCTGTTTTCGTTGAGCTAAATCTGGACAATCATACAAGTTTCCATTACAATCTGAAATTAAAACCATAAAAACCTAGAATTTCAGGTCACAATTTTCAGTTTCCAGGCACTCGGCGTTTATTTACTGGTTTTAGCGAGTATTTACTGGATTTGGCGGGTATTTATACAAATGTTAATACGTTACTTTCCCTTTATTTTTAAGATTGTAAGAAGTCGTCAGGCTTGAAAATGTCATCGTCCAAAGTTTCATTTTTTTTATTTTTTCACAATTTTTCATGATTTTCCTATGAAAATCATGGGAATCAAAACCAAGGACACTCAGTCTACTTTCAGAAACAAAACTATCTATGGAACTTATACTGCACGTCATGAGTAGCAATATACTCTTAGGATACACTGATACAGTACTGGGCTGACAATATACAATTGGAAAACAATGTTTCAGTATTGACATACTATGGGACGAGGGTCCTCGAACCCAAGTGAGTTACATAACGTAAATTATTTAATTGTTAATACACATAGATTTAATTACACGGGCCGAGGTGTCAACGCTAAAAAACGCAAAATCATGTAAGATTGGCGTTGAATCCGTTGGATTTATGTAATATCTACGCTAAAATTCAACGCTAAATATGTAAGATCTTCGCAAAAATTCAACGCTAAAAATGCAATACTGGCGTTGAGTCCGTTGAATTTATGTAAGATCTACGCTAAATTCAACGCTAAATTTGTAAGATCTACGCTAAAATTCAACGCTAAATATGTAAGATTGGCGTTGAATCCCTTGAATTTATGTAAGATCAACACTAAATTCAACGCTGAATATGTAAGATCTACGCTAATTTCAACGCAAAATATGTAAGATTTACGCTAAAATTCAATGCTAAATATGTAAGATCTACGCCAAAATTCTGCGCAAATTATGTAGGATTGGCGTTGAATGAGTTCAATTTTTGTAAGATCTACGCTAAATTCAATTTTAAATATGTAAGATCTACTCTAAAATTCAACGCTAAATATGTAAGATCTACGCCAAAAGTCAACGCAAAATCATGTTAGATTGGCGTAGAATGCGTTGAGTTTATGTAAGATCTACGCTTGAGCGTAGATCTTACATAAATTCAACGCATTCAACGCCAATCCTACATAATTTGCGCAGAATTATGGCGTAGATCATACATATTTAGCATTGAATTTTAGCGTAGATCTTACATATTTTGCGTTGAAATTAGCGTAGATCTTACATAAAATCAACGCAATCAACGCCAGTCTTACATATTTTGCGTTGAACTATGGCGTAGATTTTAAAAAATTAGCGTTGATTTTAAACGTAGATCTTACATAAATTCAACGCATTCAACGCCAATCTTACATATTTTGCGTTGAATTTTTGCGTAGATCTTACATATTTATCGTTGAATTTTAGCGTAGATCTTACATATTCAGCGTTGAATTTAGTGTTGATCTTACATAAATTCAACGGATTCAACGCCAATCTTACATATTTAGCGTTGAATTTTAGCGTAGATCTTACAAATTTAGCGTTGAATTTAGTGTAGATCTTACATAAATTCAACGGACTCAACGCCAGTATTGCATTTTTAGCGTTGAATTTTTGCGAAGATCTTAAATATTTAGCGTTGAATTTTAGCGTAGATATTACATAAATCCAACGCTTTCAACGCCAGTATTACATATTTTGCGTTGAATTTTGGTGTAGATCTTACATATTTAGCGTTGAATTTTTTCCATTCCATTTCAGACCACTTTACGATTTAAAAATTTATCAAGTTATTTTTTTCAAAAAATCAATTTTTTCACTGTTTCGACACCTATACTTCACAGGTGAGAAAAGCGAAGTCAGCAAAAAAACACTTTTTAGTGCTCTTTGATTGTGCAACATTCATTTCAGACCATTTTACGATTTCAAATTTTTCCAAGTTTTTTTTCGAATAATTAATTTTTTTCATTGTTTCAAGCCCTATACTGCAAAGATGAGAAACATGAAGTTAGAAAAAAATCATTTTTTAGTGCTCTTTTATAGTGCAAAATCCAATAAAGACCATTTTACGATTTCAAATTTTTCATTTTTTTTCGAAAGTTATGTTTTTACTGTTTCGACCCCTATACTGCACAAGTGAGAAATATGAAGTCAGCAAAAAATAACCCTTGAGTGCTCTCTTACTGTGCAAAAACCATTTCAGACCATGTTAGGAATTCAATTTTTTTTCAAAACTTGAAAAAAAAATTAAATTTTTCCCATTACGCCTCACATGGTAAATGCGTTGAATACATTGAAATTATGTACGATCTTGGCTAAATTCTACGCAAAAAGTGTAAGATCTACGCTGAATTCAGTGCCAAATATGTAAGATCAATGCTGATTTCAACAATTAAATATGTAAGATCTATGCTAAATTCAACGAAATATATGCAAGATATACGCTAAATTCAACGCAAAATATGTAAGATATGAGCTAAAATCAACGCAAAATAAGTAAGATCTACGCTTTATAAGGATTGCGGCTCTAAACGAAACCAAGGTACTGTAGCACAATGGCAGAAGAGGCGACAAGCAATCAGACGGTCAGAAGTTTGAGTCCCATACGCAATCGGAGGCTAATAGTTCAAGTCAACTCTTTGATTTTTTGTAAAATCAACGCTAAATTCAACGCAAAAATATATAACGTCTACGCTAAACTCAACGCTATTTTTGAAAGATCTACGCTAAGTATGCAAGATCTACGCTAAATTCAACGCTAAATATGTAAGATCAGCGGCAACTAGAGTTGACAAGTTGGAAAATTCACCGCCATTTCTTCCATAATTTTGCGTTGAATGCGTTGAATTTTTGTCTTTAAATTCAACGCATTCAACGCAAAATTATGTAAGAAAATTGCGGTGAATTTTCCAAATTGTCAACGCTACTTGCAGCTGATCTTAAATAATTTTGGCCGAATTCCTCGGCCCGGGTATTGATGGGACCCTGAGCCACCACTAGCTAGTTTATAATCTATGTTTGCGTCTATGTATGTTTAGCGGTGACCGAGTCCCCACTAGTCTCAGCAATCATACTTTTTACAATTTCTTGATACAATTTCTCCATGGCTATGAGCAGTAATAGGGTGAGCAAGGCTCCCCGGGGGGGGGGGGGGGGGGTGTAGACCCCATGTATTAAGATAGGGTATAGGAGTTATTTTTGAGAGAGAGTCTACACTAATGTATTAAGATAGGGTATAGGCGGGGTACATGTATTAAGATTGGTTATAGCGGCGCCACGTATTAAGATTAGTTATAGCGGGCGCCCCGTATTAAGATTAGTAATAGCGGGCGCCACGTATTAAGATTAGTTATAGCGGGCGCCACGTATTAAGATAAGTTATAGCGGCCGCTACGTATTAAGATTAGGAATATCCTCCGCAATGTATTATGATTGGGGATAAATCTAGGGGTGAGTAGTAAGGCAGGAGCAGACCAGGGTGATTTTCCGAGCCACTTGTCACGTGATTTTAGAGGCCATGTAGGGATTAAATATACATGCAGCGCGCAAGGAAATGTACAGTCAGCGCGTACGTACAGGCGGGGAATTGTACAGGCAGCGCGCATTAACGGATAATTTCCCTCGCAGTAAATTTCAAGATCTTGTGGTTTAACCACAGCAATGTATTAAGATTAGGTATAGCCGCCGCAATGTATTAAGATTAGGTATAGCCGCCGCAATGTATTAAGATTAGGTATAGCTGCCGCAATGTATTAAGATTAGGTATAGCCGCCGCAATGTATTAAGGTCAATTATATCCACTAAAATTGAGAAAATTGAAAATTTTTAAAAGAATGAAATATGAAGGTACAAAAAGACAGACACAGTATTAATCAAGTACATTATAAGCAATTTTAAACACAACAGAGAGCGCTCACAATACGAAAATTGATTAAATAAATTACAAGTTCAGGGGTACAGTATGAATTCCATCAGATAACACTTTTCGTTTAGGACAAAAATATGAGAGTCCTTTCTTTGTTTGTTCATAGGTAGCGACGCAGTGGTTGATTGTCCGAAATCCTCTATTTGTAGATGTTAAATTGATGATTTCTTCCATCACTCGCCGATATTTTTCCAATAGTCCATCTCCGGTCTCTTCCAATGTTCGTTTGTTCAGTCCTTTGCTGCTGAATTTGTACTTATCCGATTTGGCATCGTAGCAACAATATGTTTTGCTACAGAGACAAATCATTTCAGTACATCTAAATTCTTCCTTGAACAGACCTGGTTCACGCTTATCGTGCTTTTTATGTTTATCACAACAAGTTCTAGGGAAGAAATTTTGTACAGCATCAGCTTTGAAAGAATCATCACAATCGTGTTCCCTCAGAGTTTCCCAATCTGCTTTTTTAGATGGACGAATGCAATCGTACAAATTATCGTGCGCTAGAGCTAAGTATAAGGAGTCAGTGTCCATTTCTAACTCTTCGAACGTGTCGACATCGCAAAATTTATCAAAAAAATTGTAATAAAGCTCCAACATACGTAATTTTGCGTACTGAAGTATAAAAAAGCCGACTATTATCGGTTCACGGTGCTCAATTTTTGATTTTACAAGTTCAACTTCGTATAGTTCTTTTGACACACTGTTAAGTCTCTTAAACAATTTCCCGTTGATAGCTTTGTGTGTCTTTTCATCGTTCAAGTATTTTGTCTCTGTATGTCTGCTTCTGTCCATGATTTGGTAACCATAGGAACTATTCCCTAACAATTTCATTGTTTCTGCTACAACGCTTGATTTAGGATTTTCATCTCCAACTCTTCTAGCATCAACAACCGATTGGACAAAACTGTTGAAGCATTTTTTGGGTGTGTACTGAACGAAGCGATAAATTTTGGTGCATTTTAGCCCAAGACTAAGGTAAAAGTTGAGTAAAGGTGCTATGACTGTTCCATTCTCCAACTTGAAGCTTGAAATTAACATGCGTTGCAGTTGCTTGAGTAAATCGTTATCAATTGCATAATCCCTCATATAATCACCAATATCTGCTCGACTAACATTAAAGTTTTTAAAGATTGGTGGAAAGTTCGAGAACTTGTATTTCAACCCATCTGGAACTTCGAGATCACACTGAACGTAACCAAATAGTTTATCTTCTCTTATCTTTGTAAGTGGAGATTCTTGTGTCAGAGGTAGCTTGAATGGGAAATTGCTTCTCACGTGAATTTTTACAGATTCATCACCTTTGACAGTTTCCCACCGGTTACATTCCCATATCTCAATAACTTTATATCCCTTGTTTCGCAAATAGTCTCGTCTTAGTTCATCGTATTCCCGTTTCTTTAATCCTTTCTGAGTCTCTTCTTCTGACGTGCTTGCTCTTGCTTCCTGACATGCACAAAAGTGAAAGTAACAACCCATTGCTTCAAAAATAGTTTTACAGTGAGCACAAAATCCGTCTACATTAAAACAATCAATCTTTTTCTGAGTTCCAGTTGTGTAGTAGCTTTCAATAGTGCAGTTAGGACGTTGAGATTGTAGGTACGACAAAACCATGTTCTCAAATTTCCTCGATTTATTTTGTCTAGCTTTAAACTTCTGAGAGTCTGAATCAAACTCCCATCTAGTGTAAAGCCCAGTGGGCATTTCTTGACACATTGAGAAGGGGTAAAGTTGACTGGCGTCTATACCCACAATTGATTTGCAAATGTTTTCTGTGTTTCGAATATAGGTTTGATCCACAATCGCTTTTCTAGTAAACACAATAGAGGGACCACCGGTCATATCTTCGCGTATTTTATCATGTAAATCTTTGTCTGCTTCAACAAAAGGATAGAATTTGCTATTAGTTGATTTGTGTAGACAATTATTGGCTAAATTAGGTAGTGTGCAACCCAGGTTTAACATATCAATCCCTTTGTTATGATAGAATTCCATCATTTTCTGCATCGCTTCTAGTGTCGGGACAACATCTTTGTTATTATACCACCTGACAAAGTCTTGAAAAGTTGTCATTTGTTCGTGCTCCCACACACTTTCCAGGTAATTGTAGTTGTCGAATCCCGAGGGGGCACTACCTTCAACCTAAGTTTTTTCAGAGCCTCCTGTTGGGAAAGTCCACTATTTAACAATTTTATGAAATCCGTAAATTCTTTTTCCAAGGGATTGTGATCTCTCAACTTACTAAAGAAACATTCGTAAGGGGAAAGGAAAGTTATATCCAATTTGTTTGGTGAGTCGAACCATTCATAAGGGAAAAATCCTTTGGTCTCATTTGTCTTGTAAGCTTTGAGGAACGAATCTAGTGATGTTGCTCCATCAAGAAAGTTTAGAATATCGAGAAACTGAACATCACCAAATTTAAAGGATACAAAATGATTAGATTTTTTAATAACCGTTGGTTGAATATCGCGCTCGTGAATGAGGTAGGGTAGTAAATAAGACTTGATAAGATTCAGATCATATTTCCCGCTGTTGAATCCAAATACAGGTAAAATACTGACATAACGTTCAAAATGTTGTTGTAGTTCGAGAAGTTGATTTTTCTGAATTTGGAAGAATTGAGTCGACATATCAATTTCTTCTTCTTCGATATATTGAAATTCAAACATTGGAGTACTCTCTTCTTTCCTTCCATTAAGCTTCTCGAAAATAGAACTTACTCTGTTTTTAATTGCATTTTCATTCGAGGAAAATTCTTGCAACATTTCTGCTTTACTTCTGCTAGCTAGTTCTTCTATTGCTTCAACAAAAGATACAATCAGTGTCTTGGGGTCTCTGTTGCAAAGGAAAATAGGTTCTTGTAATAAATTAGAGGAAATTGACACAGATATTGGTTCATGTTTTCCTATCTAAGTAGTTGTATTGGTATCTTTTAGTTCATTAGATGGAACGCAGATTGATTCGAAGTCAAATACAGCCAAGTTTTTAAACAGTTTTTGTTCTTCCTCATATCCAATTCCAAAACCGTCAAGTTTATCGAACAAAGTTTCTCTCAAAGCGTAAACACTCTTCGGATATATGTGCTGTATCCTATCTTTACAAGATTTCACGTGACGGTGGAAATTACCAGCACGCTTGATAAAGGTATCACAATTTGGACAGCGGAATCGTTTGAGGAACGTGTTGATATCATCAACATAGCAAATGTGGTTGTTGTAGCGCAGTAGATTAATGTTGCTCTCGTACATCTCAATACTTCTTCTGGCAAGTTCACCTACAAAATCCCCGTCCTCAATGTCAATGTCATAAATGAAAATGTTGTGCTTTATAGCCTTTTCAACAAACACAAGGTGATCCATTGACACTCCTCTAAAGTTAATTGCGTCATGACCAGACTCGTGGAGAAAGTCACTGAACAACTTAGCTGCGTTTGTTTCCAGCTCAGCTGATCCATACAAGTGAACAGCCACAGCTCTAAACAAGCAAAGGTAGTCCTTGTAGGTTTCTCCGTATCCATTCGTAACAAGACAATTTACATCGCTTCTCCTCAACAACTGTTCAGGTATAACAGCATCTAAACATCCCATTGGGATATTGTCGAGAAGAGCACAGAAAACTGTTACATTCGTAGTTAGTGCATACCGCCATTTTGTGTTTGCCCTTTCTTGAGCACAAGTCTCAATCAAATCCATTTTCTCTACTCTATCCTGAAGTGAGACTAAGTCTCCGTTAGAACAAAGTAAATGAGACTTCTCAAAGAAGATGTTGTTCTCATGAGCATAAAAGTATCGGTATTCGTCTGTGTCAACATTTCTTAAAATAAATCCCAGGGATAAATTCATTTTTGGAGCACAGTTAAGCTTTTAAAACAGTTCCTTCAGTTTTTCATTAATTTCGCTGGGATCAAGTTTTGACAATTTAAAATTGAATACTCTATGTCTCCCATTCTCCATCTCAGTATTGTCAAAGAAGTGTTGACAGGCACTAAGTTCCCGCTGTAACTGTTTGTTGTTCCTATCCAATTCTTCCGATTCTAGTACTTCTTTCAAGCTTTCGCTGGATTTGGTTCCAACTTTGGTCGATGTTCCGTGTTTCCGTCTCTTATGTTGTTGAAGAGAATAAAATTTTGGAAATTCCTCCAAGCATATGGTGTACACTGTAATAGGCTTCTTTTCTTGAGGAGCGTGATGCTTAGCAAGGTGGTAGTTCAAGTCCTCTTTCCTCTTTGTGTAGAAATGTGGACACTTGGGACATTTTAAAGTCCCACCATCACACGATTTTTTGTGTTGAGCCATTTGCTGCTTGACAACCATTTTCTCGCACTTTGCGCATTTGACAGGTAGATTTCTATCAAGTGAAGTGAATAAATTTTAAGTAAATTGCCGAGCAACTGTATCTGATAACAAAGTGAGAATGAATACAATTTTTGGTTTTTTAGTTAAAATAACTTTTATGACTAATTATTTCCATATAAGGAAATGACGTAATTTCTATTTTTAGTAACATTACGCAGTACGAAAGTTCAAGAAGTTCCTACGAAGCAGTGACAGTGTTACTTTCTACATTGTATTTACATCCAGAAAACATCCAAAATGTGTAACCTTATTCCTTGGAGGAAAACTGGAAATCTTAAGTTATATTTATTTGTCATATTGCTGACTTGTGTTACTTTTTTTTACAATACAATACTATTCATCCCAAAACAGACTTCTTAAAAAAATCTATTTGTCAGATTTATGCTCACTTAGAGAATACAAATATTATTGTAAACAAACTAATTTTGTAATTTCATCGATAAAACACTAAATGTGTTTTTACAACAATATTAAAACATTAGAGAAGAAACCTCCTACTTTAATTGAAGATAACTTATATACAATTGACGTCAACGTGATTATATAACAAATTACAAACCAATCAAATTTTAGTATTAAGAAACTTGTTGTAAAGTTAGTGATATCGTTTTGCTTATCTCATTCTCTCTTTTAACATTTTTTTATTTTAATAGATTAATACGTGAATTTTTACTCATTTGTGAAACATGTTGATCAAAAACCACTTACAATTATTGGCAAAGATTCACAAGAGCAAAGAAGGTATACCTGATTCATACAAAATGACGAAATTGATGTAGATTCATACTTTTTTTACAATTTTTTGGACATTTTCACAAAATCCAACAGAATAATCCGATTTAGTAAAAGACTTGAGTATGCAACGTTCTCTATTAACAAATTTGAATATGAGGAGTTTATTGCGAAACAGTCTTTCGATTTATCCTCAGTATTGAATGTAAGCAAATACGAATTGTTGCTCATTTTGAACTCCGTCCCCGATATATTGGAACAGTACAGAAATATTTCACAAACAAACTTTGTTCCTCTCCCAGAACCAACAACAATAACTTCTTTACTACAGAGTGCTTTGTACTTCCATTATTACAACGAGTACAATGCAGTGGGAGTACTGATTAGGTTCGGAATTCGTTTACCTAACGCATATATAAAGAAATTTGATTCCAAAAATGGAACATTTTCCGAGCTTGATCTGAAATTTGACGAATTGGAAAAAATTTATCAAAGCTTGACTTTTTTGGGAAATTATGTCACTTCATTTCAACTTAAATAGACCATTTTAGGTAAAAGCATAGTCGGAAACCTGAATGTATCCTTCACTTCCTACCCTGTTAGAAAATTTTACCCAAATTTGGATTTGAATTTCAGTTCGTCCAGAAATTTCAAGCCAAACGTCACTTTTTCTCATGAAATCTTCCATCTTTGGTTACTGTTGTCTGATTGGACAGAGCACACTATATATAGAAGTTGTTGATTTTGACATTGTCATTTGATCCAACTTCTCTGAAAACATCATCACTACTTTCTCACATTATACTAACTACTCCTCAACATTTTATCCTGCTATCGAGCTCCAACATTCACTTTCCTCTTGTTTAAAAATACTTATTTTAGTTCTAACTTTTGTTTAAATCTAATTTATATATCCTGTTCCCTTCCTAAAAAGGAAATTTGCTGCTTTATAACTTTCTCTCCACTGATTGCTTTTATCACGTTCTCGACAAGAATCTTTTCATCCATTCTCATCACTTTCTAACAAAAACCTCTTCTATCATTTTTTCCAAAATGGAGTTCACCGTTCAAAATAATAACCTTCTGTACTCATTTTCTTTTACTGAGGATATTGCTCGGAGAGGTGTTCGAGATTTATCAAACGGACTGTATGAGTCTCTGATCACTTTACCCATTACTGTGTGGCACATTATTGAGCACCAGCGACAACAGTTTGATACATATCATCAAGGACAGGTCCCAATCACAGAGAATCAGCTCGGAACTCACGCGATGGGACACGAAGTTGCTGTTGTCAGTGGACACCACTATCCTCACGTTAATGGATCTGATTTTCCTGCCAACTACGTAGCTGGAAATATTCAGTACACATTTCCTTGGGAGGAAGGGCAAATTCCAAACAGTTGGTTCACTACACCGGATGTAGGTGAGGTATCAGGCCCGGAGGTGGAAATTAATCTTCTCCAAATATCTTCAAGAGCTCATAGTAGAGAACATAGCGAGTTGAGTATCGATACTAGTACCACCACGTCATTTAACGATCTGGAAAACTTTGATCCAGCGCAGTACTATGGATCTACTGACATGTCAACTACACCCTCGATGACAACCCCTTCGATTGAGGAAGGAACAGCTCACAACCCTATCTTTTTGAGTGATGTACCTAATACCCCAGTCACTGTTCAACCAATTCAACTACCTGGTAGAATTGAGCGACAAAGAGGTTTCGGTAATGAAATTCAGAACTTACTAGAATATGTTATTGAAACTCTTTTTGAATGATTTCTATGTTCAACTTTGTAAACTATTTTGTATTTGTTCGTAAAAATAATAAAATTTCTGAATACCTTTTGGGTGTTTCGTATTAAATTTACATTTTCAATTTTATAATTTTTTTACTACTTCTTTCAAGTTTTCAGAATAAAAGATTAACACGAAAGGTTACTTGATAATTTAGGTACTTGGTTATTAATGAAAATTTGTTTTTCCACGATTAAGAAAAATGCCGAATTTAATTTTGATATTTAAGAAAATTGTCGAATTTATTTTCGATATTTAACAAAAAATGTCGAGAAAAAAATCGATTTTTAAGAAAAAATTACTGTTACAAATCCGATTTTTAAGCTGCAAGAACAGATTCAAAAATTGTCATTTTAAAAATGATTAAAATTTATGTTTTTTGCTTAAAATCATACCGTAGAACTAAGAAAAATGAGAAAAAAATTGCACATTTTGCACGCACAGTTTGGTAACATTTTTGATTTTTAACGAAAAATCTGAGGTTCTATTTTTGACTTTTAACAAAAAATGTTCTGTGAAAATTTGACATTTAACAAACAAATCGACTTCAAATTTCGACTTTTAGAATATACACTAATAATAAAACATTTCAGAAAAAAAAATACTTTATTACTTTCTAACTTCAAAGTACAACATGGGGTTATCAATTATTCCGTGACCATCTAGTAAACAATCAACAATTTTTATTAATTCACTCTCATACTTTGAGTTCTTGAGTGACTGAATTCGGTCGAAGAAGGATGATCTCAATGTTTGTGTGCTTGCATTTCAGTAGATGTCTCTTTAACTTTTTTTTCTACTCAATCTCTTCTTTGACACGCTGGGTAGTTTTTCAACAAATTTGTTTTCCGAATTATGTTGTACCGCTCTCTTCAATTGGGTGAAAACAAGTCCTGCTTCTTCCTTTGTGTGACCAAAAAACTGATGTTTATGTAGGGTGTATAAGCAGTCCACTGTCTGATATTGAAAAGATAAATCATCCAATTTTTGGAGTAGTTCATTAAAGGAAGATGAAATAAGAATTATGTGATTAGAACAATTTTTCAGAGGACAAAAAGTGTAATTGTGAGACGCGACAGAGTATTCACTAGTAAGCAAGTAAGGTTTATAATCCTTAACTGATACGCAAATGAACAAGGCTTTCTCACAAAATTTTTTATAAAAGTCAGGTAAAACTTGACACATAACTGCTGCCATTCTGTAACCAAAGTGATTTTGGAGTGATTCTTTTTAACTACCGTATAAGGAAATAACGCAATTCAGTTCAAACGCAGCGAAAATTTCATTTGAAAACAATGACACAGTTCAAGAGACAGCAACTCAGAAAAATCCGTTGTTTTACTTGTTCTAAATATTTCAAACACTATTACTCGCTAATGCAACACAGACGTGCTAAACATCAAGATAAATATGCTGCTCTAGTTCAAATGTTTGCTCAACTTAAAATTTCTGACTAAGTTTCCTTATAAGGAATTTTTGCAAAATGACGCAATTGAATTTTCCATATTTGGAAATGAAAGAAGGAAAATGACATCATTACCAAATAAAGGTGATCAGAAACAATAGAGGAAGTAAAATTACAAGTCAAATCATTCAATTAATTTCTCTCTGTCACATTAAGTTGATAAAATGTCTCTCTCTAAAGTCTCTCCGTTTTACTCGAGTGCTCCGTCTATGTTTACCGATTCTCAACCTAAACTGGAACTGATTCGGTTCCATTTTATATAGACTTTGGTTCTAACCCAAAAAGATTTGGGAGATTAACTGTGTCCCAGATTTTTAAAAGCGGACAAAATTATTCCGAACCAACTTTCCAAGTCTTCAAAAAAGATAATTCTGGAACATTTGAGAAGTACCAACAACTTCGAATTGGAGATTACGAATTCAAGAAATTCTGTTTCCTCAAGAACAATATCCTGAATGGGGAATTGGAACTGAGTGAGCACCCGACTCAATTTGATAAGAACCCATGTATGGAGGATGTGCTGCAACGATGTCACAAAGTCAGAGAGGTCAGCATAGGACGAAATTGACGAATATATGTGACTTTCATTTAATACGTTCAGGAGACTCCAGCCTCCATTTATGTGCAGATTCGGCTCTTTTGTCGCAAAGAATACAATGAGTTCAAGCAGGTGACTTATGTCAGCTACACTTTGGACTAGTTCAAGGAACTGATTCAAAAATTGAATGACTTTTCTAACATTGAACAATGTACATTTCAATAATAATTGTTGTGTGATTTTGCAATATGTCTTTGTCTTCTCTACAAAAAATTTTTCATTTTAAAAATCTTTGATCTGAGAATGAGTTGGGATATTGCTTGCTCAAGAAACATATTTTTGAGTCTCAGAGATAAGGCAAAGGTTTTTCACGTTAGACTTCATTACGAACTTAAAAGATATTCCTATACTGTTCTTGGAGCTCAAAATTTTCCCAAATTAGAAAATTTGGACATAGAGTCCCAAATTTGAGAATTTAGGTGGATTATTCACAACGGATTACGCAGAACAAGTCTTATATATCGTTCAGATAGACAACAAGTTACCATTTCACAACATCGTTGGAACGGATATCAGTGGAGTTTTCTGACAAATATTGAATTGAAAAAAGAAGAGTACGAGAACTTACTAGAGCATCTACCTACACTTTTATCTTATATTGAAAAATTTAAGAAAACTTGCATTGACATGGGTGAAGGAACGCAAAGTTGATGGATATTGTCGTTCTTGTCAACATATTCAATTGTTACGGAAGCATCCTTTCAATGTTTCCCGAAAATGAAAAACGCCAAAACTGTTTTTTAGCGGCCTGTAAAATTTGGGACGAGAATATAAATTTGGAGGAAATTAACCAAAAATTTCCTCATGGAGGACTTATTGGTTATTGAAATTCTTTCTTAGACTTCTTCTTTGCTAGATTGATTGTTTTTCGATTACATGCTATACTACACGATTCTGCTGGAGCGGTTAAAGCAACTACAAACAAAGGTCCAGGATACTGTTACATTTTACCAAATTTTGCAAGCTCATGTTTCTTGAGACATTTATCTGGGTTAATCTTTTGTGTCTTTATTAAATTTTATCATCCTCAAATTTCCAAAATGCTAGACTGCTAATCAATTTTGTAATAATTCAACCTAGAAAAAAGAAATTCTCTCGTTGTGTTTGATATTGAGTGCTTGGAAGGGAAAATTGTCAAGGAGTTGGGTGTTTTCAAGGACGGAATTGTATTGGGATACAGTTTCCTCCCACCCAAAGACTATAAACCAACTTCTCAAGCAAAGTGGAACACTAAAAATTTACATGGGATTAATTGGAACAATGGAAGACTGGAATACACTGAGTTGTCATCAATCATTCACCAACATATTTCACCTACAACAGAATACTTTGCAAAAGGGTTAGAGAAGTGTAATCTTCTCTCAAATTACTTGTGTAAAGATGTGGAGAATCTAGATGATCTTGGTTGTCCAAAAGTTTCCAAACTTCTCAATAACTTGGATACTGACTGGGATTGTAGCAATTATCCGTATCGACACAAAAAGACATTTCACTGTGCAGAGAAGAAAGCTTATGCTTACGGAACTTGGACTCTGGATTTTTTTGATAACGTATAATATTTGTAATTTCTATTTGTAATTTTTATTTGTATTTGGAATCGTTTTGTAATTTATTATTTTTATTTTACTACTTTTGAAATCAGAGAGAAGTTGCATTCCCAGTTCAAAAAATTGATTTTCCCTTAAAAATAAGGTATAAATGACCGAGCATACAGATAACGGTTTAA
Organism: Convolutriloba macropyga; assembly: GCF_964194025.1. Taxonomy (NCBI): domain Eukaryota; kingdom Metazoa; phylum Xenacoelomorpha; order Acoela; family Convolutidae; genus Convolutriloba; species Convolutriloba macropyga. The sequence goes on from NC_134478.1 coordinate 46,157,829, forward strand.
ACTTAGGTAATTTTGTCTTTGATGATAATAACCAGGAACGACAATCGTGGAAATGTTTTGGACAGACTTGTAATAGATCTCTGGTGGTTTTTTTGTCCCAATTTTTTGTTTTTTTGTTAATATTAGCGTGCTGTATAGTAAGAATAACTCTTGCCGAAACCTGTGAAGAAACAACAGTTTAGATTGCTATCTTATCTAGTACAGTCGGTTATATTTTACCTTCTCCTAAACTATGAACAAAATAATTTCTACTAAGGAACGCATTTTTATTTCATTGGTGGGACCAAGCGGGTCTGGAAAATCTCATCTTATCCATGATTGGCTAATTACCGGAACTTTTCAACCCGATTTTGATAAAATTTACTATTTTTATCAACATTATCAATCACTTTACGGTCTAATGTCCAAAAACATTAAGAACATTCATTTTATTCAATGAGTTGACTTTGAGTTCTTTCAGAGTCTACCCAATAAGGGAACAAAGTATTTGCTGATTTTTGATGATTCTTGTGAGGAAATCTCAAGCTCGAAAGAATTTGTCAAAATCGCGACAGCTGGAAGACACAAAGGACTTAGTACAATATATATAAAGCATAATCTTTTTCATCAGAGTATGTTGGGAAGAGATATTGAGTTACAAAATACTCATATAGTTTTATTCAAGTCTCCTAGAGATGTTCTCCAGATTAACACTCTTAGTCAACAGCTCGGGTTAGGATCACAATTAAAAGATTGGTATACAAAAGCTACTTCAATCCCGTATTGTCACTTACTCATTGATCTGACTCCGAAAACAGTCGACTCTCTCAGATTTTGCACAAACAGTGGTTCTATTCCCACTATTTTTTTCTCCCTAAAACGAAACAAGAGATTACTTTTTTGAACGATGGACACACAACATCTCTCTACGCTGATAACGTTCCAAACGTATTCCCAGAACTTCAAGAAAACGTTCCTAAGAAATTCTCCAAAAGATTTCATTCAGTTTCTAAACGAATGCATAGTGAACCTTCTCGGGAGACAACTACAGGAAATACAAAAACAAGACGTAATAAAGTACAGAGACGAAATTTATCAAGTAAAAAGAACCGGAATAAATAAAAGAAGAGCAAATTTAATTTCACGAAAAGGAATAGAGCTCATATCAATTTTGACACCATCTATCATTAATGGATTGTCTTGAAATGGAACAGTTTGTTTTGAATCCTCAACACCTTTACGAACAAAAATTCAAATTAGAAGTTAAAAAGTTGGACACTTTTGAGCAGAAACCAGTTTCTGTCCCAACACATTTGAACCCTAATTACAAGGAAAGCAGCAACAAAACCAGATCTTTAAAGAACGAATCAATTGTAGATCAAATTTTGAATTTACCGCGAGTCAAGCTATCTCTCAACGACACAATTTTATTTGATGGAAGAGATACAGAAGTAGCTTTCGCAGATTTTATTTTTGCATTAAAAAGAAAGAACGTTGATTTTCCCGACATATATTACACAATATTTGATGCTACCGGAATAAATCCGCAAAAAGTAATAAACAAAGATGCCAAAAGCAAAGACAGAGGGAGCTGGATTCCTTTCAAAATCTGAAAAAGCCAAGCTACAAAGGCTGTATAGAGATGGAAAAGCCGCATATGGATCAATTAAAATTCTACAAAAGGCAAGTGGGTTATCCAAAAAAAAGTTACCTACTTTCTACACAGTAAAGATTCCTACACAAAGTATCGTCATGCAACGCAACATTTCAAAAGATTGCCAGCATTTGCTAAGCAAATTAATGAGATCTGGTGTCTCGATCTAGCTTTTATGGATAAATTATCGGATAGTAATAATGGAGTGAAGTATTTATTAGTATGTGTTGACGTCTTTTCTCGCTTTGTTCGTGTGCAACCAATGAAGTCAAAGTACTCTACCGATGCAGTTGTAGCTTTCAAAAAAATGTTGCGTAAAAAAAGTATGCCAGCGACAGTATGGGTTGATCAGGGAACAGAGTTTAGCGGCGAATTTCGAAAGTTTTGTACGGACAAGAACATCAAAATTTTCTCTACTAGAAGTGAAACAAAAGCTGCTGTAGCAGAACGAGCTATAAAATCTCTGAAAAACATTATTTATTGCTATATGGAAGAAAATGGTGACAAATACATGAGAAAAATGGATTCCTTTCTCAAAACTATGAACACAAGAGTTAATCGCTCAACAGGTAAAGCTCCAAAAAATGTAACCAAACAAAGAATTTTTGTCAATTTTTTACAGAAGCCCAATTAACCAATATAATCGACCACGTTTTAAAGCGGGTGAAAATGTTCGTATATCAAAAAAAGATATTCCATTCAGAAAAGGTTATAAATCTCAGTTCACAAATGAAATATTCAAAATTGTTTAAGTTGCTACTTTTAAACCACCAACCTATAACCTTTGTGGAGAACAAGGTGATGAAATTCTAGGTAAATTTTATGAACAAGAGGTTTCAAAGTGTATCATTAAAAGATGAGTTCTTTCACTGTTGAGTTGGTTTGCAATGCTTCGTTTGACTGTTACCCAAACAATACATTAAGTTCGTTCACGAATTTTCTACCGGAACAAATTAATCTTGATGGAGAATGGGAGGTAGCGATAACAGAACTGTCGTATCCTTCCTTGTATCAAAACATAACAGAGGGTAAATTCTTCTATCTAGATGAAGCAACGCCAGATACAAAACCATCGGATTATTACACACTTGATCCAGATCTATAACCCTCGATCTCTGATATTATCAATGAAATGAACAAACAAATCAGGAACGTGAAAAATATGAAAAAACACCAATCAAGTTACACGTTAACAAAATTACTCAGCGAATATCTTTGAGTCTTCCGAATCAGAACTCTTTACTTGTCATTTTTAGTGCCGATCTTTGCCATGTCTTTGGATGCGAAGAAGCTGTTTATGGTATGGGTGTTTTCATGAGTGGTGCTGGTCCACATTTTCCCAAGTTCCCTTATGACATTGTACGAATACACACCTTAATGATATATAGTGATATTGTTGAATAAAATATTGTGGGTGATACAAAAGCTGCTCTTTTACGATGCATTCCGTTTATATCAAAAGTTAAGAATGGAGATATCATCTAAACGGGACAATACATGAATTATCAAAATTTTCCAAACTTACAATTCAAAAAAATTCTAAAAAACTCATTCCACAGCATAAAACTCGAGCTCCGGGACTCTTATGGTGAAAAATTTCCTTTCAACTCTGTTGGTGTAACAAGAGCGGTACTAATGTTTAGAAAAAAATTCTGACAATCATTTTTAGATTTAGAATTGTAGAAAATGGTTGCTGATAGTGATTTACCGTATTTTCGTGGTTATTCAAGACAGAGGGGAAGAGGAATCGGAGCGTTAGCACAAACAATTGGGAGGACAGCTATTCCATTCTTGAGGAGATATGTTGTCCCAGCAGCAAAAAGAGTTGGTGCTGATTTGCTTTATATAGCTGCACCAGAAATTGGAAATGTTCTAACTGGAAAGAAAAAATTCAAATCTGTGGCTGCAGATGTTGGAAAAAAAACATTACGTAAACAGCTCGGTGGTGGAAAAGTTAGGAAACGTCGCATTATTCGAAGAATTCCCCCAAAAACCAGTCGGCATAGTCGAACTAGAAGAGATATTTTTTCTAAGCTAAAATAAATACTGGATCAACAAATGATAGCAACTTTCGTTATGGTCACTTTACGAACTCTTGCGTGGAGATTTTTGATAAAATTCCTTTTTTTGAACCAATTGAATCTTCTCACGTTCAAGAAGTTTATCCCAGTACTTCATTGGATGAAAGCAGCATTGAGTTCGAGTTTGAAACAAATAGAAGCATATATCTTGATATGAGAGATATCCACCTTCAAATCAAAGTTGGTTTACAAAAGGGAAGATTGTTTGATGACTTTATGAAAAAAGACGAACATGGAAAAGGAGATATGGGAATGTCTTTCACAGATGATGATTTACATTATCTAACTCACGTCAACAATTTATTGCACTCGCTCTTCTCCAACTGTGAGGTGTATCTGAACAATCAACAGGTTTACAACTCAAATGGTCTCTATGGACACAAAGCTTTAATTTCCAATGAATTTAACGCTTCCACAAGAAATAATGAAGGTATTTTGGCTTGTCATGGATATGAATTTGAAAAAGAACCCAGCGATTTTTAGAAAAGCCCTTTTATAGATTGAGAGGAAGAATTTTTGCTGAAAATGGAACTACATATTACGATAAATTAGCAATTGATTTGTTCCAATGTGAAAAGTTACTGCTACCAAATACAAAAATTAGACTGAAATTGATTTGTGCAAGACCCAATTTTTACATGATCTCCTACAATCCTCACGTCTCCCTTAAAGTTCTTGGCTGTTCCCTGTTTACAAGACGTGTTGTTGTTAACGAAGTGTATCACCAGACTATCAAATATCAATTAAGTCATCAACTGCTTGTTACAACTTTATGGAAACAATTGCCGGCACATTTATTAATCCTTCAGGACAGAACCAGTTTATTCAAGAAAATGTTTTTAACAATGCTCCAATCAGAAGAATAGCTATTGCGATGAACACAAATTCAGCATTCACAGGACATTTTCAAGAAAATCCTTTCCATTATCAGAAATTTGGTTTACGGGAACTAAGAATTGTTCGAGGAGGTAGAGCTATAGTATCAGTTGATACAAGCAATGACTGTAGGGCATATGTAACAACAATGAAAGCAATGAATTTTAACAAAGAGAATCCCGCGTTACCACATAATCTATTTCAGAACCATTACGTACTTGCATTTGATCACACTTCACTTCAAGATGCTGGAGATAATATTCATTATCCTGCGCTCAGCGGTGAAAGTATCCGATTAGAAATGTTTTTCGATCGCCCGCTAAGAAGCGTGACAGAATTAATTGTTCTAGGAGGAAAGATGTCCACTGTTAAAATTGATCAGTTCGGAACGGTTGCTAAAAATGTCTGAAGATTTTTGCATTAACGAAAATTTTTTCATATTTTTTTTCAGTTTTTCATGTGTTCTACATCATTGCTTTCTGCATTGGAACGTTTTTGGGCTATATATATTATCGTCGCCCAGTTGCCATTCTCTTCACCAAATAATTTTCTAAAATGGACGTTAACTGGGGGCGAACTAATTCAAACTTTTTTGTTTACGTTCCTCTCCTAATTTTTCTGGTACTTTTTTTTATAATTATTTCATTCTACCCCAACTCCCATAACGATTCTCTTGACAAGATTAAAAAGACAAGCAAAGTTTTATTAGAGCAAGGTAAAAAGTCCAATGATTGTTGCTTTTTTGAAGAGAATGAGTCTTTTCAGCTTGACTATACAGTTAAAAATCCGTGTGTTAATGGTACTTGCGAAATAAAGCAGAGAAAATTTGTTTGTCATGGATAACACTTCCCTGAGACAGATTATTGAACGAATCCCAGAACTCAAATACCGCTATATTGGATCGTTTCCAGCAGATTGTGTTCCAAGACTACCCACATTCAGCTTTGCTATCATCAATACTTCTCCGAGCAGTGAAGCTGGAGAGCATTGGATAATGATTGCTCGACTCAATCGAACTTATTAGTTTGCTGATTCTTTGGCTCGTTCAATCACAAAATACAAATTTTTCAATAAAAAGTATCAGAAAATGATACAACAGCCAGTTCAGAAAACTGATAATTTGTGTGGATTTTACACAATATTTGCAGCATTTCAACTATTTAAATTTTTTCAAACAAAACTGAACAATGTTCATGATGTTCATGTTTTAAACTTTATAAGTAATTATATGTGAATTAGATAAATTTAATGTAAAATAAGTCGAAGTGTAATGAAGTCGACAGTAATTTTTTTCTAAATTCCTTAATTCTACGTAAGTTACTCAAATTTTTGTTGTCGACTTTATTAACTACTCGGCTAAATGTACTTTAGTACTCTTTTCTTTTGTACTATCATCATGTAAACGTTTGATTAATTTTGTATTTGCATGTGCTTAATTTGTACTGTGTCTGTTATTTTGTACTTTATAATTCAATTTTTTTCTTTCATTTAACACTTTTCCATGTTATAAGCGCGTAGAAGTCCACTAGTGCTGTGACAATGGCAGATCAGCAAGAGGTAGTTTCGATCTACCGACCTCTGGGTTATGAGCCCAGCCCGCTTCCGCTGCGCCATCTTGCTACTTAGGGTCGGCTATACCTAATCTTAATACATTGCGGCGGCTATGCCTAATCTTAATACATTGCGGCGGCTATACCTAATCTTAATACATTGCGGCGGCTATACCTAATCTTAATACATTGTGGCGGCTATACCTAATCTTAATACATTGCGGCGGCTATACCTAATCTTAATACATTGCGGCGGCTATACCTAATCTTAATACATTGCGGCGGCTATAATTAATCTTAATACATTGCTGTGGTTAAACCAAAAAATGTTGAAATTTACTGCGAGGGCAATTATCCGTTAGTGCGCGCTGCCTGTACAATTCCCCGCCTGTACGTACGCGCTGACTGTACAATTCCCGGCGCGCTGCATGAATATCTAATCCCTACATGACCTCTAAAATCACGTGACAAGTGGTTCCGGAAAATCACCCTGGTCTGCTCCTGCCTTACTGCTCACTCCCTGGAACACCCCTAGATTTATCCCCAATCTTAATACATTGCGGAGGATATTCCTAATCTTAATACGTGGCGGCCGCTATAACTAACCTTAATACGTGGCGCCCGCTATAACTAATCTTAATACGTGGCGCCCGCTAAAACTAATCTTAATACGTGGCGCCCGCTATAACTAATCTTAATACGTGGCGCCGCTATAACCTATCTTAATACATGTACGCCGCCTATACCCTATCTTAATACATTATTGTAGACCCTCTCTCAAAAATAACTCCTATACCCTATCTTAATACATGTGGTCTACACCCCCCACCCCCGGGGAAACTTGCTCACCCTATTACTACTGCTATGCTAATTACAATAGGAATATAATGTAAAGCTGTATCTCATTAGAGAGGCTGCCTTTGTTTTGAAATTGGTTTGGGGGACAACAAATGTACCCAAATGTTTTGTTGAAAGATCCCCCTAAAGTTCTATTAGTAGGTTTTTGTCTTTTCATAATAAACCTGAGGCTTTTTCGTAGCTTCTTAAGACTGGAATTGGCTTTACAGCCTTATTCTTGCTTCCTCGTAACGGTGGAATACAGGTGTACGCCTCGGCCCGGGAGTCAAGTTGCAGCCTCTTCGCAACATTTGAAGTTACGGCCTTTTAATATGATCGACGATTTTTCACCACATGCAGTTAATATTCTTGCGCAGAATGACCAACATTGAAAAACATAGACTTAGTCATATAGGGACCACAAGCTATACAAAACTTATATGGCATGTCCTGCCCTGCTGATAGAGGATTCAGTAGCCTGCTTTATTGTTCCCACTAGAAAAACCATGAAGTTCTTTTTCTGCCAGATACCGCATATCTCTACAGAGTTCAAGTATTAGAAAACTGTGATCTCAAAAATAAGATATCTTGGTTGGGGGTCAGAGCACGACGCTTGGTTCAAATCTAAAACAATTTGTGAGTGTTCAAAATACAAAGAGCAGTTGGGCAGCCGTCGGAAAAGTAACACAGACGTCTCAAATAAAATAGACAATCTATTGGCCACCTGTGATTCCAGTCAGTTCAGTAACTCATAATTCCCAAAAATTTCTAAAAAAATCTCTCAAAAATCTCTCTCCGAAAGTGACAAATTGCCCGAGATGTTGACAAAATTGAGTTCGTACGTGCCATCCTGTCGCTTTGTTCCAATCAAATCAATTGCTATCAAGTTTTTTTTTCATGTGTTGAGGCTCCAGGCAACAAGACAAATTGGCAAAAACTTTTCGCGGTCTCAAAATGCAGCCTATGTGCTTGTAACCGATCAGGCAAAAAACAAAAGCGCAATCAAGACCAACGTCTCGCAGAATGTTTCGATCGATGGAACGCCGGTGAATATGGGATGCTTTGGTCAGAAGCTGTCTCCATGAAAAAATCAAAAAGACAGGCAAAGAAACAGCATTGAAGAAATAATGGTTAGAGGAAAAACGTTGTGATTACAAGGTCAATTTGGCTGAGCTGCTAAAGTTTTAGTTTCTGAAGCTCTCGCACCCCATAACAAAGCCACATTCAAAAACCTGGAAAAGTTACACCCGAAACAACCGATACCCGACGTCAGTTTACGTAACGACATTGCATCCAACGAGTTCCAATTCAGTGACAACGTAGTTTACGAACAATTGAAGATATTCAGCAAGGCCACTGTAGCCGGTCCATCTAAGATGTTTCCAGAACATCTTCAGCACACAGTAGACTGCATTGCAACTGAGCGGTCTGAATTTGCTCTGAAAGCGATATCAAAGATTTGAAATTAGGTACAAAGGGACTCTTTCCAGCTTTTAATTCCAAAGCACTCTGCTGCGCTTCGCTGACGGCCTTGTCCAAAAAGAAAAGTGGGGTGGTTCTGATAGCAGTTGGCGAAGAATTGCGACGCCTCAAAGCAAAATGCCCGGCAAGTGAAGCTAAATCAGAAACAATTGAGCTGTTTGATGGTCTGCAATTGGGAGTCGGCGTTAATGGAGGCGCTGAGGCAGTCATTCATTCGTCAAAAATTACATAAGATAACATAGTTAGTGCGCGGTCGGACAAAAGCGTGTTTCAAATTGATTTCCAAAGCGCTTTTGACTAAGTCAAGCGTTCAATCTTATTAAAAGAGAGTTGTGAATTTATTCTTGCAACTGCCGCCTTCACCAATTTTTGCTACTCCCTGCACACACCACTCTTTTATAACAATTCAATCATTCAAGGTGAATCGAGTGTTCAAAAGGGTGATCCGCTGGCACGGTTATTGTTCTTCTTGACGTTATGGGCAATCTTACAGAAGATCAGGGCTTCAGTTCCAAGTTTGTTACAGCACACTTGGTACTTAGATGATGGTTTCACTGCTGGGTCTGAAGATCACATCAAACAAACGCTTGAAATCATAGCCAACGAAGGTCCCGAGAGACATCTTTTCTTTAGAAAAGAGAAATGTGAGCTGTGATCAATTGAAGATATACTTTCTGTTGATCAGGTTGTAAAAAGGAATTTGAGAAACGGTTTTGAAGTTCTGGGTGCTGCGGTAGGTGCAAAAGAAATTGTGGCATCTTGTTTGAAGAGGAGAGTTCAAAGAACATTATCTATGCCGGACAATTAATATAACATCAACGTTCCTCAATGTGCATTAAGTACACTTCGTTACTGTTTGAGAACACTGAAACTGGTATACTCTCTACGAATAAACACCCCATCAAACGAGATGCTCGAAGTATTAAAAAATTTTGATGACGGCTAATGAGAAGTGTTCGAGAAAATTGTTGGCTCGATTATTGGTGTTAAGGCATGGAAACAATCTTCCTTACCTATCAACTTGTCTGGAATAGTCATCAGACAGTCCCAAGAGCAATACAAAGGAGCGTTTGTGGGCTCAATAATAGGCTCAGACGAGCTGGTCAAATAAATAATAATTATGCATCCCTCAGAAAATGACACTTTTAAAAAGTTACACCAGAGTATGGAACCGTTCAATCTACTTTCGCACACGCAATATAAGATCCAAGAAGCATTTGATAAAGATAAAATTGCTGCCCTAATAAGAAATCAAATTTCAACCAGGGAAAAAGCAAGACTCCAATGGCTGCCTCATTCTCGCGCGTGGCTTGCTGCGCCTCCAATTTCCAATCTAAGTCTACACCTTTAGGCTCATTAAATTCGAATCAGTGTCTAGTACAGGCTCGGGATAACGGTTTATGATCAAGAAATGAAATGTCATTAATGCATGTCAGGTACATTGGACACAATCGGTGACCATGCAGTTGCCTGCCATGGAAGGGGAAATGCGATTTCAAGGCACGATAGAATTGGCTATTGTATAGCTTCAGGCTGTTCAGCAGCAAATTTGTTAGCGGAGGCGCTAAATTAGTCATTAATTCGTCAAAAATTGCATACGATAACATAGTTAGTGCTCAGTCGGTTGAAGGCGTTTTTTGAATTGGTTTCTAAAGCGCTTTTAAAAAAGTCAGGCGTTCAAACTTATTAAAAGAGAATTGTGAATTTAGTCTTGGAAGTGACGCCTTAATCGGTTTTTGCTCTTCCCTGCACACACCACTCTTTTATAACAATTCAATCGCTCAAGGTAAATCGAGTGTTCAACAGGGTGATCCGATGACACGGTTATTGTTCTCCTTGACGTTATGGGCAATCTTACAGAAGATCAGGGCTTCAGTTCCGAGTTTGTTACAGCACAGTTGGTACTTAGATGATGGTTTCACTGCTGGGTCTGAAGATCACATCAAACAAACGCTTGAAATCATAGCCAACGAAGGTCCCGAGAGATATCTTTTCTTTAGAAAAGAGAAATGTGAGCTGTGATCAATTGAAGATAAACCTTCTGTTGATCAGGTTGTAAAAAGGAATTTGAGAAACGGTTTTGAAGTTCTGGGCGCTGCGGTAGGTTCAAAAGAAATCGTCGCATCTTCTTTGAAGAGGAGAGTTCAAAGAATATTATCTATGCCGGACAATTAAAATAACCTCAACGTTCCTCAATGTGCATAAAGTACACTTCGTTACTGTTTGAGAACACTGAAACTGGTATACTATCTACGAATAAACACCCCATCAAACGAGATGCTCGAAGTATTGAAAACTTTCGATGACGGCCAATGAGAAGTGTTCGAGAAAACTGTTGGCTCGATTATTGGTGTTAACGCATGGAAACAATCTTCCTTGCCTATCAACTTGTCTGGAATAGTCATCAAGCAGTCCCAAGAGCAATACAAAGGAGCGTTTCTGGGCTCAATTATAGGCTCAGACGAGCTGGTCAAATAAATAATAATTAAGCATCCCTCAGAAAATGACACTTTTAAAAAGTTACACCAGAGTATGGAACCATTCAATCTACTTTCGCACACGCAATATAAGATCCAAGAAGCATTTGATAAAGATAAACTTGCTGCCCTAATAAGAAATCAAAATTCAACCAGGGAAAAAGCAAGACTCCAATGGCTGCCTCATTCTGGCGCGTGGCTTGCTGCGCCTCCAATTTCCAATCTAAGTCTACACCTTTAGGCTCATTAAATTCAAATCAGTGTCTAGTACAGGCTCGGGATAACGGTTTATGATCAAGAAATGAAATGTCACTAATGCATGTCAGGTACATTGAACACATTCGGTGACCATGCAGTTGCCTGCCATGAAAGGGGAAATGCGATTTCAAGGCACGATAGAATTGGCTATTGTATAGCTTCAGGCTGTTCAGCAGCAAATTTGTTAGCGGAGGCGCTAAATTAGTCATTAATTCGTCAAAAACTACATACGATAACAAAGTTAGTGCTCATTCGGTTGAAGGCGTTTTTTAAATTGATTTCTAAAGCGCTTTTAACCAAGTCAAGCGTTCAAACTCATTTAAAGAGAATTGTGAATTTAGTCTTGGAACTGACGCCTTAATCGGTTTTTGCTCTTCCCTGCACACATCACTCTTTTATAACAATTCAATCATTCAAGGTAAAATCGAGTGTTCAACAGGGTGATCCGATGGCACGGTTATTGTTCTCCTTGACGTTACGGCTAAACTTACAGAAGGTCAGGGCTTCAGTTCCGAGTTTGTTACAGCACACTTGGTACTTAGATGATGGTTTCACTGCTGGGTCTGAAGATCACATCAAACAAACGCTTGAATTCCGAGCCAACGAAGGTCCTGTGAGATATTTTTTTAGAAAAGAAAAATGTGAGCTGTGATCATATGTACTCTCTGTTGATCAAGCAGTAAAAAGGAATTTGAGAAACGGTTTTGAAGTTCTGGGCGCTGCGGTAGGTTCAAAAAAAATCGTCGCATCTTGTTTGAAGAGGAGAGTTCAAAAATTATTATTCATGCCGGACAATTAAAATCACCTCAACGACCCTCTATGAACATTAAGTACACTTCGTTACTGTTTGAGAACACTAAAACTAGAATACTCACTACGAATTAACACCCCATCAAATGAGATGCTCAAAGTATTGAAAAGTTTCGATTACGGCCAAAAAGAGGTGTTGAAAATTGTTGGCTCGATCATTGGTGTTGACTAATGGAAACAATCTTCCTTACCTATCAATTTGTCGGGACCAGTCATCAGACAGTCCCAAGAGCAATACAAAGGAGCGTTTGTGGGCTCAATTATAGGCTCAGATGAGCTGGTCAACAAAATAACAATTAAGCATCCCTCAGAGAATGACACTTTTAAAAAGTTACACCAGAGTATGGAACCGTTCAATCTACTTTTGCACACGCAAGAGAAGATCCAAGAAGCGTTTAAAGAAGATAAACTTGCTGCCCTAATACGAAAATCAAATGTCAACCAGGGAAAAAGCAAGACTCCAATGGCTGCCTCATTCTGGCGCGTGGCTTTCTGCGCCTCCATATCCCACTCTAAGTCTACACCTTTAGGCTCATTAAAAGTCAAATCAGTGTCAAGTACAGGCTCGGGATAACGGTTTATGATCAAGAAAGGAAATATCTCTTTTGCAATTCAGGTACATTGGACACATTCGGTGACGATGCAGTTGCATGCCGTGGAAGGGGAATTGCGATTTCAAGGCACGATAGAATTCGCTATTTTATAGCTTCCGCCTGTTCAACAGCAAATTTGTCCGCATTAATTGAAAAACGCAATCTCGTCTCGGAAAATATCTCACGCTCAGGAGACGTCTATCTATTTTCTTGGAGATCTGGCCAATCGGCTGCTCTAGACATAATCGTGACTTCTTCTGTGCAACCGAAAACTTTTTTCTTGCGGCAGGGAATTCTGCCTATGCAATTGAAGCTCTTGAAGATTGAAAAAATGCTCAGATTGGAAATATCTTTGCGGAGTATTATTTGTCCCTCTAGCAATGAAAGTTTTGGGCGGTCTGTCGAGGACTCTCAAGAAGGCCTTACTGCGCATGTCGTTGTTAGAAGAAATTGATAGCAGAAATTTTCAGTCAGTGGAACATTCCATTGCCTTCAATAGATCAGTTCAGTCAATTTCTGTTGTCATTATACGAGGATCAGCTACAATGCTGTTGCCGCGAGCTCTGTAGTTGACGGCAGCAATTAGTTGAACTTGTCCGATCATTAGCGATTCGATTACGTGGGACGCAATGTGAAGATAACTATTCCTAGACGCTTGTGTTGAGCTGAATCAATCTTTTGATGAGTTGGAACCACACCCAGAACCATTAGTAAACTCACCCAATGAGATGGGAGCTTTTTTTAATCAGTGTCCTCCAACAGGAGGGGACTTGTGCTCTTTTCAAGCTCCATAACGCGAGAAAGTTAAAAAGCGAGTTAAAAGGCTGAGAGAGAAAGGAAGATACATCAAAGATCGGGGAAAGCATTAAGATTGGCACTAAGAAATAATTAGCAAATATTTGAATTTTAGATAAAGATAAACCAAGCTTATTTAATAATGGAGACCACGCAGATTGCAAAAAACAATGATGCATGGTTATGAAAATTTCCGGGAAAAAAAGTTACGACCATACTATGCAATTAGAGTGTATGGTCGATTATATCTTTTTCATATTTCCACATTGGAAGAGACGCCAGGAAAAGATTGTGTGGTAATTGTAGTGAGCAAAATAATAAACAATCCAACATTAATTTGATGTTGTTTTCCTTTCCGTAAAATTGTATGAAAATCTGCATGTTTATCAGTTTGCCATTGACTCCATATATGAAATTTGTTATATACAGTGCGGTAAAAAATCCGCACTTACACAGTTCTCCAAAACAAACAAAACGACAAACAGCAGATAAAATAAATCACTAAATTTAAAATAGCAAACAGGTTGTCGGAATTTTATCTCAAGTCAAGCTTAAAACCGACTCTTTTGAGATTTTCCAGTATGTTTTTGTGGTTTTTCCCTCCTCCTTTTTCATTCCGGGCTTGGGACCGGCAGTGGCGGAGTTACTGAAATAAATTATAGGAGTACTGATACAGTGCGGTAAAAAATCCGCACTTACACAATTCTCCAAAACAAACAAAACGACAAACACCAGATAAAAGGAATAGCTAAAATTTGAAAAGCTCAAAAGTTATCGGAAAATGATCTTAAGTCAAGAACAAATTGACTCTTTTGAGGTTTTCCAATATAAAACTTGTGCTTTCACATTCAAAAGGCGTTAACGAAAAAAGTCATTTATTTTCAGTTTTGCTAATCAAGAATTCTGATATCAGTCATGATATTTGGTTTTCAGTTAGTTTTAGCTACCAAAAACACATAAATATTTTTTCCGGAATTCAAAATCTTGCAAGATTCTTGCAAGATTTTGAATCCTGGCTAATTTTTTTTTCATCGAATTAGGCTTCGTAACTTGTTCAATAAACAATAACTTGCTTCAAAGATGTTTTCTAAAACACTTGTACCCAGATTTATTTTTTGGCTTTGATTGACATCTTGCAAGATTCTTGCAAGAATCTTGCAAGTTTTGAATCATCATGCAAGATTCTTGCAAGATTTGAATCCGCTCATCACTAGGGTACGGATTGAGGTTCCATTTGATTAATTTCACTCGATTAATTCTGTAAAGCTCATTTTGATACACGATTTTAAGAGCTTAGAAAAGGTAATATGTTTTCAAAAACATTTATTGCAATTAGTAACGATCAATTGAACCGAAAGAGAATAGATCTGTTTGGCAGGGATGCTTGCTTAACATAGCCTTTTTAAATGTTTTTGTTTGACTTCCACATCCTCTCCTAGAAAAGTAAAAAAAGCTTGGATTCAAACATAATTTATTGAAATCTTGGTTCACACTCGATCATCGCTATTGGTATCAGTTCAGTTCGAATCAACAAGAAGGTAGAGACTCTCGCTACCTTCAAATAAAAACCTTTTGAGGTATTTCTCAAGTTTTCGGTCTCAAATATTACCACTCCGTGATTTAACAGATTTGCGACAAAAACCATTAAAAAATTTGATCTCCCCAATCATTGAGAGAGACATCTAAAATGGTGACCTAGAATGGTTATTAATTTGTGGTGCTTGCGATCTGTTTCTGAAATTCACCCGAAAGACTGCCGTTGACGGCCAAACAAAAAAATTGGATTCAAGCTTTACTGCATTTCTGAAAGTACTTTTTTGTACTTCCTGTTCTAACTAGCTGGCAATGAATAAAAACACTTCTAGGCCGCAATTCCGATAGGGTTTGGTTGCAAAAGAGAAAAGACGGTGATTTTCGATGCTGCTGACCAATCTTTATTCCATACAGTGGACAATGTGTCACCTAGTCTGGAGTTCTCGTTTTATTGGCGGGTACTCTTCAGGTCACAAATGCGTACAAACCTGTCTCCCTAGCATGCAAAATTGTTTCATCATCACCAGCGATCATATCAAAAAGGCATTGACATGGAGTGGCATGATCATTGCCCATGATATCTAGATGCCAAAATCTACTTATAGACATTTTGTCTCGATGTAGTGCCTCTCTAAACAGGCAGTTTAGAGTAGAGCCAAACTCAACTGGAGGTAACAGTATGCCAAGAATTGAATGGGGATTCGGATAAACTAGCACCTGGTTATAGTAGGGTAATAGATAGCAAACGAGCTTTTTCTCAACTTTGTTTGCCTATGAAGTTGTCATTAGCTGAGCTATCAAGATGTTCTCGGCATTTTTAGAGGGTTGCGTAGTTACAATACCACTTAATTGTCCAATTTTCTACAGAAATGAGGTGTTGTGAGTTTTATTTTGGCTGGTTAGATTGGTAACAGACAATAGAACTTGACCAAGAACTTTCAACCTCGGCTTTGTTATTGAAAATGTTGCCTAGTCTTTATAAACTACTGTCAATAAAACTCTTAGAAACCTCTAGGCTCAATCTGTTTGATGGAGCTGAACAGCTGAACAGTTGCCAGAACAGTTTTTTTTACATTTGTTTGAGAAAATTTGCATCGCAAGGATTAGATTTCTTTTTTTGGGGCACCAAGGCAAAAACTCAGTATTTTGAAAGCAATTTGCGGATAGATTACATTCAGTTAATTGTTGTGCAGTTTGTGGATTTTGCCAAATCAATTCAATAAATGGAAAGAGACAACAACATCAACTTCAATTTTCTTCGGTGGTTGCAACAACGCCACTACCAAAGCGCCATAACTCAGTTGTAAGATTCGATATTTTTAAATTTCTAACACAACCAGCCAATTGACACAATGTCTCAATTTGATGAGAAAATTTTGTCTCATAGATTGATCTCTTTGTATTTTCGTATAACGCCAACGCACGCATGCAGTGTATAAAAATATATTCTTTAAATTTAGCATCGGATCAGAAATGTACTCTCTTCAGTGATACCATACACTCCAAATCAGTTATTGGATCTTTTCAACAATTGCCCCCCCCTTTTGCAAAAGGGGGGGCTATTATTGAATAGAATTTAAGCGAGAGATTTATTAACCAATCAGAGACGAGTAATAAGTATCCGTGCATGCTCATACTGTGTTAAACTGGATAGAATAAAATGCGCCATGCTAGGGCGATTAGCCGAATTGGAATACAAAGCGAAAAGAATTTCCGACTGGCGGGTCGGTGGGCGCGCTTCGCGCGCGTCGCGGCTTCGCCGCGATAACCGACCCGCGATTTCCGGATTACATCCCACAGTGCGTGAGAGGCATGGCCGTGAACAGCGGTCCGCAATTGCGCTTAAACCATTTTTCGGCTATCTAAACTGTAGGCCAACTAATATTGTGGTAAAGTATAGAACAGAAGGGGAGGCGATTCTCTACTAGGTACCAAAGGGGGGGCAATTGTTGAAAAGATCCCAGTTATTTAGTCTTATGTGATACCCCTTTGTTTGTATATTAGGACTGAGTTGAATAGCAGAATGTATATAGATGTAAGAAAGTTGATTTTTGTTCTTTTTGTTTTACAGCGTTTTTTGCTGTTTGTGTAGCCTGTTTCAGATAACTCATTTTGAAATCACTCTATTTAAAAGATTTTTGTCAGTTGAATATTATATCAGAATAGGTTTGAGACTTTCTCACTTTCTTGTATAACTGCGGTCTCAAAGTCCCAAAAATATAACATATTGTTGATGTTAATGTAAATTTTCTATGATAATTCTCATATTAGAGTTTTATATCTTGTAGAAGTGAGAATGAAACAAATTTTACCTGTTCTTAAACACACTGGATATATAAAAAGCGCTTTATATAAACAAAAGGTTCTTCGGAGGTAAAAATTCTTCGCATGGGGAGAAATTTAAGCAATCAAAATTAATATTGTCATCAGTCTACCAACAATTCTGTTACCCATTAGACGCAGTCATTGACAATGTTTTTGATATTTTTAGATGAAGAGTTTTATCAAAATTTCATTAAAAAGGCAAACCTCAGAGGAGGTGAAAACCAATTGTTGCATAAAAATGGACGAAAATGAATATCACAACAATGGAAAAGTTTAACCTTTTCAAATTTAAAATTCTTTTGGTGAGCGAATGATGATGACCAGTGATTATGTACAATAATTACGGAAGCTTTGAAGCTTTAAGTGAATAGGGGCAAAAATCATAACGAATTGTTGTCTCTGCTTATTTTGTCTCTGAAAATAGGTGAACCTCAAATTTTTTGCCTAAAGTTTATAATTTTGTAATACATTATTCATTGAAAGGAAAATTTTTTGAGTTTTCAGTTTTTCTTCAGAAAGACTGGCCAATAAGGCACATATAATTTGTATTCATACGGATATAATGTGTAGATTTTTTCTACTGTTGTATTGCTTCGATTTCACTAATCAGTGATCAATAAAAAACTATCATCTCAGTCCTAAAGTTGTTGCTTCATAAAAAATTCAAAATTCTTAGTGTTTGGGGAGAAAATCTATTTTTGTTTGGAGGGAGATGAAAAACTCAAAATGTTTGCTAGCGCGGTTCACTACCTTTTTAAAAAATAGAAACACCTAATCTAAGGAGCGCAGAACTTACAAAAATTTCTATATTTCTGCGTTTTCCTTCTAGTTGAATAGGGTGTCCCCAGCAGTACGGTGATTCTAATTCAAAAATTATTTTTCTAAATTAGCTTGGCGTTTAGTGACAAAATTTTGGTTGGCTACTGTTTGTTTTTGGACTACATGTCGAAAGACCAGTTGAAAACGATTAAGCTCAAAAAATTCGAAACTACAGAAAAGTTGAAGATCATTTTTCTCTGTTATATTTGTTTCCTATCCCCAAACACCTTTAGCATGAAACCCAAAGACTCGTGCCGTCCTAGAACCAAAAACAAGCAAATTTGAAAACATAATGATAAAAGAAAACATATCAAGTCGCAATTAAGGCTTAGCTTCAATTTTTGCCATGCTCAGCAATTAGGGCTCAATAAACTGTTGTCACTCATTTTTTTCTATCATTGAATATACTTTAAAAAATTATGGTGATTACTGTGTGATTGCGCATGCGTAAAAAATTAATTGTAAATACATCTCGACCTGAGATGGTAGAAACTTGTATAGAGAAATATTGGCAGTTGCATAGAGAAAAAATTGCAATCATGAAGCTCAAAAATGTACACTAGAATGGAAATTGCTACGAAATGAATGAGATTGATTTGGTGCGTGTTACCGCAAAATAATTCTATAAAGTATTCTATTGTTTCGATCCTGCAGGACTATGCGACGCTTTGCTAGTTTAAATCAACAATTCGATTCTAAAAACTGCTGGTCTAAAAACTGCAAATCTGATCAGCCAAAAAATTTGCTGTTGCTTGATTATGAAAAAAGTAATCTTGACGCAAAACGGCAATGACCAGATGCTAAAACAGGAATCAAAAACCATTGCCAATTCATCAAAAAGGTTTAAAAAATGTGAGACAAGCATTATCCCACGAAACAGACAGGTGAAAAACGCGTGAGTATTTTTCAGGAAACAAAACAGAGCGAAATTGAGCGCTTTTGACCAGATAAATGTTTGACATTTGCTGAAGTTTTTTGTCCTATCATAACTCAGTGTTTCGCGTCACTTCTTCCAAGAGAGCTGCTGAAAATAATCAAACAGAAGATGAAAACTCGAATAAGGGAGCTGCAGTTTGTATTTAAATTTTTTAGGCAATGTAAATTGACAATAATATAGTCTAATTTAATCTTCAATTTACTCTCGGTCAACTCAGGAGTTAGAATGTAACCTTCGCAGACAATCCGGAACTTTACAAAATGCAATGTTAAGATGTGCTGAAATATTTCACTGTTCAAAGGAAAACTGAAATTCTCGGACTTTATTGCGAATACAGAGTAGTCGGGTACGACTAAAAATTTTAGATTTTAACCGATTCTGGCCTATGCAAAAAAAAATAGATCTTTGGTCACACACTTGGCATTTTGTAGTGTTGCTTGTGTTAGCTTGCAGCTCATGCTTTATGTTATCTGCGTTATGATTCTCAGTTAGCTCCCATAATTGAAGTAAAGCTGAATTAAATTATCGAGTTTTTGAAATGACTTATGATTTGACAAATTGGGCTTAAGACTCGAACTAGCTGCCCTAGTCGATTCAGGATGTTAATCATGCAAGAATTGAAGATTTTCCTGCAAGATCTTGCATGAGTAGCAAAAATTTGCAAGATTAACAATGTTTTGCGAGAATCTCGCAAGATCTTGCAAGATTAGCATCCTGTCCCGACTAGGGTGGGTTACGAGTAGGAAAAATAGGGTCAAGAAGTAATTGACATTGAGGAGTGCAGCCCCCCCCCCCCCCCCCCCACCAGCAATAGTCGTCAAATAATATTCCGACCACCTCTCCCGGGTAAGATTTTTGGGTGGAACAAGGAGTGCTAACTAAACTCGAATCAGAATCAAGTAGAAGAACAATATATTCGATTTATATGAAATCATAAAAGAACGTACAGCCAATCAACTCTTTTTAGCCTCGGGATGAACTAAAATGGTCTTTTTGCTTTTGTGTAGATGTGGTCTTTCCTGTTTAGTATGAGGCGTGATTATTATTTATAACCCAAACCGCACGTGCAATACAGCAGTATTTGTTTGCTATGTAATTACCCAGGTTGAATAAAGAGCTTTTAAAGTTTTAAAATTTTCCGGGGATCATATGCTAAGTTTTCTGATGCAGCTTGTTAGCTGGTTATCAAATTAACAACGATGGACAACCTAGGTTCACACTTTTAGTGACTGGGGTGAATAATGTGCTGGGTTGTCAATAACGGGAAAATATCGAGAAATTTATATCCATAATGCTGAGATTCTCCTCGCGTTTCTAGATCGTTTCGAGAACATAATTAGCCCAACTGCAATGCTCGCTATAACAACCAGAACTGTGGCACCACCAGATGCACTCTCGGCTATCAAGGGTCCGTCAAAATGGGACTCGTGTGAGTTATTCAGACCATTCTTGTCTTCATTTTTAGAGTCGTGAGACTTGTAGTGTTGAGAATGGTCGCTAATTGTCTTTGAAGCGTTATTAGCATCGCTGTTCTCTTTTCTCTCTCGTGCGAAGCTTTGAACGGTTGAACTTTTCACTGTGTCTGAAAACAAAATTTTTTAAAAACACTAGCTGACTTTTGCATCAAAGATGTCTAATTAAGTTATTACTTTAAGTGCTCTCTACTTTTTGTGCACTTGCGGCACGTTCTATATTTACGCGCTACAATCCTCTGAATCATAGAAAATTTTCTGCTGAAATCATTAAATATTCTTAATGTTTTCTTATCTCACCTAGTTTCACTCTACAATTTAAATTTTAAGCTTCTTCATGTGTCCTTCTTTCTGCGAAATTATGAAGAGATCAATCGATTGTGGTTTTCATTCTATGAAAAGGAAAAGATCCACCGTTGAATTGCTAAATTTCTGTGGAAAAACTATTGGATTAAAACCCGGGACAAAATTTTCAACAAAACCAGTGATACAGGAAAAAATAAGAAATATTGTTCCGACCCCCACTTTAGTGGGGAGGGAGGAACTATATACTCAACTGGGTTTTTTGTTCAGACATTTTTGGCCCATTGATATGTTAATCGTAGAGAGTTTTGAGTGGTATCATTGAAAAGCACGTACATCCATGAAGTGGAATTTAAAATTTTTTTCGAATTTTGTTTTTACAGGGATTGCTCAATTGTTTAATTGACGTTTTTTGGCCAAAATTTCTGGTAAAATCTGTAAAATTCGAAAACATTTTTATCAAAAATGCCACACAAAAAAAATTTTTTCGTCCAATTTGTTAAACATTGCCAGATGTAGCGACCTAGAAACCTTGACACAGACTCCTTAATCTCTAAGGGAGTGCTAGTTGAAACTATACGCCCTATGAAAGTCTTCTGGAATTGAAATTTTGCCGTTTTTTGCAGATTTAACGCGATAATTATACATAAAGCATCGTTTTTTTAACACTTGAAGACTTTAATTCAACAATTGGTCTAATTCGTAAACACTTGGAACACTTGGGTCATTTGTTGGTCGCCAGGCAAAAATAAGGGTTATGTTTGATATTATCATGGATTCTAACAATCAGAAATTTTTAATTTTTTATTTTGGTGCTGCCTTTTCTAAAAAAATTTAGCTTCTGTTTTTCTAATGTTAATTGCTGACAAAGTTTTTTATTGAGGGCACCATCAATGACAGCTCCCATTTACGTAAACACGAGGGTGAATACAGATATAGGTTGTTTCCTGAGAACTTTAGGGTTTTAAAGCTTTTAGGAAGAGTTTTTAGTAAACTTTATCTGAATTCTTATTTTTCCGTTAATTGTTATTCTTTTTGCAGTCTGATAACTATGTCTAAGCATTCAATGATCCAAATAGTTTCCTCAAGAGGTGTAAGTGAACCTGTACCAAGCGTGCGATTGTTACCTAATGTCTTTTATGTCATTAGAGATATTCGTTTTAAGAACATTTCAGTGATTTATTGAACTTGCCAATATTTGATTTATTATAGTAAACTTCTTGCTTATTCTCAGTTTAAAAAGGTCATCAAATTTTTATTGAAATTTAAACTATTTTTGAGGGGGATTGTTTTGGAGGAAAGTTTTCTGGCTTTTGATAATACGAGTTTTCGTACAAAACTTTGCAACCTTTTGGCATAACTGCCCATTTTTGCTGTTATTTTTGTTTCTTTTTTGTAAATTGTAACAACACTTAGCAACCTAACCCAAAAAAAGATTTACAAATTTTGAAACTGAACATAGTCATTGTTTTGATAACATATGGTTTTTTGTCCTCTATTTGTAGTTAATTTTTGCTGTCGTTTGCCTAATTTTGGGTAATAAAAGATCTCAGTGGCCAACTTTAGATAAAAAATGATTTTAATAGCTGATATCGGTTTAGAGCTAATGGTTTTTTTTTACTTTAAAAATTAATTTCTAAAAAGAGAGTAATAGTATTCGTCAACTTATACCTTTTGGGTCTGGCTTGCATCTTTTTTCGTATTTTACAATGCTGTATCATTTTCATAACTTAGCCTCATTTTTGAGAGGTCTTTTTGATGTTTTGTTGAACCAAATAATTTGTTTCTGTTGTTTAAACGTTTTGACTGATGTCTTTAGGGCTCAAACGATCTGTTTCAGCAAAACTTTGTGAAATTCAGATACTTCTGTGCTGTTCCTTTTGCTGACTTTCTGTGATAGTTGTTTTACAGGAAGACCTTCTGATGATCAAAGGAGACGCAAATAAAGGTTTTATGTTCTCGCGAAAAATATTTTATAAATGTAATGGCTTCAACACTCTGGTTTTACGAAGTTATTTGTAAATTTTTTTAGTTAAGCTTTTTTTGTTAATTTAGCGTCTTATGATGTAGTCTCACTGATCACAGGCGGGATTAGCTTGATGTCTATTTTATTAGTCGAAAGTTTATGTTGGCTAAAGATTTTGGGAAAATTTGTTTTTTGAAAAAGACAGTAGATTTTTGAAATTTGCCAATCTTATTTCTGTTAAATTGTAGCTTAGCATCTCTATAGAGAAGTCACAACCCTTATCTTTTGCCAAAATTTGCTCTTTATTACGGTTTTCTTCCTCTGTGGTCTTTGTTCTGGGTACAAACAGTTTATACAAAATATTCGTGATTGTAGGCCCCCTTTCTGTTTCTGTTATTGTTTTCTCGGTATCACATTAATGGGCGTCACTTAAGTCACAAACATTGTCATTTGAAAAAAAAACGCAGCTAGAAACTTTTAAAATTTCAGTGAACAGCTGGGACATCGCAATTTTCATGTGCAAATTTTTCCTTTTCGCCTGCATTTGTCGTCTTTTGTAGTCATTTGACATATCCTGTATAACTCAATGTCCCAATCGCTCTCTATGGAGGTATAAAAGAATCTCTCAATGATTTCATTCGATGCATAATGTTTCTAATCAGTTTGAAATTTATTCTTCCCAAAAAACAGTGTTTTATTAAACTTTGCCCTTTTGCTCATTTCTTGTCGAATTGTAAACAAGTCGCATTGAGGAAAAGTTCCATATTTTTCTTATAAAGTACAGTTTAATCTTCTTAGTATAAGTTGTCTGATACGTTTTTGATTTGTTTATTAATGATTTTGAAAAAATGGACAAAGAGTTTTGGTCGCAGTTAATATTTGTATTTATTTGATTTTTTTTCGCCATTTCGCTTTCTTTCGTCACAGTATGGTAGTCACAGGTCTCATATGCTCTCTAAGGTAGATTGTTTTATTCATCTAGCAGTTTGTTGAACGATATGTTGATAGGTTAATTTTTTTTTATCTCTTCTTCATTTGGTAGACAATTAACTAAAAAATGTAAATGAGCGGGGTAGGAACTTAACGCACATTACCGAGCCTCCTTGTCAGTTAACTTTTCTGATTAAGAAAAAGAAGGAAAAATTTTGTCAGTCGTGCAACTAAGAAATTAATTTACACGCTCAGTTTTATAGGAATACTATATGGCTGTTGTACATTTTTGATAGGCAAGATAAATCGCGAATTGCGTTTGATTACATTGTCGTAAAAGAGTATGGTAACAAAAATAAAAAAATATAGGAGGAAAAATTTAAATTCAATAAAACATTTAATTCTATTAATATTCCGATCTGAGGGGAGAATTTGCAAGTGTTAATGAACAAAATTAATTGCTTACTTGCATAAAAATAAGTAAAGTTAACACTTGAATTTTGATATTAAGGTTGAGATATTAAATATTTAGAAGGAATGAAAGGACAAACTCGGGAGATTTTTATAAACAACTCTTGGTCGAGCTTTAAGAACTATTGTTTTTATGAAAATTGCACCCCAAAACGTGCAGAATTTTAATTGCTTCTTTCGGGGTATTTGAACTCACCCGTATGGTAAATGTCAAAACTAGTGCCATAAGTCATGGACAAAGAAGACGATGTATTTTCAAATTTGTCCACGTTTTGTTTAATTTGGCCAAAAGTTCAAATTTATGCTTTGCGGCGTGATTAGTTTACAGTTTTTAATTTGATTCAAAAGTTTCAAAAACAAAATATATTTTTCATTGAGGTGAGAATCAAATAAACGTTTGAGAATTTTTTCCGTGAAATTTAAGGTGGTTGAAACTCAATTTTGGAGTTTTGTGTTGATCGTTAGGCAATGCCAAAGCAAAGCGCTCAGGCGCTGATCAATTTTTCAAATTTTGCTTAAATGACTCATTGCATCATTATTTCAAGGTGAAATGTTATTTGCAATTCAGACTGTAGATTGAGAAAATAAAAAAAAATCGCTACTCACACAGATCCTGACAAAATACACAACAAAAACAGAATTTTAAAATGAAACAAGCGCACTGATTAACTTTCAAAAGATGCTTTAGCTTAAAACTTTCTTCCTTAGTTTGCATATAACCTCGATGATATCATACTTTTGCTACTACACCACGAGATGGTGGTTTCAGATGATTTAATTTTTCTCTTCTTTTTATTCGTAGAGTCAAGCGATATAAACTTGAAGACAAAAATTTCTCAGGTTAACCGGTCTTCTCCAACAAAACAAATATGCTCAAGCATAGAAATTGCTCATAACAATGACCATAGACAAGATCAATTTAATGCATCCGAACAATATGGACAAAGAACTGATGAATTTATGATTAAACTTTTTTTATGAGCGATTGGTTATGTTTCTGAACAAGCAAGAAATTTTCGTGTAAAATTTCAAGATGTCTTTAGTTTTGTAGTCTAAACAGGCTCTTTCTGTGTTTTCCTCAGCTGTTGTAAAGAACTACAATAATGATGAAATATGAGTGGAAATTCAGGTTCAAATTTAGTCATATGTTGAATTTTAGGGAAATTGTTGGATGTAAGAAAAAGAAACGTAACATAACTATTCATTTCTTTTTAAAAAATTTGCATCCTGCACAAATCTTTCTATGATATCTATTAAATATCGCAAACTTATAACCATTTTAGATAAGTCCGTAAACTGCTTGTACCACCAGCGTTTCCTCACCCCCAACCTCTTTTATATCTAATTAGTTTCATTTATGTTGACTTTAGGTCATATTTCGCTCTTTTTCTCTCGAGTTTCAACGCCAAGCGTTTGATTTCAATAATTTAAGTATTATTCATTGAAACTCATATAATTTTGACACTTTTGCCCCACATCTTCATCAAGTTTTATAGAGCAATCGATTTAGCTAAAAAACACTATATATTTTGAAAATTATAATATTTTGAAAATGATATGCCTAGCTTTGCTGCTCTATATAGACTTAAGAAAATAAAACATCATGTTTTTTTTGAACGTCTAACAAGATGCGGCAAATTTTTTTTCAGCTTTAGTCAGATTGCCGTGATTTTGGATGCATTAAAACTCGGGATGTCGGTGCGCGTTCGGCAAAAACAATCTGACCTGAATTTTTGAAAATAAAATTAAGATGAATGGTTTCCATGACCTACAGTAAAAACTGATCCAGATATCCCAGGGCCAGTTGGGGTGTTTAACTACCCGGACACTCGTCCCATGGTATATCAGTGCTGAAACATTGGATTAAATTTATATATCCTCGGCCCAGAACTGTATCTGTTTTCGGAGCTAAAACTAAGACAGTCATACAAAATTCCATTACAATCTGAAATGAAAACCATAAAAATCCGCATTTTCGGTCCAAATTTGTCAGGTTCTAGGCGTGTATTTACTGGTTTTGGGGTGTATTTACTGGTTTTGGCGGGTTTTTTGGAAATCATAACACGTTTCTTGCAACGTTTTAGGATTGTAAGTCATGCTCAAAAAGTGCATCGTCCAAAATTATTTTTTTTGAAATTTTCACAATTTTTCTTGATTTTGCTATAAACATAATAGGAATCAAAACCAAGAATGCTCAGTCTATTCCTTAACAAAGTATCTATGCGAATAGAATGCACATAATGAGGTAGCAATATACTCTTAGGATACACTGATACAGTACTGAACCGACGCGATACAATTAGAATACAATGATTCATTTTCGTTTGTGCTTTTGATGAGTAGCAAGATGCTCTTAGGATACACTGATACAGTACTGAACCGACGCGATACAATTAGAATACAATGATTCATTTTCGTTTGTGCTTTTGATGAGTAGCAATATACTCTTAGGATACACTGATACAGTACTGAACCGACGCGATACAATTAGAATACAATGATTCATTTTCGTTTGTGCTTTTGATGAGTAGCAAGATGCTCTTAGGATACACTGATACAGTACTGGGCCGACGATATACAAATGGAATACAATGTTTCAGCACAGATTTACTAGGGCACTAGGGTCCGAGATAGCTACGCAATAAAATTACATACCAACAATAAGTTCGGTTTCGAAGAACTGAAGCACCCTTCTCTTCGCGATTGGTGCAAAAAACTGAACACGCACTGAGACTTCTTTGAAATAATCGTTTGTTGTCGATGTTGATTCAATCCACTCAGAGGGAAGTCGTCCTATCTGATGACAGAAACAAGAAAAGTAATATAATGCTCATTAACAAATCAGAATGGTTTCTGTCCCCATTAAAATTTTTTCAACCTAACCCAGTGCGAAAAACTACAAACTGCACTGAATATAGTTAGTTTTGTAGCATTTCAAAAGAGGTGAGAATAGTGTCGACTCAGCATTACTAGACACCGTGTAAAGATGTAAAACGAGCAATGACAGATGGACAAATTCCAACGCCAACAAGGGCTGGTGGGTTGGATTGAATGTGTTCAATTCAATCCATTCAATATGGGCATCTACTCAACTTTTTTTGAGCAGGAGTTACGAATTTTGTTTTCCAATATATCCTGATATTAGAAAACAAAGTGCACAGCTATGTGATTACTCTGTATCAAAAATCGGGCATCTTCCCAAAACAGAGCTCAATGTCCAATGTCTATAAAAGGAGTCCTCTTCAATTGAAATTGAGCAGAAATAAAGATTGAATTAAACATGTTAAACCAAAGTATTAATCCTCTAGCGATTATTTTTGCCCATACGTTTCGAAATTTATAACATTCCCTTCATATTGATAAGGAAATTCCAAAAAAGAATGAAAAACCTTTTTTGGATTGCTAGAAACAAGAACACTCATTAATGTATATCAGTTTACCTCCTCAAAAATTCATTAAATGTTCTAGAAATCGAAGAGATTTGAGAAAAAAATTATAGGACTCCATTGCACAGATAAAGGTGATGTTGTCAGAAAAACATGAGGCGGTGCTAATTTAGCCCCACTTTTCAAAATATTAGTGCCAATATTAGTATTTGAAATAGTTTTCTGAAGAATGAATGCTTAGAATCAAAATCCTGAAACTATCAAAAAACGAAAGTTATGCGTGAGAATTTTTCTAATCAAACAGTATTTCGTAGTTAAGCGTTCAGAATTATTTAATCAACACTCAAAAATTGTTGTTCCTCTGCATCAATCAATTGTTAGCAGATAATTTGTCAACCTTTTTATCGAGTCTAACTTGGATTTCATTTCTCATTCAACCTACCGGTTTGAAAACCAAGAATAAAACTTAGTAATCAAACTAGGTCAAATATTATTCTTGGTAACCGTACTAATTCATATATGTTTTTATGGAATCATAGCAAACAAACTAAGATCAAAAATGCTTCTTAGTAAACATATGAAAAATCATAGAAAAATATAGCAGAAACGTCAAAGCTTTTTTCGGACTTTAAACACATTTTTAATTAATTACAAGACAATTGAATCTTGGGAAGGCTACTTAGTATTTAAATGGTGATGCGCTTGCAGCATTAACTATGAAGAAAAAATCAATAGAAGAGAATCTGCATTCATGGATTTTACCATAGAATTGAAAAATTTTATTCATACTAACCATAAAAACATTATATACGATTCTTATTAGTCAATGCAAAATCATAAAAGTAACTTTTGTTTGTCATAGATGGAACCATATATGTTTGTTGAATGATTACCGAGAAATTTCATCTCGGGATAAGAAGGCATTTTTTTATTTCAATACCTACAGTATCTGATTTTTATCGAAACACTATAACAGATACCGAGGAGGAACAAAAGGCGAATTAAATTAAGAAGTTTTTTTATTTCTGCATTTTCACTTCAACCACGGCTTCAAATAACGTCAAATTAGAGCGTCAAGTAGAACGACGTCAATGGTTTCAATAAACCTTTAATCCGAAAAATCAACTTGATTTGATTTTTTTCAGCTAAACTAATTAATTGAAAGTCGTTCTCGCAAGAGAACAAATTTCACTTTCTATTGTTTTAGTTGCAAATCAGAGGCAAACGAAAGATACATTAATAGAGTTTCAAAAGAACTTCGATTAATTAATATTCTCAAAATCCCCGATGTCATGACGTGCTTTTAACGAACCACTCAACCTGCTTCATTATTAGGGAACTTTTCATTAGATTTTTTGACATCTGTTGTCAGGTATTAATCAAAGTGAAAAAAGTTCAATGTCCATAGGTTATATATATTCTCCTCGAAAACGTTATTTGCAATGGTCAAATAGAAAACTGATGGAAAATACCAGCATCATTTTTTATCCGGGATAGGAATAAAATGAGACTGTCTTCAAAATGTTAGTGGGGGCTAAAATTTTGTTTAAAAAAGCGCTGAATGTGCTGAATTTTTTAAGGGAAAGTTTTAGGCAATGAATTTGTTGATTAAAAATATTTTCAACAATTCTCAAATCCTTGCTTGAAAAATTCACCGCATCATCGGTTAAATCTCATATTAATTTGGCATTTCCAAAAATCCAGAATTCAGCTTTTTCAGCAAACCTGTTACAATAATGTAGCACATTTTTCTACACATTCCTTACAAACATTAAACATTACAAAACTTCAGCACAATTTTTACATAAATTCAACATTTCAAAAAAAGAAAAATTAGGCGCTTTCAGCACTTTCCATACATAATTTCAGCTCTTATCTTGCTTTTAAGAGTCACCAATATTAAAAAAAATTCAGTTGTTTTTATATAAAAAAAAGAAATATAATTCGTATTTTGGAAAGGAGAACAGTTGAAAAGTCCCTTCCATCATGACTAACGGAGAGAAGATAATTACGCTTAAGCTAACTGCTGCCATTCAATTAATTAATATGGCAATCGATATACTCCATCTGAGATAACCGCTTTATCTCAGGAGTTTACAAAATTCTTAAGTCCTTTGACAGGGTTACAATTGTTTGTTAAGTTGCACTAATCTGTTGCATTAATATTCGGTCTAGCTCCGGTGCTGTTTCTTTAAGAACAGAGGCAGAAAAATCATTCCTGAAAAATCAGAATTTGCAAAAAAGCTGACTTCTGAAGAGGCTTTTGCTGGACCCATGAAATTGCCATGCGCAGAAGTCACTGAAAAGCGATCAGATGTACTGTTAGGCAATACAATAATAAAGCGGAAAAATTTTCCATTATTATTCGCTTAATGTGCTGATGACTGCCAAATTTACGTAGAAAATGTGCCAATTAAGCGGATTATTATGCAAGATTTGAATTGTTGATATCAGTTTTGTTGATATCGACAATTAACCTCAGTTGTTAGTAGAATAAACAATAAAACCAAAACAATGCTAGTCATAAAAAACTTCCTGGTGTTAAAGTTGAGTACACGGTGTTTTACAATTTTTTTTATTTCAGATATTACAAGATGTAGTGACATTCAGACACTATCAGACAAATTGGTCTCTCTTGTAACCGAGGAGAAAACCTATCTTTGTTTGTTCAAATAGGCTTTTTTATATCATTTGACTAAAAGAATTCTTTATCAGCAAAATAATGTTTTCAGGACACTTACAAACAAAAAAGAAAAATTAAGCCAGATTATACTTCAGTCTTATCATGTAGTCTTTTAGCAGAACGTAGATGGCTTATTCTTCAAAACAAGGAAATCAATCGGAAAGTTGCCTTACTTTTTCTAAAAACAAAACGGAAAAACGGAGATCATTATTCTCAACTTATGGATGATACCGCTTTTTATTGAACTTGCTATTCATAGATATTGACGTAAAATATTTAAGATTCTTTAACCTTGATTATCGAATCCTGTCTGCGATATACAAAGTTTTGTTCTAGTATCACAGTTTTTAATTATTAGCTAATGAATCGAGGACATTATTTATCTTTCTCGAAAACGAGTTACCAAGTAAAAGTAAAAGTTCCTCTCAAGGTATATTTATTTGAATGAGCAACTCGATTTCAAAATAATTTCCTGAGTTTTTACTCTACTAAGTTATCATATGGAACAAATTCTTTTCCAAATTTAATATCGACAATCCACATTTGTTTAATGTTTTAAACTTGCGTAATTCATTAGGTGTTTCATAAAACTGAGTCATTTTGGCCATATTTATTAATGTGTTCGCGAAAATTGGATAGCTCCCATTAAATATCCTTGGATATCTCAAAGGTATTTTAATTAGCCCCAAATTTTCGAGCTGCAGGTTCCTCATTGCAAAATATTTAAGATCTTTTGATTTGAAAAAAGGAACGAGTAGTTTTTGGTGTAATCTCATTCCTTACAAGCCAATCTTTCATTTCATTTAAAAATCTTGATTTCGAAATCTTTGATTTGGAACATCATTTTTTATTACCGTGTCATCAGCATTGAGGATTACTTTTGTTTCCCAAATTCTGACATTTGAATAATTCCGCTAAACACAGCAAAAACAGACCAAACATTGTCCCCTGAGGAATTCCGAGATGGACCTTAGTGTTATCTGGTGACGCTCTTTTGTTTTAACAAACTACATAGACTCACCTGGTATGATTGAAAACTGTTGTATTTTGGTCCTCTTATCCCAAAACTTAAACGTTTCTGAACAAAAAAAATATTTTCTCTTTAGAGTATTGAAGCTTCTCTTCAGATATAAGAATTGCATATGTTTTATTATAGATTTGATCTCAGCTTTCATGAGTGTGGACTCTTACAGTGGGCTTATTGGTTTATCTGCGCTGCCGAAAATCAATTAATTTAGTGTTCAATATCTAAAAAAACAATCAACTTAACTTGTCAAACGCCTTGAAAGTTTTTGCAGCATGAAAATTGGAGGGAATTTAAAAAGATTAAGCATCCTTAAAGTTATATCAGATTAAATTTTGATTGCCTATAGAGTCACGTTAGTCAAAAATATGATTATGAGATCTGTACAGTCTTCACATCTGTACTTAGACAAGTCACTGAAAAGCGATCAGATGTACTGTTAGACAATACCAGAATAAAGCGGAAAAATTTTCCATTATTATTCGCTTAATGTGCTGATGACTGCCAAATTTTTGTATAAAATGTGCTAATTAAGCGGATAATTATGCAAGATTTGAATTGTTGATATCAGTTTTGTTGATATCGACAATTTACCTCAGTTGTTAGTAGAATAAAAAATAATACCAAAACAATGCTAGTCATAAAAAACTTCCTTGTGTTAAAGTTGACAACAGGGTGTTTTACAAAATATTTTTTTTATTTCAGATATTACAAGATGTGGTGACATTCAGACACTATCAGACAAATTGGTCTCTCTTGTAACCGAGGAGTAAACCTATCTTTGTTTGTTCAAATAGGCTTTTTTATATCATTTGACTAAAAGAATTCTTTATCAGCAAAATAATGTTTTCAGGACACTTACAAACAAAAAAGAAAAATTAAGCCAGATTATACTTCAGTCTTATCATGTAGTCTTTTAGCAGAACGTAGATGGCTTATTCTTCAAAACAAGGAAATCAATCGGAAAGTTGCCTTACTTTTTCTAAAAACAAAACGGAAAAACGGAGATCATTATTCTCAACTTATGGATGATACCGCTTTTTATTGAACTTGCTATTCATAGATATTGACGTAAAATATTTAAGATTCTTTAAACTTGATTATCGAATCCTGTCTGCGATATACAAAGTTTTTTTCTAGTATCACAGTTTTTAATTATTAGCTAATGAATCGAGGACATTATTTATCTTTCTCGAAAACGAGTTACCAAGTAAAAGTAAAAGTTTCTCTCAAGGTATATTTATTTGAATGAGCAACTCGATTTTAAAATAATTTCCTGAGTTTTTACTCTACTAAGTTATCATATGGAACAAATTCTTTTCCAAATTTAATATCGACAATCCACATTTGTTTAATGTTTTAAACTTGCGTAATTCATTAGGTGTTTCATAAAGCTGAGTCATTTTGGCCATATTTATTAATGTGTTCGCGAAAATTGGATAGCTCCCATTAAATATCCTTGGATATCTCAAAGGTAATTTAATTAGCCCCAAATTTTCGAGCTGCAGGTTCCTCATTGCAAAATATTTAAGATCTTTTGATTTGAAAAAAAGGAACGAGTAGTTTTTGGTGTAATCTCATTCCTTACAAGCCAATCTTTCATTTCATTTAAAAATCTTGATTTCGAAATCTTTGATTTGGAACATCATTTTTTATTACCGTGTCATCAGCATTGAGGATTACTTCTGTTTCCCATTTTCTGACATTTGAATCATTCCGCTTAACACAGCGAAAACCGACCAAACATTGTCCACTGAGGAATTCCGAGATGGACCTTCGTGTTATCTAGTGACGTTCTTTTGTTTCAACAAACTACATAGACTCACCTGGTATGATTGAAAACTGTTGTATATTGGTCCTCTTATCCCATAACTTAAACGTTTCTGAAGAAAAAAAACATTTTCTATTTAGAGTATTGAAGCTTCTCTTCAGATATAAGAATTGCATATATTTTATTATAGATTTGGTCTTAGATTTCATGAGTGTTGACTCCAAAAGTGGGCTTATTGGGTTATCTGCGCTGCCGAAAAACAGTTAATTTAGTGTTCATTATCTAAAAAACAATAAACTTAACTTTCAAACGCCTTGAAAGTATTTGCAGCGTGAAAATTGGAAGAAAGTTATAAGGATTAAGCACCCTTAAAGTTAGATCCGATTAAATTTTGATTGGCGATAGAGTCACGTTAGTCAGAAATACGATAGTGAGATCTGTACAGTCTTCACATCTGTACTTAGACAAAGAACGCAATTTGGCATAACTTAAGATCTTGCTAATTTGCTTAAAATATTTACTTTTTTCCGGTATTTGGCAAAAAATATCACTGACGGCAAATATTTTGAATACAGAGAGAATTTTGTTTCCTCCACATTTGCTCTTAAATCATTAAGTACTTGGAGAAACATCTGATAGACGTTGATGCAATGTTTTCAACCCCATAAAGTTTTCTCGCCTTGTACTCGCTCCCCCTTGTACTTTTCACTGCAGTTAATTGACTTTTCTGTTAAGTTTCAATTGTGTAATCGCTTCTTACTTGAACTTTCAAAATTGTTGTTGTTCTCATATACACTTTGGAAAATATCTGACAACAGAGTTTACGATCTGTGATGAATGTCTGATAAACCATTGCACTAGATCTTTTATACAAAAAAATCAACATTGGGTTTAGATTTTTTATTTTTTCTTGTTCTTGTAAGGCTGTTAGCTGTTGACAATTGTCTATAAAATTTCCATACAATATTTTTTTAATGTGACTGCGTTCGGCTTTTTAATTTAGAAAACTGGTGATAAAACTGTTTAAAAATGCTTTAAAAAGTAGAGATCCTCTTGGTTCAGTAACTATATCATCGATGTAAAATTATTTGAAGAGGATTTTTTAACGGTGCTTGGTGGAATATACGTAGTTGCTAAAAGACAAGACCATTTTCGGTAAAGTTGATTTTATCGGTAACTGCCATTGTTTGTGTGGCATTTTGAAGTTACTTTTGTACTGAGCAATTAATTGACAAATCTACCTTCAGCGCCACTTCACCTTTTTTTATTTTGTCTGAAATGACAAAGGGATGATGGCCATAGATGGTCAAAACGTTTGTCGTGTAAACATTCTTCAGCCATGTTTCAATTATACGTATAGCATCTGGTTTTTCTCGCAGACGACCATTGACTACTTGCAGCTCATCAATGTGCTTCGAAAAGCTAGATTTTTTGGTAGATGGGAATTCGCTGCCCCTATTTTTTTATGTTCAATACGTGTACAAGATTTTTTTAATTAAAATTTAATTAAGTCTAAATTAATATTTTAAAAAGATCAAGCAAAAGATGGAAGATAAAAAGTTTAGTTGACAGTAATTCTCACTTTAGATTTGGGTTTCGGAGAAAAAGTTCTGTCGATTTTATCGTTTTAATTTTTTTCAACTTACCAGTTCGTCGACCACTTTGTTGAACGAGAGCTCAATGTTTAATTTTCCATTTTCACCTCGCACGACCATTTCTATTCCTGAAACATCAAAAAAAAGAAAATATTATATAAATTTTTGAAGAGTAGTACCGAAAACCAAACTGTAATTTTCAGCTGTTGTTTCTAGAAATCTTTGAACTGTTCTATGACCAGATGCGGTAAAAATTATAATCTAGCATTAGGCTATGTCCAAATTAGGCTAAGTGAACGCATAAAAAGGTACAGTAATTTAAATTTCTCAACCAATCACATTCGTCTAAATTTCTACATTTTGGTATGTCTATTCGTTAAGACGTCACCCTTTCAGATAGCTCCGCGGATGTTAAATTGCATATCAAACGTTATATAGAATAAATATAAAATTGAGAAAACAAGCTGTCGTAAGATTACCTGAAACTTGTACTTCGTTCGACTCTGAATGAATGTCGCAAGTGCAATCCGGACAATTCTTAGCACGATTTTTTGATGCCCTTCGGACTCGAATCAAAGCTTTGAGTTCTTGCGTGGACAGTTCCGAAGCACTTCGCTGACCATTTTCCTCAATAATTGGACTTGTAGAGCCTAAATCGTTTATGCTCAATAATCTCTTACTGATGCTTAGTTTTGATAAATTTTCTGAGATTTTTGGCAAATGCTGATTAGAAGCAATTGTTGACAATTTTGATAGAGTTGTGAACATTTCTGTTGTATTTTTGGATGATGACGTTTTTGTTGTTGATGTTTCCTTGACTGAATTCAACGATGTAAGAAATTGATTAGCTGATTTAGGAGTCTCGGTAACAGTTCCTTTTATAATAGGAACTGCTGTAAAAGTTGACATCGTGCTATTGGATCTCATGAACTTTCTCATATGAAGTTTTGGTGTTGCTGCTTTTGTGCTTGGTTGAGGAATCGATACTTGAGAAATTGTTGTTACCTGCGCTGACCCGATTTCTAATCGGTCATAGTTCTTCGTCGGCAGCTTTACAGCTCCATATAAAAACGAACTGTCCGCTGTTTTTATTGTGTTTACGACAGGCAGAAACAAGACTGGGGAACTTTTTCCTTTTCCGCCGGTAGTACCCTCTATAATTGCTATTGTCCCACCTTTATAATGTCAGATGTACTTTGCAATGTATAGCCGCATACCTCTTTTTATTTGATACAAACCATTATTAGTGTAAAACACGCATTATGTTGTTCACATAGGCTATTGAAAACAAAATTTTGTTGACGGGGAAAAGGAAATAGTTCCGAATCCGATTTACCGTTCGCAAAACTTCGTTCTGACGCTTCCGTTGTGACGTCAATTTCACTAGGAACCCCTGCCTCCTTCATGCCGATTTTCTCGTCAAGGGAACTTTTTGTCAATTTTGTTGAGAATTTATCCACAGTTGGTGATGTTGTCTCTATATTTGGTGACGTCATAGGTGTAAATGTTCTAGAGGTCAAAACAGTTGGTGCAGCTTTGCTTGGAGTTGAATATAATCGCCTCGGAAATGCTGTAGTTGTTTTTGTTTCTGCACCAGAAGTTGTTGTTTTGTCAAAGTCCACTGCACTCACAGAAGCCAATTTTTTCTGCTCGTTTCCAGGACTTAAATGATTTGTTGACATTGAAATTAGTTTTATAAATTTATATGTTGTTTTTAAGGGATTGCTGTTACCGAATTTGGTTAATTGCGGTTCTGCATTATCAGAAAACGGTGTCAGAGTTTCAGCAGAAGCAGCTTTTGATTCGCTCCAAGTAATCGCTGATGTTTCCACATCAAATTGTATCGACGGTTTTGTGCTTGTTCTCAAATCGGTCAACGTCACTATTTTCTTAAAATCTGTTGTTGCTGTTGTTGATTTTGAAATTGTTGTTATTGGCTCTTCAATTTTACTTTTTCCAGTTGTTGAGATCAAAGTTGTCCAGTCTGAATTAAAAGTTGAACCAGGAGGTCTTATTAATTCTTGTGAAATCTCTGATCGTGCACCCGTTGTTACAAAAACAATCACTGGCTTTTCAGAAATACTAACCGAAGTTTTGGCTTTAGTTGTTGGTCTTTTCGCAGTTGATGACCCTTCATTAAGTGAGGTATAGAGATTTAATAGAGACATCCTCTGACCTTTGAAAGAACTATCGAATCCAGTGGAAGATGTCTGTAATGACGACGAAGACGACAGAAAAAATTGAGTTTTAACAAATCTGGAACGCCGAGTTTTAGTAGTATTACTAAAATCACTGGTTGTTTGAGTTAAACTTGTTGTTTCTGCTTTTGAAAAAACATCCGTCGAAAAATTCATACTTCTAGGAATTGTAGGAATAGTCCCAAACTCTTTGATTGGTAATGAATTTGTCATATTGAAGCCCTGCGTAGCTCCTTTCATAGCATTATTTGCTTTTTCTTCACGATTCGCACTTGTCTCTCTTGACAATGTTGTACTGTTTGAGGGTTTCATCTTAACTGATACATCAATTGCTGCCTCTGTTGTTGACTCCGAATCCAGTGCCTTATGATTACGGAATTTATATGTTGAGTTTCGAGTATCTCGTGATATTGTAGTTGTTGTTTTCCAATTCGAGGTTTCTGACCATATTGTAAATGGCGGAACCGTTGTTGATGCAATTTCCGGTGCCTTTGTTTTGTTAGAAGTCAATGCCGGTACTAAAGTGCTCTTATTTAATGTTCCGACCCATTTTAGAGGGGGAGGAACTATTTACTCAAATGGTATTATTTTGTTCAGTGAATTGCGGCCTATTGATATATTCTCCGCAGAGGGTTGTAAGTGGTATCATTAGAAAACCCAACCAGCGTAGAATATGTAACTAAAAAGATTTTTTCGAGTTTCGTTTTTTACGCGGAGTAATCGAGGTTTAAAGTATTGAGACCATTTGACTGACTGATTATCGTTGTTTTTGTTTACATTTGCCGTAATTTTACGCATTTTTGGCAATTTTGCTGTTTGATCCGTTTGATCCAATTTTTGAGTAAAAATTTCTGCTAAAATTTTCAAAAATCAGTCCTTTGTTCATCAAAAATGCACCTGGATTAACCTATCTATAAACTGCAGACACAATCTTCGTTATCTCCAACGAAACCAAATTGTTTTTGTGCACTTTTGAGAGTGTTAGGCATAATTTATTTTTGTTATATTGACTTTTTCAATCATATTGACCCAATTCATAATATACTGTATCACTTATTTTTTCATAATGGACAAAGAGCAAAATTGAGGCTGGTTTTGGCGTATCGCTATTTTTTGAAGGCCCGAAAAATTCGGATTGTAATCAATAGATGTTTTTAAATGAATATTTTGCAAATTTTTGCTTTTTTGTAGGTTAATTACAAAAAAAAATTCAAATCAGACCGTACTAATGACCGGTTCAAATGGTTTCCTATGGAGTTTATAGAAATCTATCTAGTTATTGGTCCAAAGCTTATGGTCGTTTTGTCTTTTAAGGATGCAATTTTTCCATAACGTATTTTAAACAGTGGATTATTTTTTGTCTTTTTTTGCTAATCTTGTAGCCTAAAACAAATAACGACAGGTCACATCTTAGTCTACTATGTAATTGACAAGAAATTAATTTTGCGTGGGGCTTACAATTAAAGTAATGGATTTTCTGCTTTAATAAACTTAATTTTCGGAAACTATCACCTCTTTGATGTTCTTTTCTTGTCTTGCCGCACGGTTGACAACTCACCTATCTCATCATTGAGGTCTAAAGAGGGGGCACATTTTTGCATCAGTTTTCCAGTGAATAGATTATCGTTTTAATTGCATCGACACCGTCTTCCAGCAGCAATTAATAGAATTTTTTGTTTTTGACTTTATTTGGCGTTCAATTGGTAGTCGTATGTCAATTTTTGAATAATTGCTTCATATGGATGAACAAAGTGACCTATTTACTATTTACTGATTTCAGTTGATAGCTTAGATTTATTTTGACTTGGGATCAAATGTTTTCTCCCAAAAGTCAGTTGAATTTTTGTGTTTTTTGTCTCATTTTGTTGTTTGTTTTTGTACACGCACGAGGTGTTTTGGATAAGGACAGGTCTCGACGTTTTTATTTGAGGTATTAAAAAGCATAAACTCGTTTAATTTTTCAATTGATATTTATTTTTCACACACAAATCGCTGTAAAATGAATGAAAAGAGAACATTTCCACCTGTATAGATTATATTTTTGAGTCAAAGGAAATTTTTCTTTTCCTCCAAAAAAAACGCAGAAACTTTTACGCAAAAGTTACACAAATAAGTAGAAGTTTCGAGACTTATTGTTATAAAATCAATCAGTCGGTGAAACCATGAGCACTGCAAATTCTTTTGAATTTAATTTTCTGGGCGCAAATTTTGTTTTTGTGCACTTTTGAGAGTGTTAGGCATAATTTATTTTTGTTATATTGACTTTTTCAATCATATTGACCCAATCCGTAATTTACTGTATCAATTATGTGTTCATATTGGACAAAGAGCAAAAGTGAGGCTGGTTTTGGCGTATTGCTATTTTTTGAAGGCCCGAAAGATTCGGATTGTAATCAATAGATGTTTTTAAATGAATAATTTGCAAATTTTTACTTTTTTGTAGGTTAATTACAAAAAAAAGTTCAAATCAGACCGTACTAATGACCGGTTCAAATGGTCTCCTATGGAGTTTAAAGAAATCTATC
Source organism: Convolutriloba macropyga (assembly GCF_964194025.1). NCBI lineage: Eukaryota > Metazoa > Xenacoelomorpha > Acoela > Convolutidae > Convolutriloba > Convolutriloba macropyga. The sequence goes on from NC_134478.1 coordinate 46,197,159, forward strand.
TAGTTATTGGTCCAAAGTTTATGGTCGTTTTGTCTTTTAAGGATGCAATTTTTCCATAACGTATTTCAAACAGCGGATTTTTTTTGTCTTTTTTTGCTAATATTGTAGCTTAAAACAAGTAACGACAGGTCACATTTTAGTCTACTATGTAATTGACAAGAAATTAATTTTGGGTGGGGCTCAACAATTAAAGTAATGGATTTTCTGCTTTAAAAAACTTAATTTTCGGAAACTATCACCTCTTTGATGTTCTTTTCTTGTCTTGCCGCACGGTTGACAACTCACCTATCTCATCATTGAGGTCAAAAGAGGGGGCACATTTTTGCATCAGTTTTCCAGTGAATAGATTATCGTTTTAATTGCATCGACACCGTCTTCCAGCAGCAATTAATAGAATTTTTTGTTTTTGACTTTATTTGGCGTTCAATTGGTAGTCGTATGTCAATTTTTGAATAATTGCTTCATATGGATGAACAAAGTGACCTATTTACTAGTTACTGATTTCAGTTGATAGCTTAGATTTATTTTGACTTTGAACCAAATGTTTTCTCCCAAAAGTCAGTGGAATTTTTGTGTTTCTTGTCTCAATTTGTTGTTTGTTTTTGTACACGCACGAGGTGTTTTGGATTACGACAGGTCTCGACGTTTTCATTTTGAGGTATTAAAAAGCATAAACTCGATTAATTTTTCAATTGATATTTATTTTTCACACACAAATCGCTGTAAAATGAATGAAAAGACAATATTTTCACCTGTATAGATTATATTTTTGAGTTAAGTGAAATTTTTTCTTTTTTCTCCAAAAAAACGCAGAAACTTTTACGCAAAAGTTACACCAAAAAAGTAAAAGTTTTGAGACTTATTTTTATAAAATCAATCAGTCGGTGAAACCATGAGCACTGCAAATTCTTTTGCATTTAATTTTCTGGGCACAAATTTTGTTTTTCGCCACTCCATTAGTTCAAAATATTAAACAACCACTAAAAACAAACGGACAAACAGACCAGAGTCAACAAATTAGGGCAAAAAAACGTTGATTGAATCATGAAAAGACTCATGTGGTCAGCCATTCTTTGCATTGATGAGACCTTGATTCGACCTATGAAAAGTATTTGGGTTAAATTTAGCTGAGGTTCTGACGATGGTAATAAAATCACCTCCCATAAAACATAATATAAAACTTAGCAGGAAAACCAAATTATTCAATAAAATTTTTGGGCTCAAATAACCAAAATAAGTTTTTCACTTCTTAGTGGTCATTATAGAAATCTTATGTGCACAAAAATTCTAGTCGGTCTAACATAGTCAGGCAGATCAGAAACCATTTTGTCTCAAAAGATCTTGGATCTTTTTTTTCAAATAGAAAAATTTACAAAAAATCTTGTTCTCTGCTCAAAATTAGATCAACCCAAAGTAAATCATGCGTCTGCGCAGCTAAGTTGTCTACTTTATACGAAAAAGAGTTTTGTACTGGTATCCCAAAATAGTTAAAAACAAAACTAAAGGACATTAACTTTTTTAACTGCCGGTCAAATAATTTGCACGAAATCTGAACAATTTTGTTAACTCTGGTGATGCGCTTGCAGCGCCGGCCACAATGAAAGGAATTTAAAAAGAAGGAAATTTGGATTTATGAATCTTAGCAACCATAAAAAGAGCGTATATGGTTTTTGCTAATCATACAAGAATATATTTGTGTCTTAATAACCACAAAATGACCGTATGCTACGGGTGATCTGCTCAAAAGGCTACTTGTGATCTTAAAAAATGGACAAGTCTGGCAAATATCTGATCAAAGGGTTAATCGGTGCTGTTTTGTCTTGATAAACATAACGCCCATTGAATACCAGTACCGGCAAGATTAATTGCAAATCTGACGTCATGACGTGAGATTTGCAATTAATCTTGCCGGTACTGATATTAAATTGGCGTTATGTTAAAAAAAACTTGTTTGGCGTTTGTACAAAAAACACGTCTCGTAAGTCAGGCACGTTTTGGCTATGAATTGCATATAGAGTGCTAAGTATAAAAAGTGACATGATGACAACTTTGACTGAATACTGCAGTATCTGAATATTGCAGTCCAAGTTGTCATCATGTCACTTTTCACAATTAGCAGTCTATATGCAATTCATAGCCAAAACGTGCCTGACTTACGAGACGTGTTTTTTGCACAAACGCCAAACAAGTTTTTCAAGCATAACGCCAATTTAATATCAGTACCGGCAAAATTAATTGCAAATCTGACGTCATGACGTCAGATTTGCAATTAATCTTGCCGGTACTGATATTCAATGGGCGTTATGTTTATCAAGACAAAACAGCACCGATTTAACCCTTTGATCAGATATTTGCCAGACTTGTCCATTTTTAAAATCACCAGTAGCTTTTTGAGCAGATCACCCGTAGCATACGGTCATTTTGTGGTTATTAAGAAACAAAAATGTTCTTTGTATGATTAGTAAAAACCTTATACGATCGTTTTACGATTGCTAAGATTCATAAATCCAAATTTTCTTCTTTTTAAATTCCTTTCATTGTGGCCGGCGCTGCAAGCGCATCACCATAGTTAACAAAATTGTTCAGATTTCGTGCAATTTATGTGATCGGAAGTTAAAAAATTTTTTGTCCCTTAGTTTTGTTTTTAACTATTGTGTTCACGTTTTGGCTATGAATTGTAAGTCAGGCACGTTTTGGCTATGAATTGCATATAGACTGCTAAGTGTGAAAAGTGACATGATGACAACTTTGACTGAATACTGCAGTATTCAGTCAAAGTTGTCATCATGACTCTTTTCACACTTAGCAGTCTATATGCAATTCATAGCCAAAACGTGCCTGACTTACGAGACTGGTTTTTTGAATTGCCAAGTACTCTAATATATACGTGCCCAGTAATGATTTACGCCTGTTGTGAGGTCCGGGTGGACCCAAACCTGTGGATAATTTGATTGGGCAATGTCTGGTTTATCACCACAAAGTAGGGCAGAATATGAACGGTCTGATTGGGCTGAACATGATGATAATAGTGATCTGATTATAATCTGTCTGTATATATAAAAGTATGTAGGATGGTCTGATTAATGGGCAAAGCCTAAGCCTGGGTTTAAAGTTGAAACTAATTTTATGTGTGAACAAATTTAAAGTGTAGGTACCGGCACTGGCTAGTATAAGTTCTGTTTTCAATTCAACTGCTCATTGAAAACATTGGATTGTCATCCAGAACTTACCGGCTGTAAATATAAATCGGAATTTACAGCTACAGTTGTATTTTCTGGTGTTGTGGTGGTAATTCTTGTGTTATTGACCTTCATTTCTGTGTTATCTCTCTCCTCTTCCAGACCAGTTCTAATCCTAGATGTAGAATCTTCGGCCTTTGAATCCGATAGATTTTCAGCTGAATTTGCAAACTTTGTAATTTTTCCAGCAGTTTCGCCTTTTAATTTTATTGGGCGATAATATTCTCGTGTTGCTCTGGCTGGCCCTATTGTCGTATGTGGAAAAATTTCCGTCGCTAATGTCCAGCTATTTTCGAAAGTATCGGTTTTCGCCGGACCAGTTCTAGAAATTGTCGAAAAGTCACATTTTGTCGTTTTGTTTTCTAAGAATCTATATTGCGCAGCCGCGTATGTTGGTGAGCTAGATATTTGTTCATTCGTTGAAGCATCCGTAATTTTCAAATACCCACTAGTAGTGATAATTTTGTCAGTATCGACGTTTTTTGAGTTATTTTGAATAACTGCACTTGCTGTTGCAGCTGATTCGTTTGACCTGAGGTCTTGGATGTCTTTGTAATTACTTCTATTAGAGTTCTCTGGCATATTGTAAGGATGTGTACTTCCCTGGAAATTGTGGACACTAGAGCCCTTTTCTTTTGCAGTCTTGAAAGAGTGGATATGCATCAGTTGTTCAGCTCTATTCCGGGTCAACAGTGGAACTTCAGCCGGCAAGCTGGAAACACATATGCACTAATCTTCGAGTTAATGTGACAGAGCTATTTGAAGGCATTTTTTTACAATTCAAAGAATTTGAATTGTATTGGGGCGCTGTCTTTTTTACGACTCGAAGAGGAGTATTGGAGAAGTCCTTTTTTTTAATCAATTTTATTGGAGTGATTTTTGAAGCGGGAAATGAAACGCGTGAAAAAATTTGGAGTGATTTTGGTGCAGAACAAAAGTGAAGAGCGGAGCGAAAAGAGAGTGGTTTTTGTTCATACCGCTGTTTTTGAGAGAGCGAGAAATTGATGTGTAAAAAAATTTTCTGTGAGCGAGCGAAATTTTTTTGTTCATGTGCGGTGTTTAAAAGCAGTTTTTTTTGCAAATTTTCTTGTTTATGAGGTTTGATTATGATATTGTATTGGATTTGGGCTCGTTCTGATAGGAATTGAAGGCTTCAAGTAGTTAATTTGAGTTTTATGTAAATTTGGAGGTTTTTGATCAGTTTTGCTGATTTTTCGACGAAATTTAATGTATTTTAGCCTTTTGTTTTGTTTTACTGCTTTAAGTGCAATTTGCATAGAAGCTCGTTACTCAAAGATCATCAGGGATACAAATTGATTACAATTTTGTTTCTATAAAACATTTTTTCTGAAGAAAAATGACAGAAAAATTACGAAATTTTTAACCACTTTTTTTAAAAATTTTTTGGCTGTTTTCGTTTTTTTGTCAATGGTAGACAATTTCTTTAGCTTGCTATGACTTGCCCATTTTTTCGCGAGCATTTCATTGCTCTATTTGCTCAAAGTAACTTTATTTGGTTTTATTTTTTCATGTAAATTTTAAAACACCTTACTTTTTCTCGTTTTTTATTTGTTCAATTTGGTTTCAAATGTCGTTTCTATTCTTCCTCAACCTTTGATAGCATTTGGGTAGTTTTCTAGTGGAAGTCAGTTGTTGTAGCTCTTTTGGATGTCTCTCATTTTGATTGATATTAGTTTCGAGTTGTTTTTGTTAAAGACAATCGAGTAAAACAGGGCAAATTTTGGCCACTTTTTGTCTTTTTTCTAAGTTTATTGCCTATATCTTCCAATTTAATGTTTTTTTGTTGGTAACTTTTTCTCAATAAGGAGCATTTTTGTAAGTGTCGACACTATGAATTTGCACTTGAAGGCTTAGCAGGGTAGTTTTCATTTAAACAAATTATACAAATCTCTAATTCGTTAAAGAGTTTTTCTTAGTCTTTTTTAGTTTGTTGTTTAACGTTTGTCTGCAAGTACTAGGTGGGCGATTGATCTAGCCAAATATATAACTAATTGATTTCTTTGAGATATGGATGGGAAGCGGCATGTTATCTTGTTGTAGAGAATTTTGTTTGGATTTTTAGAGAATATTATTTTTTGATGTGGTATTTGTCAAGTTTCCAGATCTCCAGGCTTTTCTTTGTGAATTGGTTACACTGTCTGTCGATTGATAATATGCTGGTGATGCATCTGATTAGTGAGAATGGTCAGAGTTCTACTTCGAGTCGTTTCCGGAATTCTTCCGGCTATGTTTTTTTTAAGATCTGTTCACACATTTTCATGATTTTTGAAGTCAACTTGGAGTAGTGATTTTGGTCACGCCGAAACACGAAGTGGAGCGAAAAAGCGAGCGGTTTTGCGGCGTGAAATTTTTTCGCTCTAAATTTAAACTAGAGTGAGAAAACGGTGTTTGAACAAAAATTCGCTTTCTCGCTAGTGGTTTTTTGTTCACATGCGGCAATTTCACTTTGATTTTTGAAATTTTTTCGATTTTTTGGATCGGATATTTTTCTAAATGGTTTTCCCAACCCATTCATAGTCCGTGCTTGCTCTAGTTTTCTGTTTAGTCAATGAAAATTCTTTGAATTGTACGCCAGGACTTGTCCTGCTATGTTTTTTTGTTTTTGCACTAAGAAATGCGCTAATTGGGCTGAAATGCGCTGAATGTAGTTAATCGTCGAAAAAATCAGCTGAATAAGTTCAAATAGCGATAATATGCTGAAACGCGCTGAAGGTTTATAAGAAATGTTTTATTAAAAATTGATCAGACTAATTGTGCAGAATGACAGGAACCAAAGGCGCAGTGAACGCCGATAGCTAATACACAGAAGAGTAGGGTTCGAGTCTGTCGCAAGGCGAGATAAATTTTTTTTAAAAAAAAGAGAAGTGAATCTGCTAAAACGAACTCCAACTTTTGCTGGTCGAAATTGGCGGATTTCATTGGTTTTAAGCGTTTTCAATTCAGCTCACGATAAGTAAAGTTTCTGAGGTCATTTTTTGAGTTTCCGTTAACAAAATTCATCGACGCTTGTTAGAAGGACAAAATGTTGTCGGGTTGCTTTTTATTAACGTCGATGTATTGGCGGATTTCAGCAGTAAACTTAGCTCCGTTTACTTTTTTTCATTTTAATAATAGTGTCGCCAAGCATAGAAAATAATCTTTTTCGAGTGGTTTTAGATTGTCTCTTGCATCTGAATGAGACAAACGCAGATATCATTCGTCATTGGCGTGGCGTCAAAACGGGACACAAGTGAAATAAAACGATTAAGTGCACAAGTTGTGCACATATAGACAATTATTCCAAAAATGCTGCAAAATACTAAATAAATAACATTACGCAGAAGTTCTAAATAGTTTCTTTCAAAGTAAGTGATTTTTGGACATTTACTTTATTCATTTTAAAGGCTTTCGTCATTTTTCTGCCCTGAATATATGTTCGGTGTTCCTTGCCGTTTGGTCTTATGACAAAAAACACTCATCAGTGTACTTGACAACATTGCGGTACATGGAACAAGAAGTGCTCTACATGGGCTGTGTACAACACTTACAAATTTGTGAACAACAGTAGCAATATTTCGTCAGTATTTTTCACATTAAAGTTGTCTTACAGTAGATATTCATACAAACATACCTAATCCAAATTCACTTTTTGCAATTTCTCGCTTCTAAAAAGTATAATCCATTAGTCCTCTCTTTCAATTTTCAACACCAGGAAAATCGGATTTTGGCCATAATTTGGTTAACAATTGCAAGTTGCTTCTCAGGTTTTCAACTTTTCAAAAATTTCTAAAGAATACTTTGAATTGCAAAAAAATTTGTGACGTGTCACGTTTCAGGGATTAAGTTTTCGTCACTTTCTCAAATGGTGCTTGTAAAACACCCCACCGCTACCTGAAACGATCAACTAGATCCCAAAGGGATCACATCAAGTTACATTAAGGTGTTTTCAGTCATTTCCGGACCTATTTTGGGCAATTTGTCGGCTATGTTTTGAATTTCCTGGACCTATTTTTGAAGATTTGATAGCTGTTTTTTGCGTTTTTTGGACCTATTTTGGAGAATTTTTGACCTTAGTTAGATTTTGACTGTGACTGCGAAGAACGGGCCAAGACTTGGATTTACACTTTCCAAGTGCTTACCAAGACTCAGATTTAGATTTGCCATGTCTTGTTGACCAAGACCTGGATTTAGGATTGCCAAATCTCAAGCGGGACTTAGATTTAGACCTGACAAATCTTGGCCATGATTTCGATTTGGACTTTTCAAATCTTGCCCAAGACCTGAAATTGGATTTGAGAAGTCTAAAAGCGACATGATGATAGCTTGGAATCAGTAATGAAATGGGACTTGCGACAAGACTTGCCCAGTTCTGAAATTTACTTGGCTTTAAATCCGGGGTTATGCACAAGTTCGCTCTCGTTGCGTGTTGTCAAGTGGACTGTAATGATCAAACAGGAGGCATTCTCTTGTTTTTATTTAAATTAGACAAATTTCAATTTCTTTCCCATAGATGCTAGATCGTTTTCGGACACACTGAAGGTAAAACGAAATTTTCTTGCAACAAAACTTCTTGTGCATGTTCATTTGCACATTATCTGAGTACATTCGATCTTGAAAAAAAATGAAAAAAGTTATTCGAATATTTTTTTTAATATCTGAACATTTGTTATTTTCTCAAGAACCTTAATGTGCGCTACGATTTGTCTAAATTTGTTTTCTTTCTAAAATTCTGTTTTTGACTCAATTTTAATTTTTTTTTTCAAATGACAGACCTCAATCTAAAAAAATCAAATACAACAAAAAACTACAGGGTCGAAAAGAACAAATGAAAGCAAAAATCGAATGTGCACGGCATTTCTTCATTTTGCAAGATGTGCGTTTGTCTTGGAAACTCTACTAGTCGTATAAAGGTAACCATTCGTCTTTCAAGATCTTACAAAATAAACCATTCTATGCATGAACCTGTGGAAGAAAGAACTGGTAGTACTAAAATGGCCAGAGACTGAACAGTAGAAAGCTATGATTAACAACTTTTCCTATAATGGAATCAAACCAAGTAATCAAATTAAACAACAATAAATTAATATAAGCGATGGACTATAACGAAAACTTAACGTTGTCAAAAAGACAAACCTTCTCAGCGAAAACTCTTTTTCTGTAGATGATGTTTGCAAACCACCTTGAGCTGTTTTGCGTTGATTGCCACCATCACATTCTGTCCATGAATTGGTTGAAAACGACACAGCCAGACTGTAATTTGTCACAATGTTTTCACTTTGATTGTTCACACTTTTTTCTACTAATTGTGTAATGTTGTCCTCGGATTCATTTTTTAAGGAAATATCATATTGTTGAACATATCTGCTATCAAACAACGGTGTCGTTCTGAATGGCGTTAATCTAACTTCGGAGTTATTTTTCAAAGTGTTTCGTCTGACAATAATTGGGTAAACTAATATTTTAAAACCCTTCAGAAAAAATGTAAATGGTTGCGAACAGAAGTTATTTGAATAAGTTCTGCTGTTATTTGTAACGGACTCAATAATTAGACAATTGCAATGCATGGTGCGCTCGAGTTTCTTCAATTTCTTCATTTCTTTAAAACCTGTTTCGAATTTTTTGGACGTGAAGTTTGATATATCAGCATAATTATGAGATGCAGTATTGGCCAATTGATGTGAATTCGTTCTTATTAAAGAATTAATGCTCATAGTCGCGTTTTGGTAAATGTTTGACTCAAATTGGTCCCAATATGGGCCAGCGATTGAATTTCGACCAACTGGATATGAAAATATGAATGATAACAAGCTAAACCAGATAAAAATTAAAGGAGCAATGTTTTTCATTAAAAATCATCATTAAAAAGTTACTCTTTAATTGGAATCGGAATTGAGAAACTTGCTCTGTGAAATGAAACTAGCCAAGAATGTTGATTTTCGAGACCACCTTGGGATGCCTTAGACAGATTATGTTAATCTAAACTTTCCTAACTATTATTGACATGTTTTGATAAGATCTGAAGAACTCACGCAGATATCTTTCAATTTGGTGTTTAGTTCTTATATTGACTTTTTTAAGGACCAATCGCATATGTTCTTGCCCCCCCCCCGGATTAATCGTTGTTTGTTGGTGCTTCTTGCTTCTTTATTGCAAATTTCCAGAAACAAATATGACACATTTTGTTGGTCTTTCTGTGATTGCATATCAATCACAAATAGGTCAACAAAATTGTTAGAAAAGACGACTAGGGTTCGAAGTGCGGCAGCTAAAGGCAACGAATACGCAACAACAACAACAACAACAACAGCAAAAAAACCATTAAAACCCATTTTTGGGTCTTCCCCATTATTGCCATAATTGCCCCCACCGAAAATATAGCCTCCTCCCATTATGGTATATTTACGGTTATTGAGGGGCTATAAGTTATATCAATATTGAGATGGGGAGGGGGGAGGGGGTACTACAATGTGAAAGACCCCTATTTTGTACATAGTAACGTATTATAAAACCACACATAATTTGTAAAGGTGGGTCATAAAACACTGAAGGGGAGTCGGAAGATCCCACGAATCTCAACAAAAATATTTCAAGTTTCATTTCACTGGGTATGCTAGCTGCTAGTAAAATTCACTTCTTCTAGTAAAATTCTTCCACTTTTAGTTGAAGGCAAAAACTGCATTGATAAATGCTGCGATTTGATCTTAAATGAGTTTGTCACTTAAGTAACTACAAGACAAAGAATAAGTGTACAAAATAGACGGGAAGTTAAAAGACGTTATATAAATATTTACACGATTTGATGATGGGAGGCAATTCTTAACGTTATACGCACCAGAGTTTTGTTGAGAACTCTCCATAGCGATGAGTGGCTTCCAAATTTGGTGATAGCCTGGAGGATGCTAGGACAATAGATCGAAAGACAACAGATCGAAAGCAAAAATTGGGACAATAGATCGCAAATTAAATTGTTTACGTTGCGTTTTGGCCAATCAGATTTGAGCGCTCATTTATTAAACAGCATATAACAAGTTCTGTTGAGATATTTTGTTCGGTTGTGATAGATTCATATCAAGTCCCACGGGCCGTTAACGCATGGTCATGACTCGCGAGGCATGGCCAGAATGTGGTAATTATATTGCAGCTCCCAGATAATGCTCAATTTCAACCAATAAGAATAGAGATTGATTTTCGATCTATTGTCCCAACTTTTCCGTTTTCGATCTGTTGTCCTTTCGATCTATTGTCCGGTCACCAGCCTGGAGGTAAGTTGTTTGATTCACACGCCAATGACTGAGAGTTAAATCTCCTGCTTCGTCAGGTTGTTAAACCACCTGCCTAACGCAGACGTGAAGCTGTCTGTGTGAGGATGAGCTTTCATTCAATTATAGCTTCAGGATGATCATAAACTGACCAATCTTGGCTGCAGTGTTTGTATCACGTAGAAGTTTTAGACTGACATATTAACGAAAAAGAGATAATTGTAAACCTGGGAACCAAGCGCACTTCGCATTTGCTCAAATTCGATCGCTCCCTAGGTCGCAATTACTCTAAGGTTAAAAAAAACCCTCAAAAACGACAAAAATAGCAGATTTACACGATATTTTTCATAACGTTAAAACAAAACAAAAAAAAGTACTTGACGGTTTTCTGCACCAAATCCATTGGTTAGAGCAAAGTGTGTTCAAGTAATTTAATCACCTGTAAAATCTGGTGATATTTGGTTGAATAAACATTTTAACACCTGTTGCATCTTAGCGTACAAAAAACTGGACAAAATCAATTATTTTCGAACAAACTTGTTCTTAGCAACAAAAATTCAAACCCAAAATCCAAAATTGAGAATGAATGGAACTCAAATCAAACTCTAAAATTGAAAATGAACTAATTAAATGCATATAGTTTTCTCTTCGCAAAAACTATAATAGCTATTAGGACTAACAGAAAACTTAGTTCACCGAATAGAAATTTGAAAATCTGCGTATCATGGAAAATCAAATAAGTCATCAAACCTCAATTTCTCTACAAATGGATTAGAAACAAATCACAGATTATCGCCACATCTAAGTGACTATGAGATTTTATTTTTATGTTATTCAATAACCAAAAAATAATTCAAGTCAGCTCAACAAAACTCAGCAGATACTTTTATGCCAGGTAGGGTTAGAGGAAATGGGTTAATTGATACCTCTAGGGTGACCCGAACATGTATATATCACCCTTGTGAAAGTTTCGAGGATTAAATGTCTTTAGATTAGATCTAGAATACTCAGCATTACTACATACCTGAAGAATAACACATACATAACAGAGCAATCTGGAAAAATTCTGGTCACTATAAAACTATAAACAAATTTTAAATGTTTTTTTGGTTGATGAAACTTTTATATGTTCTCAACTTCATGTACAACAGGTTTTTCAAAGGTAATTATATTATCCTCGCGAAGTTTGACCAATTGAGTTGTTAAAACATTCAACTGGTTTCGACTTATTTCAGATATATATATATATATATATATATATATATATATATATATATATATATATATATATATATGAATGTTTTAACAACTCAATTGATCAAATTATGGAAGGATTATAAAAGAACCCCTGAAGAACCTGTTGAGCATGAAGTGGAGAAAAAAACCAACTACGTCTGAACTATTTCAGTTATTTATCAACAAGTTCATGAAGGACTTATTCGATCATATTGGAAAAATTTGAAGTGAACGTGCCAGAGTATTTTTAATTCCACAATCAAGGGAGAAATTCATTCATTGCAGAAAAAATTTATCTAAAGATTTATCTAAAAACAGTCGACATTATGGGAGCGAAAGTGAGTCGATTGTATCTGCTGATATTGTCGGACATTGGATACATCTGGTGAAAAGTGGAAAAAATTACCGGGATTAATAAACACACTCACCAGAAACAACAACTGAATGACAAGGGATACTCATATTCAACTAGTCAGAGTTATAGCGCCTTCTCACAAGCTTGCAAAAATTGCCCTCGGATCTTGTTCTCAACAGACAACTTTTTCGAATGAAGAAAGATAGTCAGCTAGAATATAGTTGTTCGACGCGATAACAGTTAATATAACTGTTGAAAGGATTTGGTTATTGGGCAACATGTTAAACGTCAAAGTGAATATCGCTCGTCTAAATAAAACTTGTTTCAGATCAATTTCAGTTTTAGGTTTCAACTAAGTCTCTAATTCCGAGCTTTCAAAGCGGGTTAAAAAAATTTATTTTTGCTTCAATTCAAAATTGAATTGTAAACTCTATTCAATCCTTTCAATGAAGAAAGATAGTCAGCTAGAATATAGATGTTCGACGGGATAACAGTGTACATGTAACTGTTGAAAGGAATTGGTTATTGGGCAACATGTTAAACGTCAAAGAGAATATCGCCGTCTAAATAAAACTTGTTTCAGATCAATTTCAGTTTTAGGTTTCAACTAAGTCTCTAATTCCGAGCTTTCAAAGCGGGTTAAAAAAATTTATTTTTGCTTCAATTCAAAATTGAATTGTAAACTCTATTCAATCCTTTCAATGAAGAAAGATAGTCAGCTAGAATATAGATGTTCGACGGGATAACAGTGTATATGTAACTGTTGAAAGGAATTGGTTATTGGGCAACATGTTAAACGTCAAAGTGAATATCGCCGTCTAAATAAAACTTGTTTCAGATCAATTTCAGTTTTAGGTTTCAAGTAAGTCTCTAATTCCGAGCTTTCAAAGCGGGTTAAAAAATTTTATTTTTGCTTCAATTCAAAATTGAATTGTAAATTCTATTCAATGGTTTAGGATGCATCTATAACTGTTAAGGACAGGTCGGGTTCGAAAATTTTCAATGGTTAAAGATTGATATAAATTAGGTTTTGAAAGTTTTGAACCACCTAAGCAATGGTTTTGCGTTGAAGTATTGGAGTAATGTATTAAAAATAGAATGTATTAATGAATAGACTGGTTAAAAAAACGTTGAAGTATTAGAGAAAGATAGAAAACTATGTTTTCTTTTAAATGAATCGAGAACTATATTTTTGACCATAGATTATGAAGTATCAAAATTTAGCCTAGGGTTTTTATTTCGTTAAAAACAATCACCAGAGATTTATTAATCACCAGAGGTAAAAAATGACTTATTTTCTAGTCAATTTTGTGGTTTTTCCCAAAAATAAAAAGAACATCAAAATTATTTATAGGTTATGTTTTTTAAAAATTTGGTATATGTTTTTAGACAAAAAAATCACATTAATATAATAAAAAACAACGAAAATTTATTAATATGGTAATTGGTGAAGAATGAGTAATTATAATGGGTTTTCTGTAATAGATTAAAAACTATTTATTTTTGACTATAGGTTATTTGGTACTAAAATTTAGCTTAGGTTTTATTCCTTCAGATGATATAAAATGAATTCAAAACATAATACTTAGCAAAGATAGTTTAATGTTATGAGTGAAAAACATTGACTCAATTTTGTCCTTTTTCTTCCATAATTTCTTAAATATTAAACTTTGACTATCGGTGAAGCTTCTTCGCAGATAGGTTATGTAATATGAAATCATAGCTTAGACTGTAATCTTTCCAATGAAACAAAATGCATTCATAAAATAATATTTATCAAAGATTTATTATTGTTATAAATGATAAACAATTATTTATTATTTTGGTTTTTCTCAGATATTTCCACGATACAATATACCTACTGTCATGTTTCCTTAGGAAACTATATCTACTGTTCTATTATCATTACTACTAACTCTAAATATCTTTAAAGATAAAATTAATGCATGACTTATAACATCAGCAACGGTAGCACTAAATTTCAAATTAGGTTGTTTTATTTGTGGACCAATATGCTCACGTCAATATTTTAGTAAACAAAACAAACAAAACTTTCCATTTTTTGCACCAGTCACATTCATAACAGTATAAAAAAATTCTAAAAAATTCGAGAGGCTCGCATTCAGCATCAACGCAATTAAAGGATAAACCTTTATCTGTGGGTTCTTTCGGTTTCACAGAAGTGTCAAAAACCTTTATTAATACAAGAATTAACCTTGTTTAGTTCAGTATATATAAGGATGTGTCAACGGATGTAAAAAAATTCTAAAAGCATTTGCTTGGATCACATTTCAACTGAAAAACCAGAAGAAAATTACATAAAACAACACCAGGTCAATCAGCGATCCCCTTGCCCTGCTAGTTATCATAGACTTCTTTGCTTCTCTTGGAATCAAAAAGATTTACTCTTTTTCAAGAAGCTTTATATTTTTCAAAGCACTAGAAACCCATCCGAATTTCTTGTTTCCTCTTTGACTTGATTTTGACAAAAAGATATCAGATGACTTGGAATCTGATTGCGAGAAAACAGTTTCATTATCTTGAAATTGTTTTTGCCATTTGACTTCTGATCGGACTGAACCTCAGAAAAAACCTGAAAGCTGTATAACTTTGGAAAAACTTACAGATACAAAAAAAAACTGTCACGAAATGAAAAAATTGAACTCGTACTCCCAACAAACACAGAAGTCACAAATAAAATAATTTCAACGATAAACTGAATTTTGTTTGTCTTGAAATCTTTCAAAAATTTTCACAGATCTGGCGAGAAAAATTTTGGCGCATAAAGAGTGATATTGACGAGAAAAATTCTGATGATTTTTTTCTTACTGTGAGTGAAAAATTAAGTCATTCGGTTATACGATTCGCTCATTGGGTTTGCTCTTTTCAATGCAAGCGGTTGATTAACTACAGCCCCAATTCTCACTGCTATTTTTTGGCAATTGAAATGGTGAGCAGGATTGACAGCAAAAATACTGAACTGCAAAATGTTAATTGTGAATTAAGAATTGTAACACAGCAGGGATGAAAGTTTTATAGGGCACTGTAAAAATAAATTCAGGAAAATTGAAATGCTCAACACATCACGAACGCTGATGAAACAAATAAACTAATCTATAGAATTACATTCAATAAACAAACACCAATTTTTGGGTTAAATAATTGCGCTAAGTAAAAAAATATACATAGGTTTCGAATTTCCCACATTTCCGACATTTTTTTGAAATAAAAGTTAGGCTATATATCAATAGAATTGAGCCTAACTTTTTTGTTATCAATTTTTTTTTGAAAAATAGGGAAATATGAGACATATGTAAATCCTTTTTCCTTGGTGGAATTAATTAACCCCAAATATGGTGTTTAATTATTAAAGGTAATTTCCTAGATTAAATTTTATTTGTTCCATCAGTATTCGTGATGTGTGAAACGTTTCAATTTTCTATAATTTATATTTCCAGTGTCATGAAAACTTTCATCCCAGCTGTGTTACAATTCTTAAATCAAAATTAGGATCTTAAACCAGGCCATCTGATGTCATTTCATCAAGCCCAAGTTGAAGAGGAAACAGAAATTTCAGCTGGTTTTTTTTCTGCTTTGTAAAATTCAAAGTCTTTTGAGAAATAAAAAAATTTCCCAATAGAAGCACAGGGGTCTAATTAATTAGCAGGGCGAAGGGATCGCTGATCGAACTAGTGTTGTTTTCTTCTATTTTCTCCTGCTTTTTTGTTACAATTCGATCAGTGCAACTTTTTTTAGACTTTGTTACATCCGTCGAGACAACTTTATTGATACTGAATTGAATTGAATTAATTCTTGTAATAATAAGGGCTTTTGTCGGGGCTCTGGTATCTAAAGAACCCACAGATAAGGGTTCAACCTTTCATTGCGTGAATGCTGAATGGGAGGTTCTCAAATTTTTCGAACATATTATACTGATGTAAATGTGGCTGGTGATAGAAACAGAAAATATTCCTTATTTTTTTTAGCGCAAATGATACAAAAAACAAATCTTCGCTCCTCTCCCGTCTCCTCTCGATTTGACATCAATGGGTGTGTACGCTGAGATCGAATAGAGCACGAGAAGATTATTATTATTGATGCACATCTCGCACCATGATTTCTGGTGTTGTATTAGGACTGTAGTTGATCCATACCATCATCACGGTTATTCTTATTTAGCGCACGTTTTAAAACAAAGCAAAATTAGATTATTTGTCTATTTC
Source organism: Convolutriloba macropyga (assembly GCF_964194025.1). Lineage (NCBI taxonomy): Eukaryota > Metazoa > Xenacoelomorpha > Acoela > Convolutidae > Convolutriloba > Convolutriloba macropyga. The sequence continues at coordinate 46,213,471 of NC_134478.1, forward strand.
TCGTGACGAATTGATTGTTCAGTTTCCTGTTCAACGGAGTAATTTTCAACAAATATATTATACTGCATTTCAATTTTTGACTCGTACAAGGAACCTGGACAATCAACCGTTGTTTGCCACTGTTTTTTAAATTGTCAACAAATTTAATACTGCAATCAGGTTGTGTTATAAACCCAATTTTGGTTTGCAAATACTTTTCAATTTTTTTTACGCTACTGTAGCTCGACCTAGTTCCTTAGCACATTTTTTTTGTTTTTCTAAATCATGTTGAGGCAGGCAGTCTCTCAATAATACAGGCCCACCATCTGAAGGGTTTTGAAAAATTGGATGCATGGTTAGACAATTATATAATTGAACTTTGTGGTCGAAGGAAACAAACTTTAAAATGACCACAGGAGGGGTGCGGAAATGGATTCCTTTTCCAATTACCCAAAAGATAGCAGAACTTCAATTGTGTCTGGATTCATAGAACAATTCGATATTTTTCAAACAATGTAATGTTTCATCCCAATGCTAAGATTACAGGACTGCAGGGGGGTTTATTTTGTGATACGTCCTTTAGAACTGCCATTTTCGAGTCAAATTTTTTTCGTTTAGATAACTAATATGCCGTATTTTTTGATCAGTAATGGAATAGATTGTGTTTTTTAACGCCAATTTGGCCATAGTTCTACACGTAAGCAGTGTTAAAAGCTATTTCCGAACGCTCCATTTTTTCTCCCAATTGCGGCATTTTCTTCAGGTTTGTATGATTCTATGAACAGCTTTAGTTAAATATCAGTCTTGTTTTTACACTTTTAGACAAACTCTGCCTCCTTAAATATCAAGTTTCATCTCGTAAAGTAAATTCATCGAATTAAACCGAATTCATTGTACTATGAAAAATGTCCAAAATGCCATGAAGATGGAAAACTCTATAACAGCAAATGTGACGTCGTTTACAACAAAGATGTATTAAAGGACCTAGGGGTTATACTTACAAGACTTTGACTTCCAAGAGGAGTTGATCTAACTGCTGAAGAAAATGGTCAGTACAAACTGAAAAACCTTAGCTATCAAAAATTATTTTCTGCCTGAAATCAGAATCAAACAAACGAAAGTCTTAATAGTGAGTCATTTTCATTAAAATACACTCAATTGGCCAAAAATTTTTCTTTTTTCTCTAATGCAAAAATTATGACAAATCCCGTGGACTAAAACTTGAGTATAAAATACTCCCACTTTAATACTTCCCTAAGATAATGAGATAAACGAAACTGTTTATGTTACCATGGACTTATGTGTCTCCAGTTGTTCCGAATAGACCTGCCATCTTTAACTTCGAATAAAACCAGCTGTTCAAAATTCTTGCATTTTGAATTCAGGCGCCAGGTAAATTGAAACTAGTAGAACCTTGGAAAGATTTCAGCATATCATATTGCAGCAGATGAAAATCCATTATGTATATTCTCCACCAATCACAGACTGAGAAGACTCGATTCTCTTTTATATACATCATGAAACCCTTTTACATTGTTTTTTAGATTTATACGCTATGTGTAGGTTATTAACTCCGGTGCTGTATTTTTACTACTTTCGCTTTAAACTCCCTGTAACATGGTAATTTTCATCTCTCACTTCAATTCAAGACTTTTCTTAATGTTCAGATTTTAACTCTAAAATTCTTACACGTATCCAAATTACTTTAAAAATTAAATTTGCCAACATTAAAGTGACATTTTGATCTCTACGCTGAATCTTTGAAAGTCTTCAAGTATACAAGATTTCCCTGCTAAAGATAATGCAAACAATAATCTCTCCACATCCATTTTTGGTGCAAAAGTGAAGAGTGTTTCTAAGAACAGAGAGCAAATTGTAAAATGAGAAGGTGAAGAACATATTACTTGCACACAGAGCATGTTAAATGATTTTGGTATATAAAACCAAGTTAAGGCGATTGGTTTCTGATCATTATTAAAAAATCATTGTTTGTGAGATGCAGGTTTGTGTTGCAGCTCAGCCGCGTTGACGTGGATTAATTTGTCTATTCGGCCCGCCTCTAAGTTCAAAAACTGCTGCGTTTATGTTTAGAAAACACATTTAAATATTCAAAACACTGGAGAATCTTAAACATTTAAGTACCTTCTCAAATTTTTCATCTAAAATTAACGGTATTTCAAGTTTTTTTGTTAGCCATGTCATGCATGAAAGCATCTTTAGTTTAAAAAATTAGGTTCCTCATAAATGCTCAGGTTGTATTTTTTGGATCTTTTCCATTTGTTCCCCCCGAGTTTAGTGGGCGCATACTATTTGCACACCCCAGAAGCACGTGCCATATTTTTACATAATGATTTACTAAGTAATGGCACGTGCTCTGCAATTGGGGGGCGCATAACGTACTGGGGGGCACAAACGAAAAAGGTCCGTTTCATAATCAAAAATTCTGTTCAAAAAAGTACAGTTTTTTATTAAGAACTCCGTCAGGTCTTGCTTAACTTTCACGACTTTCTATCAATCAAATGCGCATAGATTTTGCGTTCATTGGTTTTACAGAGTTTTGTCTATCACAGATGCTATTTTGATTTAAAATGCTCTCTGACTTTTATAACATGGTTCTTCAACTGGTTTTTGTGGCTGAATGTTGCTTTTCGTTCAGCCCACAAAATCCAATTTGAACACCGTTGACAAATACTTTGTTTTGAGGATGCCATTGCAAATTATATTCAATTCTTGTGAATGGGAAAACATTATCTCAACATTTTTTCGTGCAGGATTAGTGTACGTAATTGAAATGCTGGTTACTGGTGGTGCAAATCGATCAATTTTAAACGGAAAGCTGAATCGCGGGGCGAATCGGGCTTATTAGAGTTGCAAACACTCAATAGAATGCCGACCGTGCTGATTCGGAGGCGAATCAGGCTTATTGCTATTTATGTGCGATTGGCTGTTCGCAGGCCGATTAGGCTATTCTGTTAGAATATTGCAATCGCTTAGCGATTCAAAACATGTTCAAAGGGATTGAATTACAACTGGTTAGAGCAAAAGATTAAGTTGTATTGAATAGCTAAGCAGCAGACAAGAATAGAACGAACAAAATCTAAATGTTTATAACGCCTCATGAACAAAGGTATGAATAAGTATGAACAGTCTTAAGAAAGAAGTTACAAGAAATGAACAATTTTCTGGAATTAAAATTGCAGACATAAAGAAATCAAGGATGGATGCAAATAAAAACTAAAACCATAAACGGAATTTTGAAAATAAATGGTAGATTAGCAACAGGATGAATGGTACCGCATATCTCTCCTCGCAAACGGAAATTAAGCTTTGCCAATTTTTGTGTAGGATTGGGGGTGGTGACAAAAAAAATCACAATATGTACCGGTTAACTACTCATAATATGTGTGATTGTTTGTGAATTTTAGGTTTCAACATTTAAAGGCTGTCTGAATCCAATTTCATTTCAGCTTCCAGAGCGGTGAGTGTTCTAGCGCATATATTGGGCGATGTTTACGTTTGCACTGCCAGTGCGATCTGCGGTGTCATTGCACCGACCTCGAATAGACTTTCAAGAGGTGCGTTTTGCTCCGCAATAGCTTAAATTCCTTCTACCACATTAGATCGCGGGGCGACTGATTGAAAAGCGGAAGAGCTGCTGTTTGCAATTGGCTTCGATTGTTTGGTTGTTTGTTTCTTTTCTGGTACTGCAATTCGCGGGTTGCAGTAGACTGTACACTCCTCAGAATCTTGTTCTTGTCGTGTTCGCTTTCTGCGTCTTGGGCCAACCGGAGCGATTGAAATTTGGTTTTCTTGTTGCTGCTTACCCGTGGCAGGATTTTCGTCAATTTTTGGAATTTTTGTCGGTAAAGCTGGTGGGAGTGGGGGCGGTCTAACTGCCATACATACGCGGAGGTCACGTGATACCCTGAAATTTTTTGAGCAAAACCACGATTGTATCGCCCGTTTGGTTTCTTTGACTAATCCTTTTGTCCTCCTCCATTTGCGTCGCAAGTCTGAGGCGTGCTTAGTTATCCTATCCACAGTCACCCGGCCTGCGGGTGTTCCCGGGCGACGTTCGGCGTATGGCTGAATTGGGGGACTGTCACCTTCATTTTTCGGACTGTCACCTTCATTTTCCCGGCTCCTTGATTACATACGTATAATCGTCCTCTTTGACGGCCCTCTGTGAGACTGAAATATTTTGGTCGTGAAGTTTTGCACTGATTCCATTGTCATCGATAATGGTCCGCTTTGCCCTTTAATCTTTACAAGTCGTGATCCGCACTGCGGATCGCTATTTTACCGGTCATGGGCATTTTTGATTGCGTTTGTTCTGTTTCGTTTTCTCTTACACAGATACCATTTTACCAATCGTCCTGTTGCTAATCTACAATATATTTACAAATTTCTTTTTACGGTTACAGGTACTTTTGTCTCCATTATTTTCTGATATTTCAATTCCCCACGAGAGTTTGAGTTGTGCAATTCGGGACATTCTTTCTCGTTGCGTGGTCTTGGTGGGGCCGTCAATTGGCTATTCGTATCGTGGTTCTAATGGGAGATACATTGTGGTTGGCTGTGAATTGAGCAACACGTCAAAATTAATAACCTTTTTGGCCAAAATTTCAAGTTTCACTTGCGTCCTCAACTTTTCCCATGGTAGTGGTCTTTCTGATGAGGGTTTCTCCCAAAGGAGCTTTTTGCCAGTGGAGTCTTTATTGATCCTGCTGGCTGCATCATTTTGTACAACCCTACTGTATATATTTGAAATCTCTGTTACTCGCGGTGCGAATCAATCAATTTTGAATAGAGTGCTGAATCGTGAGGCGAATCAGGCTTATTAGATTTGCTAGAACTCAATTGAATTCCTCAGTCTGATCCGATGGCCGAATCAGGCTAATCGTTATTTGTGCGCAAATTGCTAATCGCGGGGCGATTATGCTCTTCTGTTAGAAAATTGTATTTGCTTAGTGATTCAAAACATTTCTCAAGAGATTGAATTACAACAGGTTAGAGCCAGAGATTAAGTTGTACTGAATAGCTAAGCAGCAGACAAGAATAGAACAAACAAAATCTAAATGTTTATAACGCCTCATGGACAAAAGTATGAACAAGTATGAACAGTCCTAAGATAGGAGTTACAGGAAATGAACAAGATTCTTGGATTAGCATCGATGACATAAACAAATCAAGAATTGAGGCAAAAAGTAACAATTACAGTAAATGGAATTATGTAATTAAATGGTAGATTAGCAACAAGATGAATGGTGCATTGTTACCTGTGTACAACGCTTCAACGCTTAGAAGCGTTATTTCGGAACTAAATCATAATTTAAAAACTTCTTCCGAAAAGTCACATCACAAAATTTTAAATCAAGTTTTATAATAACAATATTAGTGGCTTTTAGGTCCCACCGCAATTAAGAGCATTTTTGCATAATTCGATACAAAACAATGGAATTTAGCCAATTTCATTTCAGGCTTGCTTGTGCTGTTTTATGTCTTCAGTTTCTCTGATGTTTTATTGCACAAGATCATCTTTTTTGAGACATTCATTAAAATTGATTTTTTTGTAAGAATTAAGCCCTGTCTCGATAAAAAATTTGTAATCTTTTAGAATTCACCAAAGGTAGCCTGACAGTTTTTTTTTAGATTGTGAAAATTGAACTGAGTTTTAAAACACTATGTCAAAAACCACACCATTTGTGAGAGACTCTGTGACGAAACGGCTTGTTGCGCACCACCGCTGCAAATATTATCAAATAGCCTGAACAGCTTAGATATTATATGTGTGAAGATATTACTCGTTGAATAAAATAAAATATCTCAGCGGAACGGAAATGCGTCAAATTTTACATGACTGTGTTTCAAGTATCACTGGATGCCTTTTTTGCATTAAATAATTGTTGTTCAAACTTGTTAATTAAATAAAGGTCCGTACCTGATATGCGAAAATGGGATTAAATTGACAGCCTGTGCTGCTCTTAATAGTAATCAAATTCTTCCGGACTGTTTTTTTTGTTTTTTGAACGGTGAAACACTTTCTGAAAACTTTTATTGCATAGAAATTAACTGATATACAGGCACCGTAATGTGCGTTTTGCACACGAGTTCCAGTCCACCATTGAGAAGAAAGTATTGTGGGAATGAATAACTATTTTTGAACAAGTGGTTCAGCAATTAATTCCCTCGACCTGCAAAAAAAAACAGATTGCGATTAATCAAAAGTAGAGAAAAACGAAATTAATCTTGAACTACACACAATAAAAACTTTTGAAAAGATTTTTTCTTTGAGAACAATTGTCTATTTGTACAAAATTTTTTTTACATCATAGAGGCAACGGCTTGAAATGTATTCAAAAAGTTACCTGATAAATGTAGATTTAAGTTTCTTTATATGAGTGGTAGGTTACATGATCTAAACATAATGTTGTAACAAAACAAACTCCAACTGGTGTGAACAAAATTTTATAGCAAAAAAAGAAGGAATAAAACAAATTATCAGGTCTCGGACACGTTTCTAAAAAGCCTCCACTACTCTACATTACTGACTCAAAGAAACTACTCAAAACCCTAAAACTCTGAAAGGAAGAAATTTTTGCAAAATTTTCCAATTTTAAAAGTTGAACACTTAAATTATTGTTTTTGAAAATGTCTAGTTTAAGAACGGATTTGTGATATATAAGCATAAATGGGAATTCTGATGCCAAGATCACAGTAAGGTTTTAATTTGGCAGAGAATTAGGCTCCTGATGTGACTTTGAAATTCGCTACAAGGAAAGTTTTTCCAAATATTGTGAAAAAAATTCTGCTCAGTTGAAGGTCCTCAAAAAATATTTAAAATTAGCCCTTAATTTAAAAACGCTGTATTTAAAAACCGATTTTAAAATTTTGAGCTAAAGCAGCTGAGACCAAATATGGTATATAGTTCCTCCCACAATTAGAGGTGGACCGGAACAACTCGAGGTCTCATGAAAGGACTTATAATTATCCAGCTTTGGGATGTTTATTGGTCAGTATTATTTTGATCACTGTATATTAGCTGAAGGTGTCGTGTGAGCTTGTTTCTACAGTTCATCACTCTCGAAAAATGTCTGAACCCGGGGCAGTGTTTCAACCCATGCGATGCACCTGTAACAAACAACTTCTTTTAATGCTCAACATTAACTTTCTCTGCGTAAGTTGTAACAGAGTAAGTTGCCATTTTTTTTATTAGAAACCAACAGATAAACTTACAAAATAAACCAAAACAGGATAGAATACGATCAAAATATATCGAAAGTCTAAGTGTTAAAGTTCTATCTAATAAGTCTTGATATTCTCCTAGTAAGAAAAGGAGTGAGAACCATGTGCAAAATCTGTTTCATTTTAGTCAAGGAAGTTGGCATCAGCTAGAGGAAAAGTCATGTGAGGTTTTCAAAAACAGTGGTACCAGACTAGAGAATTTTCGGATCTTTTACGTTTGTGCCCCCCCCCCCCCCCCCCAGATTTAGTGGGTGCATATTATTTGCACCCCCAAGACGCACCTGTTATATTTTTACATAGTGATTTAGTATGTAATAGCACGTGCTCTGTAATTGAGGGGAGCATAACGTAGTGGTGTGGCACAAACGGAGAAGATCCGAATTTTCAATAAACCTGAATCGCCAAGAAACTAAAACACTGTAATTTTCAGCGTTACGTTATCATACACTCGTCATACACTAATTCTAGATAATAAAATCCACCGCGCTTGGCCATGCCTATGTGGTGGACCAGAAGCCCGTGGGACTTGATATGAATTAATCAAAACTGAATATGATGACTATCAAAAACGAACGTGACTTGTAGGGTGCATTATTAAGCAATAATCCGATCAGAAAACAATATAACATCTTCACAATTCGGATGGGAGGTCCAACGATTTTCTATAATTTGGTACGTGTGCCATTTCTAATTGACAAGCGTGAACTTTCAATTATCAAAATTTTTATTAATTGAAGTGGAATTTAGTTGAATTAATTTAGCAGATGCTTATCGACTCAACTTTTTAATGAAAATATTTAAGGTTTGAGGTGAAGACGTTGATTTTTTTAACCTTTCGCTTCCACTTAGTCTTTTGAGCAACCAACAGACAGAAGGAAAACTTTTAATTTTTCAGAAAATTCGGAAAAATTATATAATTCCCAAAAACATATTTCATTGGAGCTTCTGTGTCAAATGAGATGATAACTCAAATAAGTTGTTGTTTTTCGTTTTTGCTACCCCGCAGAAGAAATATTATGAATTCTTGGCATGCAAGAGTTGGTTCAACAAACTCAACAAAAGTACAATGATTTGCAATATTGCAATTTATGATCCGAAACGCGAGATTTGTGACTTGAAAGACCGGGTCACAGTTTCGAAATACCAGATTTAATTACCGGGTCATTAGATAAACTTTTGTTAATTTTAATTTAGATATTGTGGCGGCAACTGGAAAAAATGTTTTGTAGTTTTGACCTCTATAAACTACTGACCATTAATTTTGCCAGATATCTAAACCAAGTGGAAGCAATATTTAGTTGAATTGACATTATTAGTTAGATAGAAACTTCTGTTAATTTAATTCAACTGATTTCAGCGGCAACTTGAAACAATATTTTATATTTTACACATTATCAATTAGATTGATACTTAAAATTTTGTTATTTTGAGATGTCCACGGCAACGGATGCAAGAGTTTTTGATTTCCACTTAATTAATTAGATGGAACAGTGTGTTAATTTATTTTAAGCAGACAACGGCAGCACCTGGAAAAAAGTTTCGTGGTTTCGGTTTTTGTATAATTGGATAATAATTTCTGTTAATTGAACTTAGCTTTAGCAACTGGAAACAATATTTTTATTTTCGGCGTTAATAATGAGATAGAAATTTTGTTTATTCAACTTAGCATATGTCGACAGCAAATGGAAACAATTTTTTGCAGTTTCTACATTATTGATCACATCTGTTAATTAGTCAGACACATCTGTTAATTATATTTGAGCAGATGTCCACAGCAACAGGAATCAGTTAAGTTAGTATTTTTGATGTTATTAAGGAGACAGTAATTTTTGTTAACTTATTTTTCCATATGTCGACAGCAACTAGCAAGAAACCTGATAGCATTCTATTTAGTAATTGTTACGACCCCCACTTTAGTGGGGAGGGAGGAACTATATACTCAAATGGTTTTTTTGTTCAGACAATTTTGGCCTATCGATATATCCATTGTAGAGAGTTGTGAAAGGTATCATTTAAAAGCACGTACAACTTAGAATATGAAATCAAAAAGAAACTTTTTAATTTCGTTTTTTACAGGGAGTTATCGACCTTTGAAAATTTGTGAACATTTGAAAGTTTTTTCCCAAATCTTAAGTAATTCTTGAGTATTTCTTAAGAGTAGAGTGTTACTGTTACTATTAGAGACAGATGGGCGTTGCTGAATTGTTTGATTTGAGTTTCTTTGGCTAAAAGTTTTGAAAAAATTTTCAAAATTCAGACATTTTTCATCAGAAATAGAACAAAATATGCTTTTCTGGTCGATTTTTTTTCTATTTGCCAAAAGTGGAGACCTAGAAACCGCTGACACTATCTCTCTAAATTCCAACAGAGAGCTAGTTGAAACTCGGAGCCCTGTAAAAGTCTTGTGGATTTAAAATGTTGCCTTTTTTACAAAATTAACTCGATAATTATACACAATGCATCTTTCTTTTTTAGTATTTGACGTATTTCACTCAACAATTGGTCTGTTTCTGAAACCACTGGAACACTTGGGCAGTTTCTGGGCGCGCGGCTAAATCAGGGAGAGGTTTGATATTAAATGAATTCTTAAAATCTGAAACTTTTTAATTTTTATTTTGGTGCTGCGTTTTTTTCATAATAATTCGCTTTCGGTTTTTAATGTTAGTTACTGACATTTTTTGTTCAGAGTCCCATTAATGACAGCTCCTATTAACGTAAAAATGAGGCAGAACGTAGATATAGTTTGTTTTCAGAAAACCTAAGGGATTTTATAGCTTTCAGAAAGAACTTTAGTAAACTTTAACTCAAGTCTTGTATTATTTCTTCAATTGTTATTCTTTTTGCACATTAATTCCCATTCAAAAGTTCAAATGGCTTCTGCCAAATAAGTAGGTGAAGCTGTATCATGCTTTCGGTTGTTACCTAATTTCTCTTATGTCATTGAATGTTTTTATTTTAAGGAAATTAGAGTGACTTGTCAATTATTTTAGCATTATTTCTGGCAAATTTAGCTTATTCTCATTAAATAGAGGTCAAACTTTCTTTTTTATAGAATAAAAACTATATTTATGGTTGATTTAGAGGAACAATTTCTCGGCTTTGGTACTGTGCGTTTTCATACAAAGTTTTGTGACTTTTGTGCATAATTGCCCAATTTTGCTGTGGTCTTAACAATTTTGTTGATCCCACTTCAAATCAGCTACAAAAACCATCAGACAACAAGGGATAGCTTTTGAAACTGAAAAAACTTAGATTTTGTCCAAACTCAAACATGGTCAAAACTGAAAACATTTACAAGTTGGGACCGAAATTTTGTACACCCCCCGATTTTTGGAAGGGAAAATCTGTGGAAACCGAGGTCATAGCACACGGTTAGGGCTACCTCTAAGCTACTCATGGACCCAACGAACGTTATTGCATCGGAACCACAAGTGTGACTATTAGCACTTATGTGGTGCAAAATTGGCATTTTCAATATTTTGTCATTTATTGTTAAAATTTCTTAGGTTGTTTATTTCATGATACTTTAGGTGTTCATTAACAATCAAATACCTTATATTTGAGGCATCTAGAGCCCTGTTATAGTTCTCCGTGCTTACGTCAATAAAAGTAAATATTGCGGTAACTTGACATTTACTATGTAAACAAGAATCTAAATCACTTTCCTGATTAACCAATCAGAAACAAGTAGTGATGACGTTACAAATGATAAACATTTGATTGTTTACTTTAACTCAGGCGTTTGCATAGTGAAACTGAATTGTACTTGGAACCATTAGAAACTGTTATACAGAGCAGTTGGCTCTGAGATTGACTAAAAGTTGTTTTTTTTAACAACTTTTGCCTTTTATGGTAAGTTGTGCTAGATCCTAAGATCTTGCAAGTTTAAGTCAGTTGATATTACTTGCCTACTTAACGAGAAGTTAGAAACATTACTAGCTTCTGGTTGAAACCTTACAAATTTCAGCACGAGATTGAATACAGATTACCACTAAGGTTTTTCTTAACTTCAATCAACCAAATTAAAGTTACAGTCCTTTAATAAGTCGGAACGACTAATTGTTTCGACAAGATTGTTTGTCGATCAAACCCTGTGATGAACCGGGCCGGCGTAAAGCTCGAGATCCAGGCTGTGCTATATCGGTTCCGATGAGATTCTTGAGCAGCCGCAAAGTTTGATCCGCCGACCTGGACAACAACACGAACAGCAACGAATCTTCGATTCAATTTGGTGGCCTAGAAATAAACCTTAACAGTGACTGCAAAAGAGCAAGATAACAGTTGATTGAATGTCAGGTTGTAAACTCAAGACGTTAGAGAAAGAGCAAGCTGAGCTACTCAAATTGTTCTCCAGGCACCTCACCGTGCTAGCAGGCTATCCGACACAAAACGAAACAATGACTCCCCCAAAAGCATATCGAGGCTTCTTCGAGACGTACGACAACTTAGAAGACAACAGGAAGCAGCAGAAGTTATCATTGAAACCATAGTATTTAGAAGCTTTGGAGAACGACAGCAAGCGTATATTCGATGAAAAAAGCAAAGTTTTGAGATGGGTAATTGAAAAAGTACCATTTCTCCGAGTCATTGAAATTTTCCGCACACAATTCTCTGAACGTTGTGAGGACACTTCTAGAGCATACAAAACAGTGAAAGCTGCTTACCTAATTTTGAGTGCACTATCATTTTTGAAGAAGAAGTTAAAAACAAAAAACTTAAGCCAATCCGAAAAACAGACTTTGTGTAATGAGGTGAAACAGTTACTAGGAAAGCTAGATGAATGGTAAAGCAAAAACTTGGAAAACAATTCAAGTGATAAAGCAAAAACAGTGCGCCCTAGAGATTGAGGACCCAAGTAATAGTAGGAGTCACTATCGTGATAGTACGGGCACAGCAAGGATTGTGGAAACCGAACATCGTTGGTGTTATCCACATCGGCAGGTGATAAAGACCCAAACGAGACCGCAATTGATACAAGAAAAGGAGCGAAAGAAAAGCCGAACTGAACGTCGAGGTCTCTTCCAGGCATTCCGCTACACACGGAAGCAGAAAGGAAACCAGTATTGCCAACTCGCAGTCATCGAGAAGGCGACGGATCGACGAAATGAAGCTCCAAAATCTAGGAGCTAAGAAGGAAACAGAGCAACGACTGCGAGAGCAGTATTTCGAGCTGGAGCAGGAGCGTGACGAAATACAACTAATTCGGCAACAACAAGAAGACGAGCTACTTTTACAACAACATGAACGAGAGCTCGAAATTGAAAGAAAGAAACCTGAAGCCGACGAAGTGCAAAGCCGCATGAAAACTGAAATTAGAAACGGAAGTTCAAGAGCATCTGGATCAAAGTCCGACAACTTGCAAAACGATGGTTCAAGAAGCAAACTGGAAAGAACTGCATGCTGGGCAAAGTCAGTGGCCCAACAGTCTGGTCCTAGTTGACCACTATCTCCAAATGTTGTGATCGACCTTCCTAAGAATGTCACACAGGACAGAAGTGACAAACGTCTCAGCTTTTATCCGACATCTACTCCACTGATCTAACCGGGTGCGGGACTTTTCTCAACGCAACTGCAAGATCCGAGTATTCTCAAGAAACCAGAAATCCCAAAAACAATTAGGGTAACAGAACCACAGACGTTTTTGTTCCAGCAGCAAGGACCGTCGGCGTTCCAAAACAGACAGAAAAGCCAGATTCCCAAGCACAACTCTGGCAAAAGATCGATGGAAAACCAAAACCAAACAACAGCTAGCCAAGTTACCGCACAAGTGATTTACCAACCGATTGGTGATCCAAGAGGGTTGCCGAAACTCAAACTGACGTAGTTTTCTTGAGACCCCTTGGGTAGGCCTGAATGGGCAGAACTTTTCGATGTCATTGGGCATCAAAAGCGGCTGAGTGATACTGAGAAGATGCAGTATCTGAAGATTAGCCTTACTGGTCAGGCAAAAGCTGCAATTTCTGGACTGGGTTTCAGCTTACAGTCATATTATCCAGCCTGGTACATTTTCTGCAAGAAGTTTGACAGACTGAGAGTCGAAGTTGAATCTGAACTCAAGAAGATATACTTATATTCTCCAGTTAGGCACGATGATTCCAATGGCATGGTCCGTTTTGCAAATGTATTCACAAAAACAGTTAATGTTGTGACTCGACTCGGATTTCAGCATGATCTGGAGTCGGAGGGAGTTCTGAGATCATCGACCAGAAAACTTTCGCTTCAGCTTAAAGAGCAGTGGCTACGACAACTACAGAATCATCGACCGCTAGCAGCAAATTTGATTGTTTTCAAAGACTGGTTAGAATTAACTGCTTTCATACATGAAGGCTTGTTAGCCCAGACAACCTCCAGTTTTCAAAACCGAATGCCCACTCAAAGAAGGACATCACACTATTTGGAGTTGTGAGAAGTTCAAGTCAATGAAGCTGAATGAACTACGAGATCATGTGCAGAAGTTCAGACTATGTTTCAATTGCCTGAGACCTTGTCTTCGGTCAAAGGATGGCAAAAGCAGAACTTGCAGCGTGCCCAATTGCGGACGACGACACAACAACCTTTTGCACAGTGACTTAAAGAAGGAGGCTACAACAGGCACCTCAGATGCTACCACAGCGGTAGCAACAATAATCACACACGGAGGACTCCCTGTAGTTCGCATTAAGATAGTGAATGGGGATCTAAGCCTGGGGGTGCTGGCAATTTGTGATATAGGATCTTCAATCTCATTTGTGGACAAGCAAGTCAATTGTATCTACACTGCAGTTGCAAAGCCGAAAAGCGACTTTGTCAGTGGCAGGAATCCATGAGTCACAAGATGTCAAGACGGAAATAGAGCCGATAGCGGTTTCAGCGCACAAGAAATCTTGACCAATGACAACAGTGCAATTTTATGTTCATGAGAAACTGAAGTCGGGTGACCAGATGATAGATCGCTACCTATATCTGAGGAAAATGCAAAATCAGGGTTCGAATCTAAACGAAGTTCAAGTAGTTCTTGGACAAGACTGCTAGGGCATCCATCACCCATTAGAATTCAAGAAGTCAGACGACAAAACTGCATCATGAGCAGTGAAATCGAAAACAGGATGGACCTTAAGTGGTCCCCTACCAGCGAAGCAAGCAGCAACTCTTGCGACAACAGCAACCTCAGTATCAGGGGAAAAGTTATCAAGTCAGTGGAGTAAATGGTGGGACATCGAATCCTACGCCTCAAACTGAGATGTCAAAGTTCATTCGAAGGTTGAGCAAAACGCAATGAAAACAATGGAGCAAACAACTTGATTCACCGGTGAAGATACGCAGATGGACTTTTATGGAGAGAAAAGGAGGTGAATTTACCATATAATTTCTACTCTGCTACAGGACAACTCAAGTCCCTAGAGCGACGCCAGCAGAAAGAGGATATGTTGCGAAAGCGTTATTAGGAGACCATTGACACTGACGTCAAAGCTGTTTATGTCCGCAAAGTCCAACATGTTGAATTGAACGAAACGAGAGACAAGTTTCAATGGTACTTGCCATATCATCTTGTCATCAACCCTCATAAACCTGGGAAGGTCAGAAAAAAATGCAACGCAGCAGCAAAGTACCAAGGCGTGGTTATCAACGATAAACTTCTATCTGGACCAGACCTGTTGCAGACTCTTATCGGAATTATTTTTCAATTCCGAGAACACCTATCAGCCCACATAGAAACGATGTTTCTTTATATCGCTCTTCCAAGCGATGAAAGTCGATGCTTACATTTTCTCTGGCTAGAAGATCTACAGCAGAGGACAAAAATCTACGAGTGTATAGGACACATTTTTGGGGCAAAGAGCTCTCCGACTTGTGCAAATTAGGCTTTGCATCAAGTGGCGAAAGATAACGCTAAAGACGACGAAAATCTTGTCAAAGCTGTCCAGCGAAACTTTTACTTGGACGACTTCCTCGAGTCAGTCAGAACACCCCAAAAAACGATTGACATCTACCAGAAAGCCAGAAATCTCCTTAGTAAACGTGGATTCATTTTAATGAAATGGATAGCAAGTGACGAAGAAGTCAAGTGAGAAGTTCGAGAGGCAGACAGAACAACGAAACTTGTGAAAACTTTCGATGCAAAGCCACAATCATGATCTCTCTCTGGACTGAACTGGAATGTAGACACGGATAATCTCATAGTCTGCCGTGGAACTGAGCAAGAAGAAGCAAATATTTCAGAGAATTGTTCTATCCTTTGTCTCAGCAGTGTTCGACCAGCAGTGTTTGTGATTTGTTCACTCTTCAGAATAAGAATGCAGTTCTTACTCAAAAACATTTGGGAAGCAATGGGACAAGCATGGGACAAAGAGCTGTCAGCAGAACACTCAAAGCTATTCATTGACTGGTGCTCTTCAAGTCGCAGTATACGGAGTTGGTCTCAGAAGGCAGATAACGAGAAAACATGATGTGAAAATTGACAGAATCCATCATTGGTTAGATTTATCTACAGTCTTACAGTCAGCTCACAAGAAACACAAGAAACAGCAGGTGTTCGTCGCCAACAGGGCAGCAGAAATACTGGAAAGCTCTTCCACGGATCAATGGAGACTTGTCAAAGACATCCAGAACCCATCAGATATTGGCACAAGAGAGATGGCCATCGAAGGCCTCAAAGAATCAGGGTGGCTAAACTGGCCAGCATGGCTCCAGACAGAGAAAAAAGAGTGACCACAGCCGTGGTGCCAAGTGAACGAAGTTGAAGCTGAGCAAGCTACCAGTACTGTAGCCACCAAAACTGAACTAGACCAACTAATTGATTAGGGCGATACAATAGTTTCAACCGAATTAGAAACTTCATTGCCTACTGAATGAGGTTCAAGACGAAGCAGAAGCTACCCCTCAAAGCAGGCAAAATCCAACAAGCAGAACAAATATTGTCTCGATTTGTTCAAACCAGAAGCCTCCCGAATGTTTCAAAAACTATAACAAACAGCAAAGAAATCTCCAAAACACTGAATATTGCCAAACTGTCATCCTTCATAGAGGAAGATGGAACAATTCGACAGAAGAGTCGACTGAAATATTCGAGTCTTGATTACAATACAAAACATCCAATACTTTTGACAGCAAAACATTCAGTTGTACAACTTCTGTTGGAGAAAACACATCGTGACAACGTACATGAGGGCAAAGAATATGTGAGAAACATGCTTCAACAAGAGTACTGGATCATCGGATTAAGAAATGTTACAGTCCTTTAATAAGTCCGAGCGACTAATTGTTTCGACGAGATTGTTAGTCAATCAAACCCTGTGAAGGACCAGGCCGGCGTAAAACTCGAGAACAAGGCTGTGATTTGTCGGTTCCCCTGAGATTCTTGGAAGAGTTTCCAAGAATATCGGTTCAGCTGAGAAATACTGGAAAACTTCCATGGATCAAGGAAGACATGACAAAGGCGTCAAAAACTCAGCAGATATTCGCACAAAAGGGATGTCCACCGAAAGCCCTAAGGAGTCGGGATGGCCAAATGGGCCGGCATGGCTCCAGACAGATGAAGAAAACTTGCCGAAGCCGCGGTGCCACGTGAACGAAACTGAAGTTGAGCAAGCTACCAGTACTGTAGCCACAGAAATTAAACTAGACAAACTAATCGATTGGGGACGATACAGCAGCTTCAACCGAATTAGAAACTGCATTGCCTAGTGCATGAGGTTCAAGACGAAGCATAAGGTACACCTCAAAACAGACGAGATCCATCAAGCAGAACAAATATTGTTTCGATTTGTTCAAACCGAAAGCTTTTTGAATGTTTCAAAATATATAGCCAACAGCAAAGAAATCTCCAAAACGCTGAGTATTGGCAAATTTTCAACCTTCGTAGAGGAAGACGGAACAATTCGAGGAGTGAGAGGTCGACTGAAACATTCGAATCTTGATTACAATGCAAAACATCCAATACTATTGACAGCAAAATATACAGTTGTACAACTTCTGTTGGAGAAAGCACATGGTGACAACCTACATGAGGGCACAGAATATAAGAGAAACAAACTTCAACAAGAGTACTGGATCATCGGATTAGAAATGCATTAAAGAAAATCGAGTTGAGATTCATCAAATGCAGACACAGAAACGCCAACCCAATTCATCCACCAATAGCAGACCTACCCTGAGAACGACTTGATGAACATGTGTTCCCATTCATCCATACAATAGTCGATTACTTCGGTCCCTTTGAAATTAACTCCTACGACGTACTTTGAAGAGATGCTGCAGCCTCTTCACATGTCTAATAACCAGAGCAGTACACATCGAAGTGGCATAGTTATTGGACACCGAGTCATGTCCAGCTGGTTATCCGAACATCATCATCAGTGACAATGGAACGAACTTCGTTAGAGCAGCAAATCAGCTGAAAGCAATCATGAACGAGTGGGACAAAGCTAAGATAGAGAGTGACTTACCACAGAAAAAGATTGTTTGGAAATTCAATCCTGCTAGAGCTCCTCACTTTTGTGGAATCTGGGAAAGACTGGTTCAAATTTGCATGAAAGTCTTGATTGCAATCTTGGACAAACGCAGCCTCACCGACGAGGTACTCAAAACTACAATGTGTCTGGTAGAGCAAACACTCAACGCAAGACCCCTGATAGCAGTAAGTGATGACCCTTAAGATCTGGCAGCACGTACACCAAATCATCTCTTGATAGGACGAGAGAACGCGAGTGCACATTCATGCCATCCTGCTAACGCTATCATGACCTGAGAAAATTATTCAAAACGGCTCGAGCATATGCCGACATGATCTGGAAAAGATGGACTCGTGAATACCTTCCACAAGGGGACCAGAGATTGAAGTGGTCAAAAGAACATGTGCAAAACTTGAAAGTAGGTGAATTGGCTTGGTTAGTAGATGACTCTGTGAAGCGCTGTGAGTACAAACTGGGACGAATCATTGAGATCTTCGCTGGCAACGACGGTGTTGTGAGATCAGCTAGAGTCAAAATAGAACCTGGAGAGCTGAACTTGCAAGTCGTGAAGTTAGCGCCAGTATTCTACGATGATGTTTCCGAGGTCGAAAACAAGTCCGGCGATATTGGCGCCACTTCAAATCAGCTAAAAAAGCCTTCAGACAGCAAGAAATAACTTTTGAAACTGAAAAAACTCAGATTTTGTCAAAACTCAAAAGTGGTCAAATAGCGTACATTTGAGGCATTTAGAGCCACGTAATAACTATCCGTACCTATGTCAATAAAAGTAAATGTTGCACTTATTCGACATTTACTATAAAACAAGAATCAAAATCACTTTCCTGATTAACCAAAAAGAAACAAGTAGTGATGATGTTTTAAAAGATAAATATTTGATTGTTTACGTTATCCCAGGCGTTTGCATAGTGAAACTGAATTGTATTTGGAACCATTAGAAACTGTTATACAGAGCAGTTGGCTCTCAGATTTACTAAAATTTGATTCTTTAACAACTTTAGTCTTTCTTGCTAATGTTTGCAATATCTTAAGATCTTGAAAGTTTTAAGTCAGTTCAGTTTACTTAACCAGAGGTTAGCAACATTACTAGGTACTGGCTAAAGCCTTACCACCTTCAGCACGAGATTGAATATAGATTATCAGAAAGGATTTTCTTAACTTCAATCAACCAAATTAAAGTTATAATCCTATAATACGTCCGAGAGACTTTTTGTTTCGACGAGATTGTTAGTCAATCGATTCCTGTGGAGAACTAGTCCAGCGTAAAACTCGAGAACCAGGCTGTAATATATCGGTTCTGCTGCGATTCTTGAGCAGCCGCAACAAATTTAACTGAAAAAAAAATAAAAAATTCGTAATTGAATATATATATATATATATATATATATATATATATAGTCCGCATAGCATATGATTTTAAGGTCTGCGACCCCGTACTCTTGCTGAAATTGGTAGAGTATTTTTTATTTTTGCCCTCTATTTGTTTTCTCTTTTTGTTGTGGTACGCCAAATATTGGGTAATTAAAGTTTCCAGTGGCCAAATATTCATAAATAAATTACCTTAATAACTGATAGCGAATATAGCTAATGATTTGATTGACTCTCAATTAAATTTTCTCAAAAATTGTAAAAGTTTTTTTCAACTAATCTATTTTTGTTCTGGTTTGCGTTTTTTTTTCGTTTTTTACAATGTTGTTTTGTTTTTGTAACTTGGCCTCATTATTGAGAGATCTCTTTAATGTTTTGTTGAAGCAAACAATAATTTTTCTGTTGGTTAAACGTCTTGACTGATGTCTTCGGAGCTTAGACAATTTGTTTCAGAAGAATCTTGTGAAATTTAGATGTTTTTCGATTTCTGTGTCATCTTTTGCTGTCATCTGGAAAAAGTCGTTTTACAAAAACACTTTGTGGTGCTCAAAGGAGACATAAAGGAAGATTTATTAATCTCGCTGTTAATATTTTCTATTTTTAATGGCTTCAACGCTGTGTTTTCGTAAAGTTGTTTAAGAAAATTTTAATTTCACCTTGTATTTAATGTTATTTTATAGTTTTATGACTGAGTCTCACTAATAACAGGCGCAACTAATTTTTGAAGAAGTTGCAAATTAAACTGTGTACTCTTAGTTGAAAGCTTATATTGGCTATGAATTTTGAAAATATTTGTTTTTTTACAAAAAGACAATGGACTTCTGAGATTTGCGAATCTTATTTTTGCTAAAGTGTAGCTTAGCGTCATTTTGGACGAATCACATCCCTTATCTAATGAACTACATTTTGGTGTTTATAACGGTTTCATTTTCCTCAAATCGTCTTTGCTTTTGGGACAAGCAGTTTTCGTAATATATTCGTGATTTTCGAAGATTCGACCATTTTTGAAGGTTTTAATATTCTTTTCACAGTATCAAAATATTGGGTGGTCCTCTGGTCATTCGACAAAAACGAAATCAAAAATTTTTAAATGTTTTTAGTGATCAGCTCAACTTTTAATTGGCCATTTGATGCGTAAACATTTTAACCAGTTTGACATTAATTCTTTTTAAAAAAGAAAGTTCTTTTTAATTTTTAAATTTACCTCTTTTTTCATTTTATGCGGAGGTTACAAGTCGCATTGAGGAAAAGTCCCATGTTTTCCTCAAATGATGTAAAGGGCAATTGTTTTCAGTACAAGTTTTATTTGATGGCATTTTGATTTGGTTATTAATGGTTTTCAAAGAAAGGAAACGAGTTTTGGTCATAATTAATATTTATAATTATTTAATTTTGACTACCGTCTTTTCCCGTAGTCATATTATGATAGTCACTGGTCTCATCGGCCCTCTGATGTAGATTGTCTTGTTCATTTAGCAGTTTGTTGAACGATGTTTTGATATGGTTTTTTTTATCTCTTCCTCATTTGCTGGACAATTACGGGAAAAATGTAGATGAGCGGGGTCGGAACTCTATGTGCGAACGCACATTACTGAGCCTCCTTGTTGATTAGTCTATTTAAATGCCAGAGTAACCAATTGATGTTTTTTGGGGCGATAAATTGATGAAAACTTACTGTAAAGAACACATAAAAAATCTTATTGAGGAGATCAACTGATGACAAACTAAAAACTTAACGGAGAAATGTTAATTGGACATGACCTTCAAATCACTACCGTCTATTCTACAAAAAAGTTATGTTTCTTTTGCTGAAGTTTGCGAACGTTAGTACTAAAAAGGATAAATTGCTGGCTCTAGTAATCATTTTTTAATTTGGTTTTTCCTATTCAAAATGAGATCATTTCATATCTAAAAAATAACAGCTAATGGAAAAAATCTACTTGACATATCCCACAAACTTTAAACTCAATACAATTATTTTGTTGAAGAACTAAAAAACTTTATAACAAGCTTAGGAAAACATTTCGATTGTATGCTTCACATACCGTAAAACTCTCAGTTGAACAAGGAAAAAGAGTTTATTCAAATTCTTCTTCTGTTAAGACATTATTCCCATTCTTGATATCAGCTTTTTAACTGAAAACAAAAAACAAAAAATTCACATCTCTTTTTTGGTACAGAATTATTTTTCACCTTGGCAGACTCATTAAAAGAATAATCTCATTAAACTTAATGAACGATCGTGGACGAATCTTGCTTTCTTGGAGAACTTTTCCAATATGCATGTTAAACTCCAAAACCTAAAAACAAAACTCGAAAGTAAAATTAAAATATAATACTTTATAAATAGGCAAGAAATTATTTTTGATTATTGCCATAATCCTACCACTGTCAATTTTCGTTGACAAAACAATATACTTTTTGAACCGAATTTCTGGAAAAACACTATTTAAAATTCTTTGCGTCAAATTTGCACAATTTTTGAAAACAGTTTTGAGGAACTGTTCGTTAAAAAATACTGTTATCTCAGAGCACTACCAAAATGAAGAGCAAAGAAAACATCAAGATTTTCATTTTTGAAATCTTATTAAAAGCAAATTGACAAAATAGTTTTAGCGAACTATTTTCATAGCAAATCTTTTGTCAGAGAAGCGTTGCCATGTTATGAATTTTGTACAACGCTTGCATCACAATGTGGTGACATCGGAAGTCTGTCTTCCGGAGAACTCTGGTGTGACAAAAAATAGCTACCAGCTGCTTCACATAAAAAAAGTTTCGCCACGTTGAAAACCAATCCCGGGTGATTTTTTCAATCAATGTGGTGAGGATATGTAAAATTCACAGCTAGTTTTAGCCCTGAATTTGCAAACTTTCGAAACAATCTTTTTACATTTGCTGTGATTAAATCATTTTAAAATATGAATTGAAAATATGAATGTTTTAAGGACGGTTTTTGGCCGCGCTCAAACGAAAATTTTGACCAAGTTTATACAATTTTACGACTAAAATTTTGTGAAGTATTTTAACTCATCAGATCGCGAGCTAAGTTGTATATAGACTTAATGGTCAAAAAAATTGTTTTACTATTTAATTTACATGTTTTGAAACTATAAATTATTGGCGCGGGTTGAGAGTGTTTGTATAGTCTAGTAGGTTGACGAACTTTTCATTGCAGTTAATAGACACAAGACGCCGTCCTTTCCCAATAACCAGAATTAATGGTACCGTCATCGGCTTAATTGAAAATAAATGGCTCGCGATTATATTTATTATCCTGGATTTTCACTCCTGGAAGACAATGATCTTTAACTTGCATTATACCCATCAAAAAATGCGTTGTTTTGCATATATTATAGCCAAGAGTTTGCTTATTTGATAAGTTTAGGTTTCACGAGAATCTGAAGTCGAAAAAAGTTTTCTAAGGTTTCTTTCAATTTTTCAAATCAATAATGCTTGGAAATTTTTAAAAAATCATGAACCAGTTCAAATAATTTGAAGGGCAATGCTACTCCGGCTAGGCTAAAATGACCAATCAAGCGGGTCTATAATCCGCTGCATTAGTAAATCAAAATGCTCAATTTATTCTTCTTTATGAAAAAAGAATTTGTCTACTTTTAAACACTATCTGTTTATGAGAAGAAATTGAATCCTATTAAGAAAAAATATGGTTTGACTTATGAAAAGATATTAACTATGTACAGAAATATATACAGGCCAACGACTCGCGAAAAGAATTTCGTTCGACTTTGACAAGCGTCCTCGACCATGTAGTTAAAATTTATCCCCCCAGGTGAACTATTTATTTTTTTTGCATTTTCAGAAAGTCGAAGCCTCCACTGGGTTACATTGATTGAGTTCAAAATTATGAAATATAGCAGGTCATGATCTATCAGGGGAGGGGGAGGAAAAGGTTCTCATTGCATTATAGTGACATTTTGACCTTAGTTTGTCGTCATCGCAGAGGTCACAGTGCCAGTATTCACTCTCCTCCCCGCACGGGGTTCTCTTCGGAATGGGCAATCTGATCTTAACCCACTCAAAGCAGTGATTGGCTGAGGAATTGCACGAGTAGCAGTGATAGCCCAGCCTGTCACACGGGGGAGGAACCTAAACACACAAAAGGAACCTAGAATTAGGATAAGATATTTGGGGTCTGTTCGGTCTCCCCGCAGTCTTTTGCTTCGAAAACCGCACCCAGAAATTGGATCTTTTCAGTTTGTGTCCCCCCAGTACGCTATGCAGCCCCCCAGTTACAGTGCACGTGTCATTACATGTTAAATCATTATGTAAAAATATTGCATGTGCATCTGGGGGTGCAAATAATATGGATGACCCATTAAACTGGCGTGGTGGGGCACAAACGGAAAAGATCCCAGAAATTTTATTTTCTGATATAGCACGTACACCATGTAGGAAATAGCACGAACGGGGGGGGGGGGGGGGGGAGGGAGTGTCAGAATATTTGATGTTTGATTTAAAGGATAAAATCGACATAATTTCAGTACATCTTTTCGACATCTTTTTCTCGCGTTCAGCACAAGTCTGAACCCAAGTGCAAAAAATATGTGCACACTAAGGTGGGGGGGGGGGGGGGGGGGGGGGGGGCACAAACGGAAAAAGTCCTAATAGATAAACTAAATCTTGATTTTTCACAAACGGAGCAGATCCTGAACGGAACAGATCCTGAATTTGTGACTAGCCTCGTGTACTTCGCGTGGGTGGGGAGCAAAAATTCCTCTTCTGGCCAGTTTCCTCATTGGAGTAAACCACAAGTCAACAAAGGCAACATTCATTAGAATGATAACAACGCTTAACATGCTTGCAACTAACGTCATGCTTAAAAATTTTAAATTATTTGCTTAATTATTAAGGCGGCAAAAATGATACTACTGAAATAAGGAATAAGCGCGTTGTTATTTATGAATTATGAATAGCGAAAATTGTCAATC
Source organism: Convolutriloba macropyga (assembly GCF_964194025.1). Taxonomy (NCBI): domain Eukaryota; kingdom Metazoa; phylum Xenacoelomorpha; order Acoela; family Convolutidae; genus Convolutriloba; species Convolutriloba macropyga. The sequence goes on from NC_134478.1 coordinate 46,237,460, forward strand.
TTTTTTATCAGAATTGCACTGAAAAAGCTGTAAAAAATTCATTGACCTCAATTCCTAGGTGTATATTAGAAAACTCTCACTGTTTTGAAAATTTCACCTTTTTTGGTGAATATTTACTCATTTCGTCTAAATCAGACACCTTTCGACACCTGCTGCTTTCCATTTAGATATCACCTTTGCATTAGATCACTCGTTAATATGCCAAAATTTGCACTCTCTTCAAAACATTTTTAAAATAAACACATAATCCGCCAATATATAAGCGCGTCTTTATCTACACCAGGACCTTGAACCTTTTCAACAAATATTTTTGTTCAGACCCCACTTGTGGGGGGGAGGAACTATATACTCAAACGGGTTTTTTTTGTTCAGTCAATTTTGGCCGATCGATATATTCGTCGTAGAAAAATGTGAGTGGTATCATTAAAAAGCTGGTCCAGCGTAGAATTCAAAATTAAAAAGATTTTTTTTGATTTTCGTTTTTTTCGAGGAGTTATCGAGGATTGAAGTTTTGTGTGAACACGGCATGTTTTGTTCACTTTTAGTGTAATTTTTCTCAAAATTAAAATATTTTCTATAAAAATAGTATTTCAAAATTAAATTTTACGCCAAAAATGGACCAATTTTGTGTTCCTAATAGACTAAAGGCGATAAAAAAAACTAGTTCTGGACTCATCGGGAAGTTCACTATAAAAAAAAAATTCGAATTCTTTTTGAGAGCTTTTTTTTAAAAAAAAATTTTCTCTTCTTTTGCTCTTTTAAGTCACCTAGATACAAGTCACTTTTTATATCGAGGTTCTATTAATGACAAACCTTCTTTTCATTCAAATGAAGCCCAATGAACAAAAAAGTATCGTTTTCAAGGAATTGCGCATGTTTTTTTGGCTTCGATTCTGAGTTTTCCTATTTTTAAATCAAAATCTTAATTTGTTTTTGAAGTTTTACTATTTTTAGTCCTATGGCATGGATTTATTGACTAACAGTGAAATATATTCCATGATGAGCATATATAGTGCTTTGAGGGGACAGCTAATGGCTCTTAAGACTTTGAAAATAATTTTTCGAATTTTTTGAACATTAAAGAATCATTAAATTATTATCGTGAACTGTATTTCAGTACAGGGGATGACAGCACCCTCCTCCTTCCTACTGCAACCAAATTTAATCTGATTAGCGCTTTTATCTTCTAACTATTGGTTATATGACTTCAATGACACAAGATTTCAAAAAAAATTTAAATTTTTTTTTGATATTTTCGTATTATTGGTAACTTTTGAAATCTCATCACATTATCCAAAAATTGGTATCTCCCATTGGCTTAAAGAAGATGCTCAGTGGCTCACATATAAAAATTTCTGAGAAAAATTTATGGTTTAAATTGCTTAGACACGTTCTTCTCGCACTTTTTTTTTTAGTTTTTCGTTTTTGCCTGTTTTTGTTGTTGTTTTAATAGTCATGAATTATTGTGATATCTTATTGATTACCTATGAATGACCAACATAAATATACTCCATGGGGGCACCTTTACTTTGAGAGTATTTATTGACTTCCGTTGAAAGCTATTGAAGTTTATGGCTGTTAAGAATTTAAAATAATTTTTCGAAAATTTTTTGAACACTAACAAATCTTTTTTGTGAACTGTTAGTGAGTGTCAGTACTGACAGGACCCACTTGCTTTTTATCGCAACTAAATTGAATCTGGTTAGCGGTTTTATTATTTAAGTATTGGTTATATGACTTCAATGACACAAGATTTCAGTTCTTTTTTTTTAAATTTTTTGGATAATTTTGTATTATTGGTTACTTTTGAACTCTTATCACAGTATCCAAACATCTTACACATTATCAAAAAAAAAAAATTTTAGCCCCATTGCATTGGCTTAGAGAGGGGGAAAATTTTCAGGGAAAAGCTAATTGTTTCAGGGAAAAGCTAGTTGTTTAATTGGTTTCGACACTTTCTTCTCGCACTTTTCTACTGAATTTTTGTTTTTGCCTGTTTTTGTTATTGTTTTCACAATCAAATGACCTATTGTGATGTCTTAATATTTATCTATGCATGACAAACAATCTCCGTCTCCCATCGGGTTAAATCTGAGCGTAGTTATTAAGCTCCGTTGAAAGATTTTGAATTTAATGGCTGTTAAGAGTTTAAAAATAATTTTTCGAAAATTTTTTTTGAACATTAACCAACCTTAAACTTTTTTTCGTGAAGTCCTGGTCAATCTCATTACTACCAGAATCCCTTTTCGTTCTACTGCAGCCAAAATTAAACTGGTTAGCGGCTTTATGTTCTACCTATTAGTTTTAAAAATTTAATGCCACGAGACGTCTTAATTTTTTAATTTTTCGGGTACTTTATTTTATTTTTGGATCCTTTTGAAATCTTATCATATCAACCTACTGCTGATAGTCTAGTTCCCATTGGTTCAGAGAAGAAGTTCAACGGATCATAGATAAAGTTTTCATAGAAGAGCTTACGATTTGAATTGCTTCGACATTTTCCTCTGGCCTTTTTCTACCGAATTTTTGATTTTTGCCTGTCTCTGTTGTTGTTTTCATAGTCAATAACTTGTTGTAAGATTTTATTGCTAAAATATGATTGGCAAACAAACTTGTTTTCCCATCGAGGCATAATTTAGCGTATTTACTGGCTTCCGTTCAAAGCTAATGAATTTAATGGAGTTGATAATACGTGTTTCCTCGAAAATTTTGTGGTTTTAATGTATTTGTTCAAAATTGTTGATTTTTTGAAATTATATTGACAAAAAATGAGAAATGCCATTGCTCTTAAAAAAATGATAGAAAATAGACGAGTTTTTAGTGAAAAGTTCATTCTTTAACGCCTTCGACTTTTCTCTCATCTTTTACTTGAAATTGTTGTTTTTGTTCTTTAGGTAGCCGCAAATTAATGACAGGTCTCATAAACTTGTAATTGAGGATTGAATGATTGATGTTACCCGAAGCAATCAGTTTACAGCGAATAATCTTAAAGTTTTGATAAACATTTTGAAATATTTTTCCAACTTTTCAGTTTTTGTTGTTCTTTTCGTCAAATTGTAACTTATTTTCATCAATGAGAGGTTCAACCCTATTTCTTGTTTTTCAAGAAAAAATATATCTGTTGATATTATTTTTCACTAATATTTTGTTTGTGAGGCAATATGCGTTTTTATGAACTTTTGTATTTCTATTTCTCGTCTTTCAGAACAATCGCGTAATAACAGATGCCAACGGTTTTCAAATGTGGAACAAGTAAACCTATTTAATCTTTCAGTGTAAATACTTCAGCTGGATTAGTAGAAATAACAACTGAAATAAAAAATACATAATATTCAGATGATAGCTAATGATTTTAATGGTAGCAATAGTTTGTGTTTTCGCAAATAGTTTGTATTTTTTTGAGTTTCTATTGTGTTAGTTTCTATGGCTTATTTTAACCAAAAACAGGTCTTTTTGGATTTGTAATAACTTTTTATTAATTTATCAAGGAATTTTTAGTTAATTTTTTTAAATTTCTTGGTGTAAAAAATGTTGATTATTTTCTAAGTTTCGCCTCACTGTTCGTTCTTTTTGTCGGCTTGTTACCTAGTCTCATTAAGAAAACTCTCCATCTGCTGTATATTTAGGAAAGAGTAATTTTGTGTAGTTCAGGTTTTATCTGATTGCTTTTGACGTTGTTACTAGGTGCTTTTAAATTTAGATATTGAGTTTTTGCCGTGAAATTTTTGTTGGTGCTAATTTTGTTGGTGTTTTTTGTCTCGTAGTCTCTTTAAGGTCAGATCTCATTGGCGCTGTAAAAAGGCATGGCATTATGTAATTCACTTAGTAGACAGGTTGTGTAACGATTGTTTTAAACTCAAACATCTATTTTTGTTATTTCTTCATTTGGTTGACAATTAAGTCAAAAATGTAGATGAGCTCGGGTGGGAACATCATGTGCGAACGCACATTAACGAGCCGCCTTGTCTAATATAAAGCGATTATCGCAAATAGTTCCTAGATTTTCCTGCAGAGAGAAACGTTTTTTAATGATATGATTAGGAATCGGAAAAACAATTTAGAGAACATTATTTTTTCAATTTGAGCAATTTCTGAAATATTTGGACACACTAAAACCGTTTTGTCTCAACTGTTTTATTCTTGAACCTTTGAAAGAAGATTATGATTTTACACTTTTTCATATCTGCGCAGAGTGTGTTTTGAAGTCATGAGAATTCTTTGCCTTCAAAATGACCGTTGAGCTGAACTTAATGAAGTAATAATTAGAAAGGGATGAAAACGGTTTATAAATTCCTCCCCTTCTCTGAATAAAAATAATCATCTATTGATTATTACTTCTCTATTACCATTAAATTTTTATTTTGCAAAGAGGAGAATATCTTGAAAATAATAGAAAAACTAAGGAACATTTTGCTCAAGTTTAAAATAAAACAGTGATTCCCATAGAAAGATTGTTTTCTCCCCTATTCATTTAAAGTTACTCAAAACAATGTTGTTAAAAATTAGGCAATGAAAATTTTCGGCAACTCTTTATGTTTTTTTTTCAATAGAGTTTACGGTTACTTTAATTGACTATGAGAAACAACGAAAACAACTGTTAAAGTAAATAAATTTTCAATAAAATTTAACAGCTTGAATTTAATTTAAGCAAAATATTCACTAGTTTTGTTAACTTTTTTGAAATCACTTTAGTGCGAAAGCATCTTATCATTTTGGCGTTTTCAAGTATAGATTTTGTTAACTTCCATTTAAATACTACACTTTGCCTTTGAAAGCTTGGATTGTCTTAGCAGGTGATTGCCAATTTATTCATCGGCTTATCTTGGAAACAAAACATTTTTGATGACAATTTCGCAACATTTACTTTTTTGATATTTAATTAACCGCTACTCAAGACTAGACTTGTGTATTCTTTTGTGTATTCTTTTGTGTATTCTTTTCTGGTGCTTTAACAAATCAAGAATTTAGCTTTGGGATCACTTTCATTGGAACCGTAAAAGTTGAGTTCTTGTCATTTTTAGATTTTTTTCGGTTTTTTTGGTGGTTAATTGTATATCAATTGTAAAAAGGTAAGATTACTCTGTGAAATGTTATTAAATGGAAAAAATTGTTCAACATTTTTGTAGTCCTGGTAAATGCTCCTTAGACTACGACTCTAATAACTGTCTATCTGTTGTACAAAAATATTGAGGAGAGATGGACTGTTAAGTAAAAACAGTGAAGTATACAATGAATTTGTGCCAATTGAAACATCATTCCAAACTAAAATTACTGGCTCAATTTGTTGCAAACTACCATCTTGATCGACAACCTTCCGGAATCAAAGAGATTTGAATTTCCCTGAAATCTAAAGATTCCTGGGGATTAGAAGTCTAATAAAGTTTGCCAAATTTTGTCTTTCTTAATTTCGTCTATTTCGGTGTGCGTTGGGAACATAATATTTTGACATTCTGTTGTTTAGGCATGCATCAATTGACTATGATTTGAGAAAGAAGAACCATTTGTAGAAAAGGTAGAGGTTCAAGGTCCTGGTGTAGATAAAGACGCGCTTATATATTGGCGGATTATGTGTATATTTTTAAAATGTTTTGAAGAGAGTGCAAATTTCGGCATATTAACAAGTGATATAATGCAAAGTTGACATCTAAATAGAGAGCAGCAGGTGTCAAAAGGTGTCTGATTTAGACAAAATGAGTAAATATTCACCAAAAAAGGTGAAATTTTCATCTATTGATTATTACTTCTCTATTACCATTAATTTTTTATTTTGCAAAGAGGAGAATATCTTGAAAATAATAGAAAAACTAAGAAACATTTTGCTCAAGTTTAAAATAAAACAGTGACTCCCATAGAAAGATTGTTTTCTCCCCTATTCATTTAAAGTTACTCAAAACAATTTTGTTAAATTTTAGGCAATGAAAATTTTCGGCAACTCTTTATGTTTTTTTTTCAATAGAGTTTACGATTACTTTAATTGACTATGAGAAACAACGAAAACAACAAAGTAAATAAATTTTCAATAAAATTTTGACAGCTTGAATTTAATTTAAGCAAAATATTCACTAGTTTTGTTAACTTTTTTTAAATCACTTTAGTGCGAAAGCATCTTATCATTTTCGCGTTTTCAAGTATAGATTTTGTTAACTTCCATTTAAATACTACACTTTGCTTTTGAAAGCCTGGATTGTCTTTGCAGGTGATTGCCAATTTATTCATCGGCTTATCTTGGAAACAAAACATTTTTGATGACAATTTCGCAACATTTACTTTTTTGATTTTTAATTAACCGCTACTGAAGACTAGACTTGTGTATTCTTTTGTGTATTCTTTTCTGGTGCTTTAACAAATCAAGAATTTAGCTTTGGGATCATTTTCATTGGAACCGTAAAAATTGAATTCTTGTCATTTTTAGATTTTTTTGGTTTTTTTGGTGGTTAATTGTATATCAATTGTACAAAGGTAAGATTACTCTGTGAAATGTTATTAAATGGAAAAACTTGTTCAACATTTTTGTAGTCCTGGTAAGTGCTCCTTAGACTACGATTCTATTAACTGTCTATCTGTTGTATAAAAATATTGAGGACAGATGGACTGTTAAGTGAAAACAGTGAAGTATACAATGAATTTGTGCCAATTGAAACATCATTCCAAACTAAAATTACTGGCTCAATTTGTTGCAAACTACCATCTTGATCGACAACCTTCCGGAATCAAAGAGATTTGAATTTCCCTGAAATCAAAAGATTCCTGGGGTTTAGAAGTCTAATAAAGTTTGCCAAATTCTGTCTTTCTTAATTTCGTCTATTTCGGTGTGCGTTGGGAACATAATATTTTGACATTCTGTTGTTTAGGCATGCATCAATTGACTATGATTTGAGAAAGAAGAACTATTTGTAGAAAAGGTAGAGGTTCAAGGTCCTGGTGTAGATAAAGACGCGCTTACATATTGGCGGATTATGTGTATATTTTTAAAATGTTTTGAAGAAAGTGCAAATTTCAGCATATTAACAAGTGATATCATGCAAAGATGACATCTAAATGGAGAGCAGCAGGTGTCAAAAGGTGTCTGATTTAGACAAAATGAGTAAATATTCACCAAAAAAGGTGAAATTTTCATATATTGATTATTACTTCTCTATTACAATTAATTTTTTATTTTGCAAAGAGGAGAATATCTTGAAAATAATAGAAAAACTAAGAAACATTTTGCTCAAGTTTAAAATAAAACAGTGACTCCCATAGAAAGATTGTTTTCTCCCCTATTCATTTAAAGTTACTCAAAACAACTTTGTTAAATTTTAGGCAATGAAAATTTTCGGCAACTCTTTATGTTTTTTTTTTCAATAGAGTTTACGATTACTTTAATTGACTATGAGAAACAACAAAAACAACAAAGTAAATAAATTTTCAATGAAACTTTGACAGCTTGAATTTAATTTAAGCAAAATATTCACTAGTTTTGTTAACTTTTTTTAAATCACTTTAGTGCGAAAGCATCTTATCATTTTCGCGTTTTCAAGTATAGATTTTGTTAACTTCCATTTAAATACTACACTTTGCTTTTGAAAGCCTGGATTGTCTTTGCAGGTGATTGCCATTTTATTCATCGGCTTATCTTGGAAACAAAACATTTTTGATGACAATTTCGCAACATTTACTTTTTTGATATTTAATTAACCGCTACTGAAGACTAGACTTGTGTATTCTTTTGTGTATTCTTTCCTGGTGCTTTAACAAATCAAGAATTTAGCTTTGCGATCATTTTCATTGGAACCGTAAAAGTTGAATTCTTGTCATTTTTAGATTTTTTTTCGGTTTTTTTTGGTGGTTAATTGTATATCAATTGTAAAAAGGTAAGATTACTCTGTGAAATGTTATTAAATGGAAAAAATTGTTCAACATTTTTGTAGTCCTGGTAAATGCTCCTTAGACTACGACTCTAATAACTGTCTATCTGTTGTATAAAAATATTGAGGACAGATGGACTGTTAAGTGAAAACAGTGAAGTATACAATGAATTTGTGCCAATTGAAACATCATTCCAAACTAAAATTACTGGCTCAATTTGTTGCAAACTACCATCCTGATCGACAACCTTCCGGAATCAAAGAGATTTGAATTTCCCTGAAATCAAAAGATTCCTGGGGTTTAGAAGTCTAATAAAGTTTGCCAAATTTTGTCTTTCTTAATTTCGTCTATTTCGGTGTGCGTTGGGAACATAATATTTTGACATTCTGTTGTTTAGGCATGCATCAATTGACTATGATTTGAGAAAGAAGAACTATTTGTAGAAAAGGTAGAGGTTCAAGGTCTGGTGTAGATAAAGACGCGCTTATATATTGGCGGATTATGTGTATATTTTTAAAATGTTTTGAAGAGAGTGCAAATTTCGGCATATTGACAAGTGATATAATGCAAAGATGACATCTAAATGGAGAGCAGCAGGTGTCAAAAGGTGTCTGAGTTAGACAAAATGAGTAAATATTCACCAAAAAAGGTGAAATTTTCATCTATTATTGATTATTACCTCTATTACTATTAATTTTTTATTTTGCAAAGAGGAGAATATATTGAAAATAATAGAAAAACTAAGAAACATTTTGCTCAAGTTAAAATAAAACAGTGACTCCCATAGAAAGATTGTTTTCTCCCCTATTCATTTAAAGTTACTCAAAACAACTTTGTTAAATTTTAGGCAATGAAAATTTTCGGCAACTCTTTATGTTTTTTTTTCAATAGAGTTTACGATTACTTTAATTGACTATGAGAAACAACGAAAACAACAAAGCAAATAAATTTTCAATAAAATTTTGACAGCTTGAATTTAATTTAAGCAAAATATTCACTAGTTTTGTTAACTTTTTTTAAATCACTTTAGTGCGAAAGCATCTTATCATTTTCGCGTTTTCAAGTATAGATTTTGTTAACTTTCATTTATATACTACACTTTGCTTTTGAAAGCCTGGATTGTCTTTGCAGGTGATTGCCAATTTATTCATCGGCTTATCTTGGAAACAAAACATTTTGATGACAATTTCGCAACATTTACTTTTTGATTTTTAATTAACCGCTACTGAAGACTAGACTTGTGTATTCTTTTGTGTATTCTTTTCTGGTGCTTTACAAATCAAGAATTAGCTTTGGGATCATTTTCATTGGAACCGTAGAAATTGAATTCTTGTCCATTTTTAGATTTTTTTTGGTTTTTTGGTGGTTAATTGTATATCAATTGTACAAAGGTAAGATTACTCTGTGAAATGTTAATAAATGGAAAAAATTGTTCAACATTTTTGTAGTCCTGGTAAGTGCTCCTTAGACTACGATTCTATTAACTGATATACAATTAATATTACAATAACCTTTTTATAATTGATATACAATTAACCACCAAAAAAACCGAAAAAAATCTAAAAATGACAAGAATTCAACTTTTACGGTTCCAATGAAAATGATCCCAAAGCTAAATTCTTGATTTGTTAAAGCACCAGAAAAGAATACACAAAAGAATACACAAGTCTAGTCTTCAGTAGCGGTTAATTAAATATCAAAAAAGTAAATGTTGCGAAATTGTCATCAAAAATGTTTTGTTTCCAAGATAAGCCGATGAATAAATTGGCAATCACCTGCAAAGACAATCCAAGCTTTCAAAAGCAAAGTGTAGTATTTAAATGGAAGTTAACAAAATCTATACTTGAAAACGCCAAAATGATAAGATGCTTTCGCACTAAAGTGATTTTAAAAAAGTTAACAAAACTAGTGAATATTTTGCTTAAATTAAATTCAAGCTGTTAAATTTTATTGAAAATTTATTTACTTTAACAGTTGTTTTCGTTGTTTCTCATAGTCAATTAAAGTAACCGTAAACTCTATTGAAAAAAAAACATAAAGAGTTGCCGAAAATTTTCATTGCCTAAAATTTAACAAAGTTGTTTTGAGTAACTTTAAATGAATAGGGGAGAAAACAATCTTTCTATGGGAGTCACTGTTTTATTTTAAACTTGAGCAAAATGTTTCTTAGTTTTTCTATTATTTTCAAGATATTCTCCTCTTTGCAAAATAAAAAATTATTGGTAATAGAGAAGTAATAATCAATAGATGAAAATTTCACCTTTTTTGGTGAATATTTACTCATTTTGTCTAAATCAGACACCTTTTGACACCTGCTGCTCTCCATTTAGATGTCATCTTTGCATTATATCACTTGTTAATATGCCGAAATTTGCACTTTCTTCAAAACATTTTAAAAATATACACATAATCCGCCAATATATAAGCGCGTCTTTATCTACACCAGGACCTTGAACCTCTACCTTTTCTACAAATAGTTCTTCTTTCTCAAATCATAGTCAATTGATGCATGCCTAAACAACAGAATGTCAAAATATTATGTTCCCAACGCACACCAAAATAGACGAAATTAAGAAAGACAAAATTTGGCAAACTTTATTAGACTTCTAAACCCCAGGAATCTTTTGATTTCAGGGAAATTCAAATCCCTTTGATTCCGGAAGGTTGTCGATCAGGATGGTAGTTTGCAACAAATTGAGCCATCATTTTTAGTTTGGAATGATGTTTCAATTGGCACAAATTCATTGTATACTTCACTGTTTTCACTTAACAGTCCATCTGTCCTCAATATTTTTATACAACAGATAGACAGTTATTAGAGTCGTAGTCTAAGGAGCATTTACCAGGACTACAAAAATGTTGAACAATTTTTTCCATTTAATAACATTTCACAGAGTAATCTTACCTTTTTACAATTGATATACAATTAACCACCAAAAAATAACCGAAAAAAATCTAAAAATGACAAGAATTCAAATTTACGGTTCCAATGAAAATGATCCCAAAGCTAAATTCTTGATTTGTTAAAGCACCAGAAAAGAATACACAAAAGAATACACAAGTCTAGTCTTCAGTAGCGGTTAATTAAATATCAAAAAAGTGAATGTTGCGAAATTGTCATCAAAAATGTTTTGTTTCCAAGATAAGCCGATGAATAAATTGGCAATCACCTGCAAAGACAATCCAAGCTTTCAAAAGCAAAGTGTAGTATTTAAATGGAAGTTAACAAAATCTATACTTGAAAACGCGAAAATGATAAGATGCTTTCGCACTAAAGTGATTTAAAAAAAGTTAACAAAACTAGTGAATATTTTGCTTAAATTAAATTCAAGCTGTCAAAATTTTATTGAAAATTTATTTACTTTGTTGTTTTCGTTGTTTCTCATAGTCAATTAAAGTAACCGTAAACTCTATTGAAAAAAAAACATAAAGAGTTGCCAAAAATTTTCATTGCCTAAAATTTAACAAAGTTGTTTTGAGTAACTTTAAATGAATAGGGGAGAAAACAATCTTTCTATGGGAGTCACTGTTTTATTTTAAACTTGAGCAAAATGTTTCTTAGTTTTTTTTATTATTTTCAAGATATTCTCCTCTTTGCAAAATAAAAATTAATGGTAATAGAGAAGTAATAATCAATAGATGAAAATTTCACCTTTTTTGGTGAATATTTACTCATTTTGTCTAAATCAGACACCTTTTGACACCTGCTGCTCTCCATTTAGATGTCATCTTTGCATTATATCACTTGTTAATATGCCGAAATTGCACTCTCTTCAAAACATTTTAAAAATATACACATAATCCGCCAATAAATAAGCGCGTCTTTATCTACACCAGGACCTTGAACCTCTACCTTTTCTACAAATAGTTCTTCTTTCTCAAATTATAGTCAATTGATGCATGCCTAAACAACAGAATGTCAAAATATTATGTTCCCAACGCACACCGAAATAGACGAAATTAAGAAAGACAAAATTTGGCAAACTTTTTTAGACTTCTACACCCCAGGAATCTTTTGATTTCAGGGAAATTCAAATCCCTTTGATTCCGGAAGGTTGTCGATCAGGATGGTAGTTTGCAACAAATTGAGCCAGTAATTTTAGTTTGGAATGATGTTTCAATTGGCACAAATTCATTGTATACTTCACTGTTTTCACTTAACAGTCCATCTGTCCTCAATATTTTTATACAACAGATAGACAGTTATTAGAGTCGTAGTCTAAGGAGCATTTACCAGGACTACAAAAATGTTGAACAATTTTTTCCATTTAATGACATTTCACAGAGTAATCTTACCGTTGTACAATTGATATACAATTAACCACCAAAAAAACCAAAAAAAAGTCTAAAAAAGACAAGAATTCAATTTTTACGGTTCCAATGAAAATGATCCCAAAGCTAAATTCTTGATTTGTTAAAGCACCAGAAAAGAATACACAAAAGAATACACAAGTCTAGTCTTCAGTAGCGGTTAATTAAAAATCAAAAAAGGTAAATGTTGCGAAATTGTCATAAAAAATGTTTTGTTTCCAAGATAAGCCGATGAATAAATTGGCAATCACCTGCAAAGACAATCCAGGCTTTCAAAACCAAAGTGTAGTATTTAAATGGAAGTTAACAAAATCTATACTTGAAAACGCCAAAATGATAAGATGCTTTCGCACTAAAGTGATTTTAAAAAGTTAACAAAACTAGTGAATATTTTGCTTAAATTAAATTCAAGCTGTTAAATTTTATTGAAAATTTATTTACTTTAACAGTTGTTTTCGTTGTTTCTCATAATCAATTAAAGTAACCGTAAACTCTATTGAAAAAAAAACATAAAGAGTTGCCGAAAATTTTCATTGCCTAAAATTTAACAAAGTTGTTTTGAGTAACTTTAAATGAATAGGGGAGAAAACAATCTTTCTATGGGAGTCACTGTTTTATTTTAAACTTGAGCAAAATGTTTCTTAGTTTTTCTATTATTTTCAAGATATTCTCCTCTTTGCAAAATAAAAAATTAATGGTAATAGAGAAGTAATAATCAATAGATGAAAATTTCACCTTTTTTGGTGAATATTTACTCATTTTGTCTAAATCAGACACCTTTTGACACCTGCTGCTCTCCATTTAGATGTCATCTTTGCATTATATCACTTGTTAAAATGCCGAAATTTGCACTTTCTTCAAAACATTTTAAAAATATACACATAATCCGCCAATATATAAGCGCGTCTTTATCTACACCAGGACCTTGAACCTCTACCTTTTCTACAAATAGTTCTTCTTTCTCAAATCATAGTCAATTGATGCATGCCTAAACAACAGAATGTCAAAATATTATGTTCCCAACGCACACCGAAATAGACGAAATTAAGAAAGACAAATTTTGGCAAACTTTATTAGACTTCTAAACCCCAGGAATCTTTTGATTTCAGGGAAATTCAAATCCCTTTGATTCCGGAAGGTTGTCGATCAGGATGGTAGTTTGCAACAAATTGAGCCAGTAATTTTAGTTTGGAATGATGTTTCAATTGGCACAAATTCATTGTATACTTCACTGCTTTTACTGAACAGTCCATCTGTCCTCAATATTTTTATACAACAGATAGACAGTTATTAGAGTCGTAGTCTAAGGAGCATTTACCAGGACTACAAAAATGTTGAACAATTTTTTCCATTTAATAACATTTCACAGAGTAATCTTACCTTTTTACAATTGATATACAATTAACCACCAAAAAAACCGAAAAAAAATCTAAAAATGACAAGAATTCAACTTTTACGGTTCCAATGAAAATGATCCCAAAGCTAAATTCTTGATTTGTTAAAGCACCAGAAAAGAATACACAAAAGAATACACAAGTCTAGTCTTCAGTAGCGGTTAATTAAATATCAAAAAAGTAAATGTTGCGAAATTGTCATCAAAAATGTTTTGTTTCCAAGATAAGCCGATGAATAAATTGGCAATCACCTGCAAAGACAATCCAAGCTTTCAAAAGCAAAGTGTAGTATTTAAATGGAAGTTAACAAAATCTATACTTGAAAAGGCGAAAATGATAAGATGCTTTCGCACTAAAGTGATTTAAAAAAAGTTAACAAAACTAGTGAATATTTTGCTTAAATTAAATTCAAGCTGTCAAAATTTTATTGAAAATTTATTTAATTTGTTGTTTTCGTTGTTTCTCATAGTCAATTAAAGTAACCGTAAACTCTATTGAAAAAAAAAACATAAAGAGTTGCCGAAAATTTTCATTGCCTAAAATTTCACAAAGTTGTTTTGAGTAACTTTAAATGAATAGGGGAGAAAACAATCTTTCTATGGGAGTCACTGTTTCATTTTAAACTTGAGCAAAATGTTTCTTAGTTTTTTTTTATTATTTTCAAGATATTCTCCTCTTTGCAAAATAAAAAATTAATGGTAATAGAGAAGTAATAATCAATAGATGAAAATTTCACCTTTTTTGGTGAATTTTTACTCATTTTGTCTAAATCAGACACCTTTTGACACCTGCTGCTCTCCATTTAGATGTCATCTTTGCATTATATCACTTGTCAATATGCCGAAATTTGCACTCTCTTCAAAACATTTTAAAAATATACACATAATCCGCCAATATATAAGCGCGTCTTTATCTACACCAGGACATTGAACCTCTACCTTTTCTACAAATAGTTCTTCTTTCTCAAATCATAGTCAATTGATGCATGCCTAAACAACAGAATGTCAAAATATTATGTTCCCAACGCACACCGAAATAGACGAATTTAAGAAAGACAAAATTTGGCAAACTTTATTAGACTTCTAAACCCCAGTAATCTTTTGATTTCAGGGAAATTCAAATCCCTTTGATTACGGAAGGTTGTCGATCAGGATGGTAGTTTGCAACAAATTGAGCCAGTAATTTTAGTTTGGAATGATGTTTCAATTGGCACAAATTCATTGTATACTTCACTGTTTTCACTTAACAGTCCATCTGTCCTCAATATTTTTATACAACAGATAGACAGTTATTAGAGTCGTAGTCTAAGGAGCATTTACCAGGACTACAAAAATGTTGAACAATTTTTTCCATTTAATAACATTTCACAGAGTAATCTTACCTTTTTACAATTGATATACAATTAACCACCAAAAAAAAACGAAAAAAAATCTAAAAATGACAAGAATTCAACTTTTACGGTTCCAATGAAAATGATCCCAAAGCTAAATTCTTGATTTGTTAAAGCACCAGAAAAGAATACACAAAAGAATACACAAGTCTAGTCTTCAGTAGCGGTTAATTAAATATCAAAAAAGTAAATGTTGCGAAATTGTCATCAAAAATATTTTGTTTCCAAGATAAGCCGATGAATAAATTGGCAATCACCTGCTAAGACAATCCAAGCTTTCAAAGGCAAAGTGTAGTATTTAAATGGAAGTTAACAAAATCTATACTTGAAAACGCCAAAATGATAAGATGCTTTCGCACTAAAGTGATTTTAAAAAGTTAACAAAACTAGTGAATATTTTGCTTAAATTAAATTCAAGCTGTTAAATTTTATTGAAAATTTATTTACTTTAACAGTTGTTTTCGTTGTTTCTCATAGTCAATTAAAGTAACCGTAAACTCTATTGAAAAAAAACATAAAGAGTTGCCGAAAATTTTCATTGCCTAAATTTTAACAAAATTGTTTTGAGTAACTTTAAATGAATAGGGGAGAAAACAATCTTTCTATGGGAGTCACTGTTTTATTTTAAACTTGAGCAAAATGTTCCTTAGTTTTTCTATTATTTTCAAGATATTCTCCTCTTTGCAAAATAAAAATTTAATGGTAATAGAGAAGTAATAATCAATAGATGATTATTTTTATTCAGAGAAGGGGAGGAATTTATAAACCGTTTTCATCCCTTTCTAATTATTACTTCATTAAGTTCAGCTCAACGGTCATTTTGAAGGCAAAGAATTCTCATGACTTCAAAACACACTCTGCGCAGATATGAAAAAGTGTAAAATCATAATCTTCTTTCAAAGATTCAAGAAAAAAACAGTTGAGACAAAACGGTTTTATTGTGTCCAAATATTTCAGAAATTGCTCAAATTGAAAAAATAATGTTCTCTAAATTGTTTTTCCGATTCCTAAGCATATCATTAAAAAACGTTTCTCTCTGCAGGAAAATCTAGGAACTATTTGCGATAATCGCTTTATATTAGACAAGGCGGCTCGTTAATGTGCGTTCGCACATGATGTTCCCACCCGAGCTCATCTACATTTTTGACTTAATTGTCAACCAAATGAAGAAATAACAAAAATAGATGTTTGAGTTTAAAACAATCGTTACACAACCTATCTACTAAGTGAATTACATAATGCCATGCCTTTTTACAGCGCCAATGAGATCTGACCTTAAAGGGACTACGAGACAAAATACAACCAAAAAATTAGCAAAAACAAAAACTTCACGGCAAAAACTGAATATCTAAATTTCAAAGCACATAGTAACAACGTAAAAATGCAGTCAGAGAAAACCTTAACTAGTCAAATTTAATTTCTCCTCACTACACAGTGGACAAAATGTTTTCTTAATGAGACTATGTTACAAGTCATCAAAGAGAACGATCAATGATGCGAAATTCAAAAATTAATCAACATTTTTTAAACCAAGAAAATTCAAGTCTTAAAAATTATTAGTTTTAACTAAATAATCCTTGACATATTACTAAAAAGTTGATACAAAACCAAAAGGCCTTGTCTTTGGGTAGTTTAAGCCTTAGAAACGAACTAGAGAAAAACCTACAAAATTAGAAACGATTTGCGAAAACACAAACTATTGCTACCATTAAAATCATTTGCTATTAACTGAATTTTATGTCTTTTAAATTCAACTCTTATTTCCACTAATTCAGCTGCAGCAGGAATTATACCGAGAGATTAAATAAGTTTATTTGGGCCACATTTCTCGGAACTGTTACTGCGCGATTGTTCTGAAAGAAGAGAAAAAGGAACTGTTACTGCGCGATTGTTCTGAAAGAAGAGAAAAAGAAGCGCAAAAAATGACCACTCAAAAACGTTCATAAAAACGCATATTGTCCAACAAACCAAGCATCGGTGACAAATAATATCAGTAGATATATTATTTTTTGGAATACAAGAAATTGGATGTGACCTCTCCTTGATGACAAAAGTTACAATTTGACGAAAAGAACAACAAAAACTGAAAAGTTTTAAAAATGTTTGAAAATGTATATCATATATTTTTTTACTAAAGGCTATAAACTGACTATTTGATTCGGGTAACATCATTATTTCAATCCTCAATTACAAGCCTAAGAGACTTGTCAGCAATTTACGGCTACCTAAAGAACAAAAACAGGCAAAAAGTGCAGTTTCAGGAAAAAAATTAAGCGAGAAAAGTGTCGAAAGCATTCAAAAATGAACTTTTACTAAAACGTTTTCTATGTTCAATAAATTTTTTAACAGCAATGGGATTCTTTTTTTATCAATATAGTTTCAAAAAATCAAATGTGAACAAATAAAATTAGAACCACGAGATTTTTGAAAAAACTCATTTCATTAGCTTTCAACGAAATCCACTAAATACGCTAAATTATGCCTCTCTGCGACAACAAGTTTATTGTTCATTCATATTTTGTCAATAAGACCTTACAACAAGTTATTGAAGATCAAAACAACAACAAAGAGAGGCAACAATCAAAAATTCAGTAGGAAAGTGCCGGAAGAAAGTGTCGAAGCAATTTAAATCATAAGTTCTTCTCTTAAAATTTATATATGATCCGTTGAACGTCCTCCCTAAACTAATGGGAACTATCAGTATTAGGATATTTTGATAAGATTTCAGAGAGATCCAAAAATGAGAAAAACTACAGGAAAATTTAAAAAAAAGAAATATGAAAACCAGTGGCATTGAAGTTTTAAAACTAATAGGTAGAAGATAACACCGCTAACCAGAATATTTTTGGCTGCATTAGAAATAAAAAGAGTTCAAATTGTAAGTACTAAGACTGACTAACAGTCCCCTGAAAAATTTTAGGATCGGTTAATCTTCAAAAATTTTTTCAAAAAACTTTTTTTAAAGTCTTCACAGCCATTAAACTCAAAAACTTTTAACGGAGGTCAAAAACTACGTTCAGATATAACACGATGGCAGAAAAAAAATTTCATGCATAGACAGTAAATAAGAGATCCCAACAAGTCTTATGACCATGAAAACAACAACAAAATCAGGCAAAAACCAAAAATTCAGTAGAGAATTGCTAGAAGAAAATTTCGAAGCCATTTAAAACCATTAGCTTTTCTCTGAAAACTTTATCTGTGATCCACTGAATGTCTTTTCCAAGCCAATTGGTTTAAAATAATATTTGGATAATGTGTATAATATTTGGATAATGTGATAAGAGTTCAAAAGTAACCGATAATACAAAAATATCCAAAAATTTTTTTTTTAATTTTGATTTCTTGTGTTATTGATGGCATATAATCAGTACTTAGACAATAAAACCGGCAACGAAATTGATTTTAGTTTCAGTAGAAAGCAAGGGGGTTCTGTAAATACTGAGACTGATTAACAGTTCACAAAAATTTTAAGATTGGTTAATGTTCAAAAAAAATTCGAAAAATTATTTTTAAATTCTTAGTAGCCATTAAATTCATTAAAATTCAACGGAAGTCAGTAAATACGCTCAAATAAGCTGCCATAGGATTATGGGGATGTTTTTCATGCATAGGTGATGCATATGTTTGTCATGCATCAAAAAGACATCACAACAAATCTTATGACTATGAAAACATTAACAAAATCAAGCAAAAACCAAAAATTCAGTAGAGAAGTGCGAGAAGAAAAATTCGAAGTCATTTGAAACCAAAAGCTTTTCTCTGAAAAATTTATCTGTGATCCATGGAACTTTTTTGAAGCCAATGGGAGCTGTCAATTTTAGGATAATGTGATAAGATTTCAAAAGTAACCAATAATACGGAAATATCCAAAAAAAAATTGAAAATTTTTTGAAATCTTGTGTCATTGAAGTCATATTACTAAAAATTAGAAAATAAAACCGCCAACTAGATCACGTTTTGTTGACAGTACGACGGAAGAGTGGGCTGTCATTGCAGAGACTGACTTACAGTTCACGATAATAAGTTTATGATTGGTTAATATTCGAAAAAAATTTTCGAAAAAATATTTTTAAAGTCTTAACAGCCAATAGCTGTTACTCACTCAAAGCGCTAAATCTGCTCACTTAAATCTCATTACGGAACGTATTGAACTGTTAGTCAATGAGTCCATTCCATAAGACTCCAAAATTTTAGTAAAACCTTAAAAAGAAATTCAAAATTTCATTTAAAATTACGAAAACTTAGAGTCGAATGTTAAAAAAAACATGAGCAATTCCTTGAAAACAATTTTTTTGTTTATTGGGCTTAATTTGACTGTAAAAGAGGTTCGTCATTAACGAAATCTCGATTTGAAAAGTGACTTTTCTCTAGGTGACTTTAAAAAGCAAAAAAAAGTAGAAAAGTTTTATAAAAAAAAGAGCTCTCAATTAGATTTCGAATTTTTTTGATATTGAAGCTCCCTCTGAGACCAGAACTAGTCTTTTTTATTGCCTTGAGTCTTTTAGCAATACAAAATTGATTCATTTTTTGGCAAGAATTTTAAGGTTCAAATACTATTTTTTTTAGAAAATATCTTAATTTGAAGAAAAATCACAATAAACGTGAACAAATAACCCGTGTTCACACAAAACTTCAATCCTCGATAACTCCTCCAAAAAAACAAAAACCAAAAAAATCTTTTTAGTTTTGAATTCTATGCTGGACCAGCTTTTTAATGATACCACTCACAATTCTCTGCGATGAATATATCGATCGGCCAAAATTGACTGAACAAAAAAAAACAACCCATTTGAGTATATAGTTCCTCCCCCCCCTGTCATCAATACATCATTGATGCCCACTTAATTAGAGAACATTTGTGCACTATTATGGATCTTTGCCCGAAACAGACCTTCAATGGTTAAGAGAAGAAGTGACAAAACAAAAGGAAGCAAAGAAAAGCAGTCGAATTTCAAAACGTCCTTATTCCATTCCAACACCAGTCCGCTTGGGAAGGAATAAGCACGTTTTGGAAAGAAGTTTACTTCAATCATCTCTGAAAGAGGTTTCGGAGTGGCTTCTAATCTATGCGAAGGCTTGCAGAGATTTACCCACCTCTTATGCATCAGCTCAACCTCCAAGCACTCATTCAAAGGCCTCTAACCATCTTTGGAAGCAATCGAATCAGCAAACCGAATTCAACCGTCCGTCCAACAGATCACACCAGGATCAACGCACAAACCCGTCAAATAGCTTTCAACCAAGCTCTGCAAAAGGTGTCTTTTGTCCAAACAACGGTAGCTGTCAGTATTTACACAAATGTTCTCATTTCCAAGATCTGTCTCCACTCGATAGACGAGGACACGTGAAAAATTGAAACTATGTTTCAACTGCTTTGGTAGTCACCATGTACAACAATGCACATCAAAAAATGTTTGTCGCTCTGCAGACTGCGGCAAAAAGCACCACACAATGCTCCATGCAAGCTTCATTGCAAAAAATCAAGCAATCCGACCCTCTTCAACAGTTAAATCGGTTCAACTGCATGGCACAGGTCAAGTGGCTTTCTTACCAGTTCAACTGTCTAACGGGGAGAAAACGTTTGAGACATATGCTTATCTCGACAACGGAAGTTGCCAGAGCCTCCTCCTCCAATCTGCAGCTCTGATTCTAGGTATTGATATGAACACTTTTGGCAAGATGCCTATTAGTGGCTACCACACAGCAAAAGAAATAGATTGTTCTCCAGTGTCTTTAAAAATTAAACCTTATCAGTCTAATAAGACACCAATGCTTGTAAACGAAGTCTTGGCAGTACCCGATTTCAATATGAACCCTGTTAACACTAATGAGCTGAACAAGCTTTGTAAGAAATTTGAACATCTCAATTACATTTCGTTCCCTAATGTTGATAAAAATAAAGTCTCAATAATCATCGGCATCGACAATCTGGAACTGATCCATTACACTAAGGTCATTAAAGGCCCAAAAAACACGCCCTGGGCTGTAGAAACTCCTCTAGGATGGACATGTGCAGGTAAAACTAGCGTCACAGCAGACGAACAGAATCCAGTGTTCAAAACACAAATCAGCTCTCATCCTCATCTAGACAATGAACTTTTCACAAAAGTACAACAGTGGATGAAAATTGAGAACTACGGTATAGCTTATCAAAAAGGGCTATGTCTAAAAATGATGAAAAAGCTCTGCAAATCCTTGAGTCGACTACAAACTTTTCTGATGGTCACTACGAAATAGGCCTTCTTTGGAAGGAAAACGCCAAGTTACCAAACAACAGATGGCTAGCAGAAAAACATTTAAAGCAATTAAACAAAAAACTCTCAACAAAACCAGATCTACAAAGTAAGTACGAGGAGACGCTCCAGAAAGATCTTCAAAATGGTTATGTTGTCAAAGTTGATCCAGCTACAGACAAAGAAACAGCATGTTCTTATCTTCCTCATCATCCCGTTTCAAATGAAAACAAACCCGGAAAAATCAGGAGAGTCACCAATGCATCCAGTGTTTTTCAAGGTCAATCCTTGAATTCAAACCTTTTGAAGGGACCCGATTTGTTGAGTAATCTTGTGGGAGTCATATTAAGATTCCGCGAGCAACAAGTGGCAATTTCAGCAGACATTGAGCAGATGTTTATGCAATTTAAAGTTGCTCCCTCTGATCGTGCGTTTCTTCGGTTTCTCTGAAATCACAATGGCATAATCGAAGAGTATCAATACACACGTCATATCTTCGGCGCAACATCTTCCCCATACATAGCGTCCTACGCTCTTTGTCGTTCAGCACGTGACAATCAGGACAAATTTTCTCAAGTTTTGCACGTCATTGAGCGTAATGTTTACATAGATGACCTATATATCTCGACAGCAGACGTTGAAAGTGCTGTAAACGTTATGAACAGCACCAAAGAGTGTCTTTCACTTGGTGGTTTCAACCTCACAAAGTGGAACTCTAATTCAGACGAGTTCTTGAAAAACGTCGCAAACGAATGTCTTTTGAAGCCTGATCTACCATCACCTCAACCTCAAAAAGTTTTGGGTTTACCGTGGAACGCGAGCAGGGACGAGTACATCATTGACAAAAGGCTTTTCAAAAGGTTCCCCAATGATCAATTCACAACACAGAGGAAACTTTTGAAGTTCGTCGCTTCAATTTTTGATCCCCTTGGCGTTATAGCCCCTTTAACAATCAGAGTGAGGAAAATATTGCAAGCGATTTGGAATAAAGGTCCACAATGGGACGCACCTCTGGACGTTCAGCAGTTCCCAGACTTTCTCCAATTCAAAAACGAACTTCCAACTTATCAGAATATCAGCATTCCACGTGCTCTCTTCCGTAGAAACTCGAAAATTCAGTCAACAGCTCTTCACACGTTCACAGACGCTTCAGAGTATGCTCTATCAGCAGTGTCTTATCTAAGAACTGAGTACGTTGATAAATTAAATGATGTAGTGTTTATGATGGGCAAAGCCAGAGTAGCTCCGATCAAGAGGATGACTATTCCAAACCTGGAGTTGCAAGCGGCAGTGTATGGCGCGCAATTAGCTCAGTTTTTCAAAGAACAGCAAGATTTGGAAATCGGAAATTACTTTTTCTGGTCCGTTAGTACAACTGTACTCCATTGGTTGAGAACTCCAGAAATGCGGCATCGAATTTTCGTTGCCAATAGACTAGCAAAGATTCTCGACGTCTCTTCATCTCTCAATTGTCAAGATCTCTCGAAGCATAACCCACTGGTATTCTCAATACAGCCAATGGAAGCCCCTAAACCGTCAACTGAAGGGTGTGTAATAGATATTACACGTTTTAGCAACTGGAATCGGTTGATAAGAGTGACTGCGTACTGCTTCTTTTTCCGCGACCTTTGCAAGAAGCGAAGCAAACATTTGGCTCTCTCTCATCATACCTTTGCGTACAGGTATCTGATCCAGGTATCGCAGATTGAAAATTTTGCAGACGAAATATCTGCTCTACGTAAGGGAAAGGAAATTTCAGCATCAAGTCGTTTGAAATACCTTTGTCCGTATGTTGACAATAATGATCAGCTCCGCGCCAAAGGTCGGTTGTCCAAGGCAATGGTTTTGGAGACTGCCCGACACCCAATCATTCTGGATGGTCTAAACCCAATTGTGAAGCTGCTCATCAAAAATTTTCACCTTACTAACACTCAGTCAGGAGTTGAACAAACGCGCTGCCTCCTTATGCAATACTATTGGATTTTGAAATGCCGAGCTGTCGTTAGGCAGACAGTCCGCCAATGCATTCCTTGTCGGCGAATGATACAGGAAATCCAGCAACCTCAAATGTCTGATCTACCATGCAAGCGGTTACCAAGTGAGCACCACTTTGTCTTTGCGACGACAGGACTCGACTTCATAGGTCCTTTCCCCGTATCTCAATGCGGCAGACACGCTACACGCTACGTACTTCTGTTCACTTGCTTGATGGTAAGAGCAGTTCACTCGGAGATAGCAGAAAACCTGTCTACAGACTCAACAATGATTTGCATCCGCAGATTCATTAGTCGCCGCGGAAAGCCAAAAAATTTCCCTCCGACAACGGGAAATCTTTTGTCAGCTCTTGTTCGGAACTAAACAAAGGTATCGAAGCACTCAGAGCATCAAAGGAATTTGCCTCAAAACTCCATATTCTTGATATTGAAATTGAATAGAAGTTTAATCCTCCCCTTGCACCACATTTTGGTGGCAGTTGGGAAAGGTTAATTCAGGTGTTCAAATTGTCTTTGTACAAGGTCATTGGATCAAGAACACTAACACATGAAACGTTGTCTACCTTCACTTGCGAAATAGAATCTAACATGAACTCTCGTCCCCTCACATACACTTCGATTGACATTAATGATCCACTTCCCCTAACACCAAACCATCTTCTTTTGGGCAGACCCACTGTTAATTTTCCACCTGGTGTTTTTTCCGAGAGAAAGATTACAATCTCAAAGTCTTGGAGAACTTCACAACACTTGGCCGAACACTTCTGGAACAGATTTCTTAGAGAATATATCCCAAACCAGCAGAAACGTTCGAAATGGACTAAAGGTTGTCCGAATTTACAAGTAGGCGATCTAGTTTGGGTTTTAGAGGTTTTCACGCCTCGAGGTCTTTGGCCACTGGCCAAAGTCATTGAAGTATATCCTAGTTCGGACCAAATTGTCAGATCCGTTAAACTAAAAACCGCATTTGGGGAAAAAATTCGCCCTGTTGTTAAATTAAGCAAAGTTCTAGCTGACCAATTTTTATCATTGATTCAAACACTAATTTACAAGGTTCGCCTCTTTGTAAGTTCTGGTATTAGGAAAAGAACAATTTTTCCATAACAATTTGTACTCAAATTCTGCTTTTTCTGCGCGGGTAGAAAAATTGCTACACCTTAGCAACCTGTTACTCCCCTCAGAGCATTCGGACATCTATATTTTGACCTCCTCATTAAATTTTCTGCGGACCCGCAGTTTTGCGAAATGTTTACTTTATTATTTTGCTTTTATCGGTTTATTAAGCTTTTTAACCGCTTATTCTCACGTACTTTGTTTATCTTCGCAAAAACGTTCATTGAAATCCGTAAGTTGATTTTCTTGCGTAAGGTCAGTTATTCGTTTATCTCGAAACTTGTTTCTTTGTTAATGGGTCACCAAGTTTGCATTTTCAACCAAGAATTGTCTTTATTTTTATGGACTTACTTTACTATTCTTTGCAATCCTGCAAATGGGGCCGGCTATGTCATCAATACATCATTGATGCCCAATTAATTAGAGATCATCTATGCACTATTATGGATCTTTGCCCGAAACAGACCTTCAATGGTTAAGAGAAGAAGTGACAAAACAAAAGGAAGCAAAGAAAAGCAGTCGAATTTCAACACACAAAAAACTAAAAAACTGAGAACTGATTTATTTATCTTAAACGCTTGTATCATCATTATTAATTCAAATAAGCAAAATGATTTCCTGAGTATAATTAAGGCGGTCATTGTGACACCCCCCACAAGTGTTGCAATCTATATTAGGAACAAAAATGTTGCAATCTATATTAGATTTTTGCCTTATATTAGAAGCTGTTACGGTCTGATGTTCCTACAATCTTTACTTTCCAAAAAATACCAATATTTATATGGAATATTTTAATGTTTAAAAACTTCTAGTCAAAACTTTTCTGCGATTTTCTGCTATTTAAACATGCATAAAACTTTATCTCTATCTATAACAAGTCCTTATACATGACTTTCCAACTAACAACCATTTATTACGTCTTGGCATTGAAAAAAGACATTTGTAAAAAGACTCCAGACATTTGGCAAAATAAACACTTTGGAGAATATCGCCTTAAAAAATTTACTGAGGAATATATTTCTCTATTGCCAAATCAGACGACATCACAAATTAATATGTTGTTGCATTTAAATGAGAAAAATGGTCATGGTCATGTTAGTCAGAATCTCTACCTCCTGCTCCTGTAGAGCCTAATTAACGCCCTAGGGCAGGAATTTTGCTCCCCATCCCCATTGCGCAGCACTAAATAAATACAACGAAGAAATAAATATATCAGAAGTGTTTATTGAATTGCTCTCAAACGGCTACTCGGGTGTTTTCCAGTTGAAAAAAAATTATCGGACAATATCAAAACCATTGAAAAATAAAAAAACAATTTTGCACTAAACAAAAGCACAATTTTTTATCTTCGTTCACGAATTGGGAATGTTGTAAAGACGCTGTTCGATAATATTGTAGGACTGATGTTTTCCGAAGTTCAAAAATAATTAACTACTAAAATTTACAAAAAATCAAAGGAGCAAAAACCAACGATAAATAAAGAGTTAAAAAAATCAGAGCTGGGATCAGAAGACGGTAAATTTACTTTTCTGTTAACTACCTCATATCCTGGACTCTGAAAAGACCTATCTGAAACTTCCAAGTTTTGAAGCTCTGGCTCAAAAAACTCAGAAAGAAACTGGCGCAAACCTAATGCCAATCATTAATATCCAGGACTATTATTGTGTGCTTTATCAAAAGAACAAAAGCACGTGCGGTTACGCAACAAACTATAAATTTGCAAAAATTTAGATGTCTACACAAAGTTTTATTAGTGACGAATTGCGCAAAAAATTCTTCACTATGACAGTTCTGTTTATAATTGATGGCTAGATTAAAACGGTATATTATAGTAGTTTGCTTTGAATTGACTGGTATTTCAAAGACGGGTTGTCTTTTTAGGACAAAATTAAATGGGAGAAAAGAAAAATTCTTCCAATCTGAAATAAAGACAATCGTGGTCCGTGAATCTGGACGGTTATACATCCGGATGATAGTTCGCAACAACTTGAGCTAGTAGCTTTTAGTTTTGATTGATTTTTCAGTTGCAGTTGGCACAAAATCTTTGTATACTTCACAATTTTTACTAAAAAGCCTAACTTTCCTCAAAATTTTTATACAGCAGACAGACAGTTAGAAGACTTCTAGTCTAAGGAGCAATTATCAGGATTACAATAATGTTGAAAAATTATTTTTCCATTCAACATTTCACAAAGCCATCTTGTCTCTGTACAATTAATGTACAATTAATCACCAAAAAAACAAAAAAGATCTAGGGTAACAAGAATTCAGCTTTTTTGGTTCCGATGAAATGCATCTCAAAGCTTAACTCTTCATATGTCGAAAAAACCAGTAAAATAAATTTTTAAACTCAAAAACAACAAAACACAATACTATTTTTTGTGAAGTCAGAAAAAATGAAATTTCTATTTAAAATTGATGGCTAGATTAAAACGATATATAATAGTAGTTTGCTTTGAATTGAGAGGTCTTTCGAAGACGGGTTGTGTTAGACGAAAATTATTTTGGGTAAAAGAAAAAATCTTCAATCTAAAAGACAATTATCTACCGTTATAAAACTACACTGCCCATAATTTTTCTCAGATTAAAGAAAAAGAACCTTTTTCTGTTTTTACTCAACACATTGGCACGTTGTACGCACATTGCTTGAGAACTTTTGTACTATCACTTGTACAATTTTGAGATTTTTTCACAGTTCAGAGCTGGTAAGAAGTAACTCGATGCTAATAGAACGAAAGGATAATCATTAAAGAAGGACTATCAATTGGAGAAATTGATCAATTCAGTATCAATCAGCCTTTGAAAACGTCAACAATGTCACTATTTTTTTCAAAAGCAAATAGAAACTACATTTAATCAAGTCAAACCTGCTATCTTCTATTTTGTCACTTCAATCGGTTCTGTTGTCTCTTATTTAGTGAAAGTTGAAAAAAGTAATCAAATAGTTCAGTTTGAAAACGATACAACAATATAAGCAAAACTGTCAAATGAAAAATTTGAGGAAAAGTAAAATCTTGTGGAAACGATTCATTAGAAATTGGCACCCGCAACTTGGAGGTGATTCCAGGAACCATTCAGCTTTAAAAGCCCCAGCTCACTATTCCAGAGCCCTGGCTAAAATGAATTTGACATCTCAATTTTCCCAAGAAAAACTTTAGTTCCACGATAGCATAAGTGTTTTCAAAGCAGAAGCGAAAATCTTACACAAAATGAAAATTTGCAAATATATTAAATGTACAAACATTTCCAAAATATATCATGCATAACAAGCCAGTACGAAAATGGGCAATCCGAATCCTTTCCTATAAACATGATGCTTAGTGAAATTAGAGGTCACAAAATGCACTGTATTGCAAATGAGTTCGACCAACCTTGTATTTGGTTTTATTTGTACAGAAACTTAATACCATCGAACTTCAGCGGTTCATCCCCTTTCTCTCGACAAGTCAAATCGTTCGAACAAAAAAGCGCTCACGTTCAAGATCGCATAAGTGCACAGCACATAGATAAGCAATGAAAACTTGAGTTGGTAGTTAGAATTCAAACTGAACTCTAATGTCTAAACAACTCAATGTGAAGTGCTGCGACAAATTTCGTTTCGGAGAGTCTGAAAAGAAATTCCGTTGTGGCAAGAGATTCTGTTCTGGAAGCTTACTTAACTATTCTTGAACATTCGAGCTTGCACATGGAATCAATGTAGAAACAGTTGGAAAAAACAGTATGCATATTTTGCGGACAATCCGAAAAAATTCCTATAAATATGATTATTAGTGAAATTAGAGGTGACAAATTGACTGTAGCGCAAATAAAACTGGCGAAATTTTTCATGTAGTTTTATTTGTACAGCAACTTAATACCCTCGAACTTCATTGTTTTATCCGTTCTCTCAATAAAAAGGCAAATCATTTGAATAAAATACCGCTCAAATTAAAGATCGCAAAAGTGTGCACATAGATGAACAATATCAACGGATCTTTTCAACAATTGCCCCCCTCCGTTTGGTACCAGTAGAGAATCGCCAATCCTTTAGTGCTATATACCTTACCATAATATTAGTTGGCCTACAGTTTAGATAACCGAATATCAGTTTAG
Organism: Convolutriloba macropyga; assembly: GCF_964194025.1. Lineage (NCBI taxonomy): Eukaryota > Metazoa > Xenacoelomorpha > Acoela > Convolutidae > Convolutriloba > Convolutriloba macropyga. Next base: position 46,265,838 of record NC_134478.1, read on the forward strand.
GCGGTTGCGGACCGCTGTTCACGGCCATGCCTCTCACGCACTGTGGGATGTAATCCGGAAATCGCGGGTCGGCTATCGCGGCGAAGCGCGCCCACCGACCCGCCAGTCGGAAATTCTTTTCGCATTGTATTCCAATTCGGCTAATTGCCCTAGCATGGCATTTTATTCTATCCAGTTTAACACAGTATGAGCATACACGGAAAATTAGTAGTCGTCTCTGATTGCTTAATAAATCGCTCGCTTAAATTCTATTCAAGAATAGCCCCCCCCCCCCTCCTTGCAAAAGGGGGGCAATTGTTGAAAAGATCCATAAAAACTTCAGATGAGAGCAGTTAGAATTCAAAATGAACTCTAATGTCGAAACAACTCAATAATGTGAATAAGTGCTACGCTAAATTTCGTTCCGCATTCTCTGAAAGGAATTTCTGTTTTTGCAAGAGCTTATGGAAGCTTAATTTTTGAGTACTCGAGCTGAATTTCTAGCTCTATAATCTTAACTTTTTGACTGGTGGACAAATAGTGTATTCATATTTATTCTATCATTCATACTGAATAGATAATTTACATTCTCATTTACATTTATACAGTCCAGTTGATCAATCTTTAAACACTTGATACAAAATAGAAAATAGCTAAATCATATTACTACTGCGAGCTACCGCGTCTCATAGCTAAGTTTAACATTGTTTTAAACTCACTATTAGCACCATTAGAGCTCATTTTCCGCTCATTTTGAGAGCTGTTAACAGAACCATTTGAGTTTGTCTTATTGACATGCATCTTGGAAGCTCTGTACAAGGCCAATGTTCTGTCGGCAGGCTGAGTTTGAGACGTGCTAGAATTGTTAGATCCGACACTAGCTCGGCTAAGAGTTGACGATCGTCTTGGAAAGCTTCGATGGGACCCGTCTCTACTTTCAGGTTGAGGAGGGGTGGGTTCTTTTGCGTACTGCGATGGCTGCAAGCTTCGAGAGGAAACATTGGCAGGTCCTCTCGGTGGAAGATCGGAGGTCACCCTTGCATCGTCCAAAATTCTGTTGCTCTTTTGACTTTCAGCCATTGGGGCTGAGTTGGAATTCAGTTCAGGCAATCTTGCAGATCCGTTGCTCATAGAGTATTTGCTCAAAAACTGAAGGTTATGACCACTTGTATTTCCGTTTACTTGCAGATGATTTTTTAAAAGTGTTTCTCTAGCTTCGGCCAGAGCTTCTGTCAGTTCGAATCGCTCTTCACATTCGCGACGAACTGTGTCTTGTAAACTCTTCACCTGAAATTTCAATTCAACATATAGGCAACCCAGTAAACAGAAAATACATTTTATATCTACAACTCTGTTTATAAATAATTGGCTAATGGTGAAATATAATCACGAAACATCTCAGATCATTAGTGCCTTTACTTCAGCAACGTCTTATCTTAATTTGTAGCAATTTATTAAATTCGTTTGTATCAAACTAAATTGAAAATAATAATTTGAAAAATTTATGTGAAACAATACTTATGAATTACTTTTTTTCACTTTCGAATGTGATACATTAGTTAGGGCATTAAAAATTCTTTCTAAATAGTCCCCCGTACCTCGCTCAAAGCATTTTCCAACTGAACCGTCAGTTCTTCCTTCTCCTTTTCGAGGACGCCGTTCCTCCCCATTACCTCTTCGACTCTGCCTGAACTCTGTTCACTCATTCTCTGGTCTAGACTCTGCTGCTCATTAAGATTCTCTTCGGCGGATCTCAAGCGCTGGTTTAGCAGATCCAGTTCCCGCTGCTTTGATTCCAGTTTCTCATCATACGATGTTTGAGAAACCTCAAGATCACGCTTCAGATTGGAGATTGTGGTTTGCAATGATCGAGCTTCGTCCCGGGCAAACGCTATCATCTGAACATAAATATCCGAAGATTGACCCGATCAACATCTTAAAAATTATAAAACGAACCTGATTCTGACCGTCGCGCGTTCATACCTTTAAAAAAACTTGTAATCAATTTCAAAAATGAGGGAAAATTGGGGGAGTGTTATAATCCGTCACTTAGGTTCCGAGCTACGTTTTTATACCGTGACCACAAAAATTATCACCGGAGATTGATAAATGGGCCAAATAGGGCTTTGCTCGACATCGTTTCCCTTGAAAAGGACTTCCGCAAAGCTATCAGAGGAAGTTAAGGTCATAGCGAAAAAAGAGCTAACCTCATTTCTGGTTGATTCGATAAGTTTGTTCTGGTTACTCTGCAATTCGTCAAACTTCTGTCGCTCTATATCCAACTCCTGCAACACAGATTGATCACAGTTAACAAGCTTAAAAAACACTTTTTTGGTAGTGACTGAAAAGGAGCTTCGTTAAATTGCAATGACAATTTTTATTCGAAGCCACTAAATACAACACGGAGTGAGGTTCTTGACTAAATTGACCTCAGATCAGACGTTGTACTGGACCATTGTTCAGACTTTAATGAACTCTTGCGGATGTCAAGACCCTGTAATTTTGAACCTAGACTTTCCCCCAATACTATTGGAAACGGTCTGATCACGTGTTGCTTTGTTCTGGCAACGCAACCTCGACTATCATAGTAACTATTGTATTACGAAGAAAAGTCCGAAATCACTGAAAAAAAGCCATTCACTACTCACGATTTTGTGGTTGGCGGCCATTGAGTCCAAAAAGAGTTGCTTCTCTCTTTCAAACTTGTCACGCTCATTCTGTAGGACCTCTTTCATCTGAAATACACATAATCAATAGGTCATAGAATCTTGACTAAGGTTATACTAAATTATCACGAACTAGATGAAAGAACAGTTACGATTTATGCTCTATTTTGCTTTCTTATTTATTAACCGGAGTTAATTAGCTATTGTAACCATTTCAGGCTTATCAGCATTTTTGAGTGAAGAATACTTAATGTCAGCATTAAAAGAGTGGAGAGCTTCATGGCAGGTTGAAACATCATGTAATTGGATAATGAAACTTTCGTTCTGTTATCGTTTTTAGTGCAGCTATCAAATGTTTATTTATAAACATTTTCCTTGCTAACAGCTTGTTAGAAAACATTGTTTTTAATTTCATACAGTATACTCTACTTTAGCAAAGGCAACACTATATTGATAATGAATGGAATAGGGAAGAACCTTCATCTCGAAGTCAGTCCCTCCAGAGTTAAGTCTCTCTCGGAAGTTCTCCTGCAATTCTTCAATCCTCCTTTGGTGAGCAGCAATCAACGTTTCTCTAAAAGCACACAAGAAAATAATAGTTCAAATCCGAGTTCACCAATAACTTCGAAGGCGACTTCCACAACATAATTCGGGAAATACTACTAAAAACTTAAAATCTTTCAGCATCTGTTGAAAAATCAGTCTATCCTATACCAATTTTATGCCAATTCAACTACTAACCTAACCGACTAAGGTCGGGCAAATTGCTCTCAAACAACTGGCGAGTGGTTGGCTTCGGTAGTACCCAGCTGAGGCTCAGAGATGCAAGCATTGCAAGGGAGTAGGGTTGGACGAGAAGGGGTCCAGACCCACAGGTGGAGGAGAGTGGACTTGTGGGTGATTGAGTGGGGGGGGGGTGCTTGAGTGGGGGGATCAAACTCAAGAATAAGAACCGCCCTTCACACCATAAAATTTTTGCCTCAAAATAGTTTTGACGAATCGCATCCTTAAAGACTGGTCAGGCGTAAGGCTCTAAGAGAACTTAATGCCCTCCGAGCATTACCTGTTTATCCCATTTTTGAGGATGAAAAGTAATATGGGTCAGACGAAAAATTGGTCCAGCGAAGAATTGCATTAAAAAGACTACAGCATAATATAATTGCTACAAACTTCGTTTGGGAGCAATTAAACATCTTCTGTCGTTGTCCATTGAATCAAATTTCACTAATTAATTGAGAGATTTTTCCTGCTGCATGGCAGAAGTCACCAAAAAAACTTCCCAAAACGTTCAAAAAAAATTGCTATCATGATATTTAAAAAAAGTTTGCCTTCAGTGATCCTGCAATTTACAGTAAAGCACAAAAACCACAAGATAACTTCCATTAAAAGAACATTAAAATTTTTAGAGCCCGGAAAACTTTTCCGAATTTTGCTCAGTACTAAGCATTCAAACGTAACAAAAACTGCCTCCGATTGAAAAACGAAAAGTGAAACTTTCCTCTCTGTAACAGAAATAAAAAGTGGCAGTATTGTAAGAGAACTAACAAGATCTGTCAAAATCAGTCTAAATTTTCTCAAATTGTTGTGAATCTTGTACGCTTGTGTTGCCAAAAATTAAGATCTATCTGTACCAAAAAGAATTAAACATAAACCGACTAACGTCAGAATAATTGCTCTCGAACGACAGGCAAGACAATTTAATTCAGGGGCTGTAGCCTAGATAAATCTTTTATGGGTCCAAAAATAGTCGCCCACGATGATAATCGAACCACGGACCTCCTGCTTCCTCACCAGAAGCACTGCCCACTCGGCCATCAGGCTCTTCCTTTTGCTATGCTGCACTCAATTTTATTCTAGCGTGAAAAAGTCACTTGAGAAGTCAAAGAATGTTCTAGAGGAAAAGCGAAAAATGGTCAAGCGAACAATTTGCATAAAAAAGAACAAAACGTTTACAATAATTGCTATGAAGTTCATTCAAGAGCAATTGAAAATTTTCGTGTCATTGAATTTCATCTTCATACAAAAAACTCAATATATCGTATATTTGACTAAAAAGCGGGGAATTCAACATAATTGAACACGAAGAAATTACAAAATAAACCGACCAACGTGGGATGAATTGCTGTTGAATAACAAGCGGGGGCAATTTAATTTAGGGGCGTAACTCGGGAACTTTTTTATGGGTGCAAAAACTCCGTCATCTGGTTTTGAAACCGCGACCTCCAAGATAGCAATCTGACATCTTTACCACTAAGCTACAAAAGTTTTGATCTTCAACTGTTTACAACCGCCTTCATGTTAGCAACAAAAATGAACGCAATTGAGATCACTCAAAAATGAAGTGAGGCGGGAAAAGGTCAACTGAGAATTCAAAGAAGGTTCTGGAACAAAACCGCAGAAACGGTCAAGTAAAAACTTACCACAAAAAAGACACGTTTACAACAATTGCCTTAAACTTTGAGAGCAATTAGCAAAACGCCAACTAACTACGAAAAATGGCCCAAGCGCCCAAAAACCACCTTGAAAACGTTTATTACATTTAACTACGACAAACTGAGCTTAAAGAAAATAAACAGCTACTCAAATAAACATCAGCAAAAAATGAACAAGCAGAGCTTGAACGACAATTTGCAAGAGGAGCGAATTTTTTCCCCATCTAGTTTTCTCATTCTCTCAAAAAGCATCAACAGAAAAAAAAACCTTTCTTTGATGGATCTTTAAATATTCTTCTCGTCAACTGTGCTCAATAGTTTGCCCTTTAGACTGTTCTCACGTGAGTCACTTCCTGTTCTAACTACACTCAGCATTTCCATTTAAAAAAGACCTTTCGCAAATTCTCTTCGAGTAGTGAAAAATTGCCATACATAAGCCGGGAAATAATCCGTTCAGTCATCAACTTAAGAAGACCTTGGGGCTTAAAACATAAGGTTACGCGAATAAATTTGATTTTAAATTCTATATCTCCTTTAAAATGTCTTTCAGGTCTTTCTTTAAAATAATCTAACTCGGGTGACATCGATTCGATTCAATTTCAATTATAATTTACATTTTCCAATTAGATTTACTCAGTGAGAAACTAAGTCAATTGCTTGAGCGCCGTATGATGTGATTTACGATTTAACAAGATTGACCACAAAAGTGATACCAACTGGAGAAAAAATGACGTCACGCAAACAAATTCAGCCGCAAAAGTCGCTCTTTGACTTCAACGCGTTATCAAATGATCGCAACAAAACGAAGAGCGATGAATTGAAAAACTATAGCAGGACAATTGCCATAAATCTCAATCTTAAAATAAAAACATTCAAAACAAAACAAAAAAAAGCAGATTGTCGGAAAATAACCGCCGTTGACGCGCTTGATGCACATCGTGATTGAAACAGAAAAAGATAAATTGGCCAAATTTTTTTTCTTTGCAGAGTCAAAAAGTGTTCTACTTCGGCGTGCAGTTTCGATTGGATTCTAAGATTCTTCTAACTATACTTAATTCAGCTTCTAAACCGAAAACTAATAAGCTTAATACCAATGCCAGCTAGCAAACACTCCAATGAACTTTGATAACCCAATTCTAAATGACTTAATGACCGGGCTTTATCGGTTCATCCCGTCTCTTTGGATTTTGCTCTTTTGACCTTGACTGTATTCACTATCTTGCGTAATTAATCGAGTGAATGGATTTAAAAACCATTCAGTTAAAACAGTGAATGAGGTAAGTCAGAAGTCAAACGTGAAAGTCGTGGTTACTTATATAAAACGAAAAGCGTGATCAAAAAGCAAAGCGAATTAAAAAAAAACATAGCAGGACAAGTCCTGACGTACAATTCAAAGAATTTTCATTGACTAAACAAAAAATTAGACCTAGAACGGACTATGAGTGAATTGGGAAAACCATTTTAGAAAATCAGATAAAAAAATGAGAAAAAAAAACAAAATCAATGTCAAAATGCCGCATGTGAACAAAAAAACCACTGGAGCGAGAAATGGAAATTTGGTTCAAACAAAAAACGACCTAGAATGAGCTATGAATGAATTGGAAAAACCATATAGAATGAAATCTGATCCAAAAAAAATCGAAAAATCTGTAAAAATCAAAGTGAAATTGCCGCATGTGAACAAAAAACCAATAGCGAGAAAAGGAAATTTTTGTTGTTCAAACACCGTTTTCTCACTCTACTTCAAAATTAGAGCGACAAAAATTTCACACCGCAAAACGAGTCGCTTGTTCGCTCCACTTCCTGTTTTGGTGTGACCAAAATCACTACTCCAATTAGACTTCAAAAATCATGAAAATGTGTGAACAGATCTTAAAAAACAGGACAGCGGCCCAATATAACTAAATTCTTTGAATTATAAAAAAAGAGAGCGCCTAAATAATAGCAGTTTGAGAGGCTGACGGCGGCTATTAGAAAACTACGATGAGATAATTAGGTTTCACTCTCTTCGCGGCTATTAAAACCCAATTAAAAATTAGCCACAACTTTTACCTTTCTTGACGCAAATTTTCGTTCTCTCCTTTCGCCTCCTAGCAAACACTCTAATGAACTTTGATAACCCAATTCTAAATGACTTAATGACCGGGCTTTATCGGTTCATCCCGTCTCTTTGGATTTTGCTCTTTTGACCTTGACTGTATTCACTATCTTGCGTAATTAATCGAGTGATTGGATTTAAAAACCATTCAGTTAAAACAGTGAATGAGGTAAGTCAGAAGTCAAACGTGAAAGTCGTGGTTACTTATATAAAACGAAAAACGTGATCAAAAAGCAAAGCGAATTAAAAAAAACATAGCAGGACAAGTCCTGACGTACAATTCAAAGAATTTTCATTGACTAAACAAAAAATTAGACCTAGAACGGACTATGAGTGAATTGGGAAAACCATTTTAGAAAATCAGATAAAAAAATGAGAAAAAAAAACAAAATCAATGTCAAAATGCCGCATGTGAACAAAAAAACCACTGGAGCGAGAAATGGAAATTTGGTTCAAACAAAAAACGACCTAGAATGAGCTATGAATGAATTGGAAAAACCATATAGAATGAAATCTGATCCAAAAAAAATCGAAAAATCTGTAAAAATCAAAGTGAAATTGCCGCATGTGAACAAAAAACCAATAGCGAGAAAAGGAAATTTTTGTTGTTCAAACACCGTTTTCTCACTCTACTTCAAAATTAGAGCGACAAAAATTTCACACCGCAAAACGAGTCGCTTGTTCGCTCCACTTCCTGTTTTGGTGTGACCAAAATCACTACTCCAATTAGACTTCAAAAATCATGAAAATGTGTGAACAGATCTTAAAAAACAGGACAGCGGCCCAATATAACTAAATTCTTTGAATTATAAAAAAAGAGAGCACCTAAATAATAGCAGTTTGAGAGGCTGACGGCGGCTATTAGAAAACTACGATGAGATAATTAAGTTTCACTCTCTTCGCGGCTATTAAAAACCAATTAAAAATTAGCCACAACTTTTACCTTTCTTGACGCAAATTTTCGTTCTCTCCTTTCGCAATGAGAAACGCCTCCTTGATCTTCTCGTACTCAGTCACCGTCTGCTCAGATTCTGCCACTCTCTGATTGGTCAACGACTCCTTCTCGGCTATCTCTGCTCTCAGTAGGGCTATTTGTCTCTCCAAGTCATTAACAGCTGAACTCTTTAATGAAAGTTCGTCTTTGTACCTTGAGAAAATGAGGATATCGATACAATAAAAGATTATCAATTGGATCTCTTCCGTTTGTGTTTTCATCCCCTCAATGCAATATGCACCCCCCGATACACGCGCCATAACATTAAATCATTATAAGAGATATGGCACGTTATTGGGGTGAATATGGCAATGTGTGCCCACTAAGCTGGCATTCAAACGAAACGATCCCCATAATTGAAGGAGAGCAAAATTTGTGTTTATCGAAGGAAAAAAATATTTGCTTGAAATGTCCTGACAATATATTTACACTACAATAGAATCTAATTTAAACGCTGTGATTTACAAAAGATCATTGTAAAACCTAATGTGCAAATATAGCTGCCAAAAACCCAATGTGCCAAAATAACCACAGCCATTAAACCCAGATTATCACCTCTAATCTTTTCGTTCAATAATCGGATTACAAATTAGCAGTTGGCTTTACAAGAACATTTATTATACTTGAGAGGATAACTTGATATAATTTTCGGTTCGAAATAGCTTAATACCAATTCTCAGAGGCCTAATGAAATACACTTAAATTTTATTATCACTCAAGAAAGGAAGAACTTATTGATCAGCATGAAAAAATTTTCCGCTTTAAAACGACCCACTCCTTTGCTCTCATTAATACTTCGCTGTAACAACAACTACTCCAATATGACAACTAACTCAATGACAACTAAAAAGTCCAACGAAGCGGAAACAGATGGTCATATGATATACTCTTATAGTTAAAACATAGCCGACAGATTGCCGGAAAATAGCCGCTGCTTACCTCTCTGACCGACGTTGGGTTTGAAACAATTAGATAAAAATGACAAGAGCGTAGCTTTTTTCCTAAGGGTGAAAAAAATTCTAATATGCGCCACAGTTTCATTAGATTCGATATGCTGAATTCAACCTCTCACTTACAGGACTATAAGCTTAATACTAATATCAGTTAGCAGCATACTCAAGGAAGTATGATACCTTAATACACTTTAAGTCTAAAGCCTGGATCTATTGTTTTGACCATTTCTTTTGATTTCGCTTTTGGACGTTGACCAGATTTGCGTAAATTTGCTGAGTGAAGTCTAAATTCCATTCAATTGAAATAGTGAATGAGCTAATTTAAAGCCAAACTTGAAAGCGGTGACTTATGCAAAACAATAAAACCGAATTATAAAAACATAGCGGGACAAGTCCTGAACTACAACCAAAACAATTGATCGAACTGGAGACAACACTATCAGTCTCTTCAGAAGAAGACCCTGTAATAGTATACAGAACAAACCAAGACAATCATATACTACCAGGTCACCGAAAATAAACAGAACATTACAGAAAAGTATACAAACTGATTTCATTTCTCTTTTGAGGAAAATAGAGTTATCAGCAATATTAGATTCAACAACCTCAACCTCCAAAAACATTCACATAATGAGAGTTCAGAGAGCAAACACCAAAACAGAAACTGAAAGGAAGCATTAAAGCTGAACTCTTTAATGAAAGTTCGTCTTTGTACCTTGAGAAAATGAGGATATCGATACTATAAAAGATTATCAATTGGATCTCTTCCGTTTGTGTTTCCATCCCCTCAATGCAATATGCACCCCCAGATACACGCGCCATAACATTAAATCATTATAAGAGATATGGCACGTTATTGGGGTGAATATGGCAATGTGTGCCCACTAAGCTGGCATTCAAACGAAACGATCCCCATAATTGAAGGAGAGCAAAATTTGTGTTTATCGAAGGAAAAAAAATATTTGCTTGAAATGTCCTGACAATATATTTACACTACAATAGAATCTAATTTAAACGCTGTGATTTACAAAAGATCATTGTAAAACCTAATGTGCAAATATAGCTGCCAAAAACCCAATGTGCCAAAATAACCACAGCCATTAAACCCAGATTATCACCTCTAATCTTTTCGTTCAATAATCGGATTACAAATTAGCAGTTGGCTTTACAAGAACATTTATTATACTTGAGAGGATAACTTGATATAATTTTCGGTTCAAAATAGCTTAATACCAATTCTCAGAGGCCTAATGAAATACACTTAAAATTTATTATCACTCAAGAAAGGAAGAACTTATTGATCAGCATGAAAAAATTTTCCGCTTTAAAACGACCCACTCCTTTGCTCTCATTAATACTTCGCTGTAACAACAACTACTCCAATATGACAACTAACTCAATGACAACTAAAAAGTCCAACGAAGCGGAAACAGATGGTCATATGATATACTCTTATAGTTAAAACATAGCCGACAGATTGCCGGAAAATAGCCGCTGCTTACCTCTCTGACCGACGTTGGGTTTGAAACAATTAGATAAAAATGACAAGAGCGTAGCTTTTTTCCTAAGGGTGAAAAAAATTCTAATATGCGCCACAGTTTCATTAGATTCGATATGCTGAATTCAACCTCTCACTTACAGGACTATAAGCTTAATACTAATATCAGTTAGCAGCATACTCAAGGAAGTATGATACCTTAATACACTTTAAGTCTAAAGCCTGGATCTATTGTTTTGACCATTTCTTTTGATTTCGCTTTTGGACGTTGACCAGATTTGCGTAAATTTGCTGAGTGAAGTCTAAATTCCATTCAATTGAAATAGTGAATGAGCTAATTTAAAGCCAAACTTGAAAGCGGTGACTTATGCAAAACAATAAAACCGAATTATAAAAACATAGCGGGACAAGTCCTGAACTACAACCAAAACAATTGATCGAACTGGAGACAACACTATCAGTCTCTTCAGAAGAAGACCCTGTAATAGTATACAGAACAAACCAAGACAATCATATACTACCAGGTCACCGAAAATAAACAGAACATTACAAAAAAGTATACAAACTGATTTCATTTCTCTTTTGAGGAAAATAGAGTTATCAGCAATATTAGATTCAACAACCTCAACCTCCAAAAACATTCACATAATGAGAGTTCAGAGAGCAAACACCAAAACAGAAACTGAAAGGAAGCATTAATTGGATAGAAACCGATTTCAACTAATGTCATTGAAACACGAATCAAGGTCATTGAAACACGCAGCTAAAACTTAAAATTGTCTACATTTATCACACTATCCATGAACATAAAGCATATCATCTTCAGGGACCACGTAGCAGAGACCCCGTAGAAAAAAAAATAGTTCAGGGACCACGTAGCAGAGGTAGCAGTATATGCAAGGACCTATCAAAAATTTTCGAAAAAAAAAATCGTGGTGTCCGAGTCGTGAAAAGAAAAGAAAACGATTAAATAGCTTCAAGTATGAATCATAGAGCGCCTACAGACCTGTAATTAGCACGATTAGGTGATAGAAAAACGAAGACAGTGCAAGAACTGCCAAAATCCGTGACAAATCCGTTAACTCTTACTTATGAATAGAAGCAATTAAACAGATTTAAATATACGTGGTAAAACAATGAAAATTCCATAAGTAGCTTTTTTCTGATAACAAGTAGCATCAAAGTCGTTGAAACAATTATCTTTCATTCAAATGATTGAATTGTTTTATATATGCTTTATGAGAGAGTCAGTCCGATCATTGATGAGACTGTAACAGAACAACAAAAATTATGTAAAAAATCAGGCAAAAACAGGCGAAATCCAAAAAATAAACTGACCAACGAATAAACTGATAAACTGCTCTCAACTGCTCTCAAAGGACAGGCGTGGGAAATTTGATTTAGGGGGCTGTAGTTTAGAAATGCCTTATGAGTCAAACAGTCCAACAGCTTCACCACTACGCCACAATGATGTTGCTCCTTTTTCGCTCACCGTCTCTTCCATATTATCAAGAAACTTTATAACGCAGAACTCAAGCTTGCCAAAATCGATTAAAACATCAACGAATTTTCAAGAATAAAAGCGCAAAAACAGTTCAGCAAAAATTTTGCATTAAAAACATCGACACCCATACTAACAATAATCGCTTCAAACTTCGCTCAAGAGCAACAGAAGCTTACTTATATTTCATAAAAACACACACAACCAAAGTCTAAAAACCGAAGTTGCCTTTTGAGGGGATTAAACAATTAAAACAATAAATTATTAGAACACACTATCAACTCTTATGTGTGTGTAGAAAATGGAAAAAAACGAAAAAAGGTCAAATTGCCACATGTGGCTCAAAAACCAAAAATCAGTTAAACACCAATTTCTCACTTAACTACAAAAGTGGTTTGAAAACATTTGACGCTTTACAACTACTCACTTCTTGCTCCTCTTACTATTCCAGCGTAATTAGAATCCTTTCTCCAGCCTGTATTCTTATTCACAAGGTCGAAAAAGTGTGGATGGACCATTTAAAAGACAGCGCACCAATATAATTCAAATTCTTTAGAGTGAAAAAAGGAGAGAGCCTAAATAACACCGGCTGAAAGGCTGATAGCGGCTACTCCTTCACACTTCGCTCAAGAGCAATAGAAGCTTACTTATATTTCAAAAACAAATAGCAAAAGTCTCAAAACCTAAGTTGTCTTTTGAGAGGTTTAAATAATTAAAATGATGAATTGTTTGAACACTCTATCACCTCTTAAAAGAGGCTGTGCAGAAAATGGAAAAAAGCGAAAAATGAGGTCAAATTGTCACATGTGGCTCAAAAACCGAAGATCAGTTAAACACCAATTCCTCACTTAACTACAAAAGTTGTTTGAAAACATTTGACGCTTTACAACTACTCACTTCTTGCTCTTGTTACTATTCCAGTATGATTAGAATCCTTTCTCCAGCCTGTATTCTTATTGACAAGGTCGAAAAAGTGTCGATGGATCATTTAAAAGACAGCGCACCAATAAAATTCAAATTCTTCGGATTGAAAAAAAAGGAGAGCGCTTAAATAACAGCGGTTGAGAGGCTGATGGCGGCTATCTATAAAATTTAAAAACAACTATGTGCCCGCGGCAATTTTACGCTAATAAAAGCAACATATTGGGTATATTTCGGCACTGTGTACTTTTTCCTGACACCGCTCTCTTAAAAACGAAACTACTGAGTTACTATAGTACTTGATAATACAAGGCGGAAATACTTGAGCTGTAAGTCCAGTAAGGCAGAAATACTTGAGCTGTAAGTCCGGGAGTAGCTTCCTGTTCTATCAAAACAATTGCTTATGTCTAGTTATATTTTGTCTGCCAACAAAACTTCAAAACAATTGAAACAAACCAGACTAAAGTCGGGCGAATTGCTCCAGAACAACCGATGAGCGTTTTTTAGCCATCTGGGGCTCAGTAATGCTAGCATTAGGGGGCCGTGGGGGAGTGAGGGCAAAGGATCGAGGCTAGAAAAGTCGCGGAAAACATAGCCTAATCAATTTCAGTGTGGTGCAAGTTATGTAACTTTTAATCGCAACGAGAATTGATTAAAAACAAGCCACGGTTGTTATCGCCCTTTCAAAGTTTTTCAACATCTCGGCTTTGCCTCGGAGTTTGATAAATTCTCTATTGCTATATCAAGTTTACCAAATATCAATTCTATTTTCTCGCAGAAAGTAAACGTCACACGCAACTGTGGGTGGCAGACTGACTAACCATTGAACTGACTTCTGCAGAGTAGCTGAGCTGTTTTCCAGTTGCTTTTTTAATGTTTCCATTTCCCCATTTTTGCTGCTAAAACAAAGTCCCTCACAGTTAAGATTTGCTTTTACAGGTTATCAGCCATAATCTCAATTAGAAAAATATGAACACAAAGTAAACACATGGTACACAAAATATGAACTAAAATCAGCGATTTTTCGTTCTATTGTGTCATTTAATTAAGTACAGTGGAGATTAAAACTACTATGCCCTATTAAAACTTTTCACGATAGGTAGAATAACAAATTCTATTAACTCACTCCCTTTACCTGTTTAGTTGCTGTAGCTGGGTCACTTCTAAAGCTTTGCGCCTTAACTCTTCATTCTTTTCAGACATCAGTTGATCAGACTCTGAAAAACAGAGAATTTTTTTTCGAAACCATATCTTTGGATGCTGAACCATACCCCTTCAACTACTTTAACTCCCTCATGGGTATTTAAAATGTACGAAAAGTTCCGAGGCTAGCTTCTAATAGACTTTAAACAGTTACCCGAAAATGTAGCGTTTTGCTTTGGAGTCAAATCCTATAGGTGACACGAGGAGCGTACGATTGTTTTCCAATATTAAGTAGCTTTTATAACTGCGTTGAAATACATTTAACAAATTTGTTTATTGTTGTTTGATTACTTTAAACTTGGATGGACGTAAATTCGTTAACTAGACTCTTTTGATCTCTTCGACTACCCGGAATTTTTTGTAAAAAAACTTGCGTTGCTAGAGATATAGCAAAATAAACTCTTTATTTCTTACCTGTGTGCTGTTTCTGTGACAACTCGTACATTGACTTCAATTGGTTATACGCCTTGTCAAGTCCACGGAGCTCATCATTCTCTGACGTCAATTTTGCGCAATTATAGTTGCTTTGATTCAGTTGCTCCGTTATGTTGGCCAGTTGTTTCACATAATCCGTGTTCTCACTTTTCAAGCTATCGATTTCTGTAAAGACAACTATGCATCTGTCGAAAGCTTAGGAAGCTAAATTTAAAATTCGGACAGAAAAATAATGTCAAAAAAAGCCTACTTGTTATTGTTGACAACACACTAAGTTACTCTGGATAGAAACGTTTTTAGGGCTATATTTCAAAACAATAGTCTTTCATTAATAAACAGAGACTAAAGATAACAAAATGCATAGTTTCACATACGGAATCAAATCTAATCATTTCAAATGAGAAGTTCAGTCACTTGATTCGCACAAAGCACAGAAGGTTCGCACAAAGCATGCAAAAAGGCGCTAAGGAAAGCATTTCTAGCACCTAATAGACCATAATATTTCTAACACTTCTTACCTGTACAAAACATTTTGCTCAAAGCACCGAAGCTTTGTTTGAGCCTCTCGAGCTCAGGATCAACTTCAGCCTTGATTTCTAGCAACTCTCGTCTGAGGTAAGGAACTGCTGTCTTTAGATTCCTAGTCTGCTGAAGAAGCTCATGCAGCGAACCAACTAAGCTATTGGTAGTTTTCCTAAAGCCCAAAAATATTTTTTAAACAAATTCTATGAACAGCAAGAAGCAGTATTAAATTGTCAGGTTAGAGTTATTAAAATGCCACCACAGTGCATTTGTTTTCCATCAGTTGAAAACACACCTAACATCTGAAGATATACTTTCTAATAACGGATATTCATAATTGGAAAGGACGATCCGTGATATGCAAGCCGTTCCAACCCCTTAGATCAAAAAGGCATCATTAAAAACTCGAAGACAACGGACTATCAATTTTTCAGCATTTTTCCCCCGAAAAATATAGCTTTTAGTGCTGATGCAGATGTTCTCAATGCATATGTACTGAGCTGTCCGATTTTAAAGATAATTCATCAAACTTTGTTCAAAATCCAAATTCAACTACCAATATCATTTTCACAAATCTTATCCATAACCACAAAAATTTTGTGACCAAATCAACTGATAGCAAATACTGCAGCAAATAACCTCATTACAATATTTCAACTAGTATGTCCAGGCACTTATACGAAGAGTCAGAAAACGCTTATATTTTCGAAAAAGGCCAAATCATTGTAGCGTATTACCCAAACTACTGTTTCGCAAGAGATTAATTTCATCATTCTATTGCACTGCTGCCATTATTTTACGTGGGAATTAAAAGTTTTGAAAATACGCGCAGCAAATGGAGGAAACATAACGCACCAACCTCGGGCGAATTGCGAGCGGTTGACCTCGGTAGTAGCTAGCTGGGGCTTAGGGATGCTAGCATTGGCGGGGGAGGGGAAGGGTGGGAGGCCTGAGTGAGGGGGGTTGGGAGGGATGAACGAGAGGGGGTGCAAATCCCAGGTGCAGGAAGGTGTACGGGAGTATTAGGTGGGGGTGAGTGATGGGTTCTATTCGGACAAAATCTGCAGTTTTACTCGAAAAAAATGATTTTAATAGTTAGACTTAAATTTTACTCAAATTTTACTTGAATGGTTTTACTTCAAGCCATCTTAAAATGTCCGCTAGAGTCTAAAAGAGTAACAAAAAATGGGAGTATCATTTCGTTTGAAGATGGATAAACACAAGCGACTAACGTGACTGATGGGGGAGGAGGATGATAGAGGGGTCAAACTTATAAGACTAAGAACCGACCTTCACACCTTGAAATTGTCTCCTCAAAACAGTTTTGGTGAATCGCATACTGTGATACTAGTTAGACGTAAGTCTGAGAGAGCTGCTCGACCACTTAATGCCCGCCGAGCGCTACCTGTTTTTTAGGACAAAAAGTCCAATGGGTCAGACGAAAAACGGTCCAGCGAAATATCGCAATAAAAAAGACCACAGGAATAATATAATGGCTACAAACTTCGTTTGAGAGCAATTAAAAAACAAAAGTCTTCTCAGAAAAACCAACCGAAGAACAAAAAGACTCTTTTACCGAAGCGGTTTCACTTATAGAAGCGGTTAACTTGTACTCGGGAAGTGTTTTGAATTAACTCATTCATCTCTTTTCAAACCAACAAAACGAAAATAAGAAAAGACGGTCCAACTTTGCTCATTATCTAAAAAACATTCCCAAATACTAAAAACATAGCCGGCGGATTGCCGGAATAGCGGCGGAAGAATGGACTTGCATGCCGTATAAAAGAGATAGAAACAGATACAGATCTAAATTGAAAAAACAAATCGACGCCGCAATAAAATCAAATCTGTTAATAAAGGACAAAAAAATCTATCAAATTTTGTTATCAATTGAGATCCCGAAAAAACTATCTCTGCCAAAATTACTTCATCAAAACAACTAGTACTTATTAAAACCACTAATTTGAATTTTTTTAAAAATACTTGAGTCCAAATTATAAAAAGCTCGTACAAACAACTTGCACTGAAAAAATGGAAAAAGTTAATAAATTTTTTAATACTACAAAAGCATATAAATCCAAAGAAAAATTCCTTTCAGCAAATAGGGTATCCAGATGCTCGCAAAACAATAAGCAAGTCAAAATAGGCTAGAAAACTTGTCTAAAAAACAGAAAAAAAGCGAACTGCAAAAAAATTAAGAAAAATAGTTCCACTTTTTGTCATATTTCTCAACAAAAAAATGATTCATATACACAAAAACGTAACCAATTGTTATCTTAAATTTGCCCAAGTAGAAGGGGTCTTTTCAATACCCATTTGAGCCAGTAAAACAAAACAATCGTCAAAGTTGGTCCGAAAACCAGCAAAATAAATGAAAAACCTCCGAGTTAGCATAAAATTCATATAAATTTCCAGAAACCTTCAAACCACTACCAAAACCAGCCTAAAGTTAAAACAAAATCATAACGAAACCTCTTAACCAAAAGAAACTGCTTTAAAAAGCCGCACGTAAACAAAAAATTCCACTCGCTGGCAGAATTTTTTTTCACACCTCAATTTCTCGCTCTCTAGAAAACAGCGATATGAACAAAAAAAACCATGCGCTTTTCGCTCCACTCTTCATTTTGTTCAGCACCAAAATCACTCCAAATTTTTTCACGAGTTTCATTTCCCGCTTCAAAATTCACTCCAATATAATTGATTTAAAAAAGGACTTCTCCAATACTCCTCTTCGAGTCGTAAAAAAAAGACAGCGCCCCAATACAATTCAAATTCTTTGAATTGTAAAAAACCAAGAGCACCGCAATATAGCTCCGCTCAGCTTACAGCTTCGCAGCTATTGGAAAACCATGCGACCATCAAAAGCGTCAGCTAGTGCTGTCCGCTTGGCAACCAGTTGCAGCTATGAACTTTTGCTGCCAATCACCAAGTCTAGCGTCTAAGTATAATGCAACGATGTGCTCATTTATTCGAGTACGGGATCTCAACGTGATCAGACGTGAGACGTCGTTCAAGACAATATCAACAACAAAAGCCGAACCAAACATACTTTAGACTTTCCATCTCGCCTCGTATTCTTGTGTTCTCTGATTCCTTTGAATTTAACTGCTGCTTGACATCTGCTAACGATTCCAATTCATCGGACAACCGTTTTTCTGTGTCTTCTAAATTTTTTCTAGCTGCTCTCAATTCTGTCTCGTTTGAACTGAGTTGCTCGTTAAGATCTTTTTGGTTTGACTTCAACTGCTCATTTTCAGATTCGACTGTTTGACGCATCTCCAGCTCTTTCTTGAGATCAGCAATCTGTAAACGATTTAGAGTAATCTCATAAACATAACCGATACATATAATATCTTACTAGCAGGCCCGCAAAAGCATAGCAAGAACATCATTCAAAAGAAAAGTTTGAAAATTCAATTTCGTACCGCCTCGGGCTGGAATACATGCCCCTCGTGCAACAGCCATAACAATTACGTTACATTACCGTCAGGCGATCGCAGTCGAGGTCGCCCAGACGGAGGTCGGAGACGACATCAAACACCTCGGGTGGGGGGGGGGAGTGCCGGTGGCGACTGTACCAATTGGGATGTGTTTGGTTTAGTATATTAACCCAAGAACCAGCAATTTTGTGTTCATCTTTATTGGCTTTGCTAACTTGCATATTTAAGAAGCAATAAGACTTGTAAAGATAACCGACTTCTACATGGTGGCGTAGCGTAACGCATGTAATACTTTAGGCTGCATGTTTAAGGAGCAATTAGAAAGAGAGAAGAAACAAGATATTGAAGGAGAGAAAACAGACCAAAAAGAACAGAAAAGAACGACAAAAAAGAAACAACAGAGAAAAGAAAGGAAAAAGACAAGAAAAAAAGAACAGAAAGAACAGAAAGCAGAAAGCACAAAAGAAACGAAAAAAAGAAGAAAGACAAAAGAG
The DNA here is from genome assembly GCF_964194025.1 of Convolutriloba macropyga. Classification (NCBI taxonomy): domain Eukaryota; kingdom Metazoa; phylum Xenacoelomorpha; order Acoela; family Convolutidae; genus Convolutriloba; species Convolutriloba macropyga. The sequence goes on from NC_134478.1 coordinate 46,284,974, forward strand.
AAAAAACAAGCAAAAAAAAAGCAAGAGAAAAACACAAAGACAGATAAAAGGGAAAGACAAAAGAAAGATGAAAAAGACAGAAAAGAAAGAGGAGAGAAAGAGAGAGAGAGAGAGAGAGAGAGAGAGAGAGAGAGAGAAGAAGAAGAAGAAAGCAAGTGATACAAGGAGAGAAAAAGAAAGAAAAGACAAAATAGAGAGAAAAGACGGAGAGACGAAAGAGAGAAAAACAGGAGAGAAATGAAGAAAAGTTGAACCGAAAAGGAAAAGAGAAAAGAAAGAAGCGAGAGAAAAGAAATCGAGAAACCAAAGACAGGAAAGAACGAGACAAAAAGAGAACTGCAAATAATAAAACAGAAAAGCAAGAGAGAAGTAAGAGACAAAAGCAGGAGAGAAAAAGAGAAAAACAAGAGATGAGAGCAAGCTAGAAGAGAAAGAGAAAGAAAGCAACAAAAGAGACAAAAAGGAAGAAAAAAGAACAGAAGAGAAAGAGGTAAAAGAAAGGGAGAAAAGAGACAGAAAAGAAAGACAGGAAAAACAGAGAAAAGTGAGAGAAAAGAAAACAAAAGGAAGGAGGAAAGAACGAGAAAATAGAAAGCACTACATAAAAGAAGGAGAGGAACGAAATACAGAAAAGAAAAAGAGAGATAACCAAAAGAAGCGAAAGAAAAGAATAAATAAAGCGAGAAAAGCAAGGTAGACAAAAAAGAACAGAAAAAAAGGGAAAACAAAGACAAAACAGAAAAAAACAGGAAAGAACGACAAACTGAAAAACTAAAAAAAGAAAAGAAAGAGAGGAACAAAAGAGAGAAAGATGGAGAAAGGCAGAAAAAAACAGTCAAGAAAGATAAACGAAGGAGAGAAAGAGAGAAAAAAAAGACAGCAAAAAGATAAATTAAGCAAAACTGAGAAGAGACAGAAGAGACTAACAGAAAGAATGAGAGAAAGAAAAAAGGCGGACGAAAAAGAACAGAAAAAAGAAGAGAAAGAGAGACAGAAAAGAAGAAGACAAAAAAGCAAGAGAGAAAAGAAAGACACAAAGAGAAACAAAAATGAAAGAAAAGAATGAAAAATGAAGGAAAGAACAAAGAAAAACGAAAAAACAGAAATGAGACATAATGAGGGAAAAACGAAAAGCAGAAAAACAAAACAACAAAAAAAGAAAAGTCAAGACAAAGGCAGAAGCGATAAAATGGAAAAATCGAGGTTTTTCCATTTCTAAAATTTTTTGAACCCTAGCTTTTCTTTGTTCAGGAATATATAATTTGCATCAGCAAGTAAGAACCCATGATTTTTTGTAACTGTTGGTCATTTTGCTTAGATTTGCCTTCTTCGTCATTGACTTTCTCTTGCATCTGAGTATTTTCGGTCATTAAACTCTTCCGAATCAGACTTTCGGACATTGACCGAAAAGCACGTTTTCGGTCATTGACCTCTACTTATGAGTCCGCTTAACTACGCTTGTTCTATAGGTCTCTTAAACATGCCACTCGAAGCCCTTAAACATGCAGCCTTATAAACTGTCACTCATTTAATATATAAGATATCTAATAAACATAGACGGCAGATTGCCGGAAAATAGCCGCGATAGCCGCTTGTGGCCTTTCATGGAATTGAAACAACTAAAGAAATAAGATAGACAGATTGACCACCAGCCCTTTGGCACTACTTGGATGCACACTATTGATCTTTAACTAGTAATGTTCATAAAAATTAAAGTTCATTAAGTGATTTCAGAAATCATTTTGTTGAGTGAGTTAAGTCAAGCAATTGACCTAAAAGCAGAACAAATGACGTCAAATACACAAATTTTATCTGCAAAGCAGTTGAAGTCACAAAAAGTCAATTCCAAGAAGTCAGCTTGTAAGAATCATAGATGGAGACGACGAATTAAAAAAAACATAACAGTACAAGTCCTGAAGTACAATTCAAAGAATTTTCATTGACTAAACAAAAAACTAGATTTAAAACGGACTATGAATGGATTGGAAAAATCACATAACAAAACAAAATCCGATCAAAAAAATTGAAAAAAACAGTAAAAATCAAAGTCAAATTGCCGCATGTGAACAAAAAAACCACTAGCAATAAAATGAAATTTGGTTCAAACAAAAAAGTAGGCCTAGAATTCACGATGAGAAGATCGGGAAAATTATTTATAATGAAGTCCAATCCAAATAATCGAAAAAACAGTAAAAATCAAAGTAAAATCGCCGCATGTGAACAAAAAAACCACTAGCGATAAAATGAAATTTGGTTCAAACAAAAAAGTAGGCCTAGAATTTACGATGAAAAGATCGGGAAAATCATTTATAATGAAGTCCAATCCAAATAATCGAAAAAACAGTAAAAATCAAAGTAAAATTGCCGCATGTGAACAAAACACCACTAGCGAGAAAGCTTTTGTTCAAACACCGTTTGCTCACTCTTAAAATCAGAGTGAAAAAATTCACATGGCAAAACCACTCGCTTTTTTTCTCCACTTCCTGTTTCGGCGTGACCAAAATCACTACTCCAATTTGACTTCAAAAAACATGAAAAAGTGTGAACAGAAAAAACATAGCCGGCAGGATTCCGGAAACGACTCGAAGGAGAAAATTACCCATACTTATGACTAAACAACTACAACAACTATTGTGAACCCTGAACCTCCATAAATGCCAAAAAAATGCCACTATTGATCTTTAACTAGTAATGTTCATAAAAATTAAAGTTCATTAAGTGATTTCAGAAATCATTTTGTTGAGTGAGGTAAGTCAAGCAATTGACCTAAAAGCAGAACATCAACACAAAGTATTAATTATTTTAAGTTAGGAAAAACATAGACGGCAGATTGTCGGAATAGCTGCGAAAGAATAGACCTTCGGGCCGTATAATAGAGATAGAAAGAGAGACAGATCGAAGCTGAAAATAGACGCCGCTCAAAAAACTAGGTAAACTATATTCAGCGAAAATAATGAAGCTTGTGAAAATTCATCCAGCAGAAGCCTTTTATTAGGGACCTTGACTGCACATATGAGTTCCTTTGACCTGTAAAAAACTCCAATTAAACAAAGTTTTAGTGTAAAAGTCATTTTATTGAGTGAGGTAAGTCACTTGTGATCAAAATCTAATCAAGCAAAAAACTTTTGCTAAAGAGAGTGAGATATGACGTCACGCGCGCAAACGCCGTTAGTGAGCGGAGGAAGTCATGCAGAAAATTTGTCAGCTTTGCTGTGTGAATAAATGTAAAACGAAAAAGAGCGTCAGACGACAAAACAAAGTCATTTCAGGGCAAATCCTGACGACGTACTATTCAAAGAATTTTCATTGACTAAACAAAAAACTAGATCTAAAACGGACTATGAGTGAATTGGGGAAATCATTTTAAAAAATTGGATAAAAAACAAAAAATCAATGTCAAAATGCCGCATGTGAACGAAAAACCACTAGACCGAGAGATGGAAATTTGGTTCAAACAAAAAACTAAGCCTAGAATGAGCTATGAATGAATTTTGGAAAACCATTTAAAAATCCTATACAAAAAAGAAAAACACGAAAAATCGCATGTAAACAAAAAACCACTAGCGAGAAAGTCAATTTTTGTTCAAACACCGTTTTCTCACTTTACTTGAAAATTACAGAAAAAAATTCACGCCGCAAAACCACTCTTATTTTCGCTCTACTTCCTGTTTCGGCGTGCACAAAATCACTGCTCCAATTTGACTTCAAAAATCATAAAAAGTGAACAGATCTTAAAAATACAGCGCCCCAATACAATTCAAATTCTTTGAATTGTAAAACGTAGCCGGTAGAATACCGGAAACGACTCGAATCGTCGTGCATTATAATCTCTATCATAACCTTACCGAAATCAGAATATCAAAACAGACAAGAGAAAAAACCAAAAGTAGCCCAACAAACCACATTAAAGCGTTTTAAAAATGCCGACAATTTTTTAGGTGCGGCGGGAGCTAGGTGGGTTGGGTGGGTACATAGGTTGGGGAGGTGGGTAGTGCTGGGGTAGTTGGGGTGGGGGGGTAGTTAGTTGAAGGGAGGGGGTAGTTTGGGGGGTACGTGTAGGCGGGGGGGGGGTAAGTTGGGGTGGGGGGTAGGTAGGTGGTGGTGGGGGGTAGGCAGGTGCGTGGGTGGGTAGATAGGTTGGGGAGTTGGGTAGTGCTGGGGTAGTTGGGGGGGGGAAGCTAGGTGAAGGTAGGGGGTAGAGGTAGGTGGGGGGTAAGTTGGGGGGGGGGGAGGGTGCGGGGGCGGTGGGGGTAGGTAGGTGTGTGTGTGTGTGTATGTGTGTGTGGGGGGGGGGGGGGTAAATAGATAGGTGGTAGGGGGGGGGGGGGCTTTGTGCGGTGTAGTTTAGATATTTAGGGGTGACTTATATAGGATCAAAAAATTTCAAAATGACCTCTTCACCTTGAAAATTACCAGCAGTTCCTAATTACTATACATTACAAAAAAAGCTACTGTTAAAGTCCAATGTTCTAAAACAGAAGTCAACGATCAAAAACGGAGGTAATGCTCGACCAGAAAGAAGTCAAAATTCAAGTCATGAACAAACTTGCTTTCTGCTAAAAAAAAAACCTGTAGAATCTCAATACTCATCGTCGAGTCGTAAAAACCTGTAGAATCTCAATACTCATCATCGAGTCGTAAAAACCTGTAGAATCTCAATACTCCTCTTCGAGTCGTAAAAAAACCAAGAGCACCGCAATATAGCTCCGCTCAGCTTACAGCTTCGCAGCTATAATAAGACTTATGACGTAGCAATTCCCCGCCAAAAGAATTTTCTGCTCCACTGTAACAAAAAGAATTCTGCATCTAAACTCTTGCTCCAATTAATATTCATTTTCAACTCTAAATAATTTAATCTACATATCACTCTTTGCCGCATCCAATTCAGGTTTTGGTAGATATGGACATCTATAGATATTTTTGTCTATGTAGTAGTGGTATGCAAAAACGCTATGATAAATCTCAACTATTATTAAGCTAACAAAGCTGACAGCCTATTATCATTGAAAAACGTGCACGATGACAGTTTGTTCACATAGACGAATAGAAAAAAAATTTCGTTCACGAGAGGAGGCAAACGAAAACAATTGCTTCTGACCTCTTGTTGTAGTTGTTTTATCTCGTGATGTATGAAGTACGACACTCCACAGAATTTGCACACAGTATCGTCTCTGTCCATTTCTCTGATCTCTTCTGGCAAAGGGTGTTCCAACTCCACTCTCAACCCACTCAAACCTTCAGTTTCAGTTGACATCTTCTGTCAACAAAAAAGAATTTGATATATTCAAGCTTATACAAACGTTTCATTGTCTTTACTTCTGATATTATATGATCTTATGATATACTGATCTATAACACGGTTTTCAGTTTGACAAAATTGAAAACTTAATTTATAAGTTTATTGTAAAATTATAAGTTATTGTTCTTCGGGTTAATAACTGACCTATTGAGCAATGAAAACCTAAATTTATGCTGCAATCATTTTTTCGTGAATTCAGCATACTAGACTAATTTTTTATTAACTAGTGTTCATTTCAATTTGAAATGTTTATAAAAGCCATAACGGCAATCAAAGTAACGTGCGTGTCAAATTGTGGGATCACCAATTTCGACATCAAATTTAAACTAATTGTGAAAAATTAGACTAATTTCAAGTTTGTATCTAGGAAGTTTCAAATTGATATTTATAAAAGCTAAACTTCCGTCAATGATTTCTTTTCGTCTTGGGGCTCATTCTGCACACTTCTATTATGATGGGCTAATTGAACTTCTAGAAGTCACCTATCATTTATGAGTAACAATTGTTTACAAGTTGGAGATTTTTACAGTACTGATTCCAACCCAACTGACCATTTTTCTCTTCTTTATAGAATTTTACAAAGAATTTCACAAAATAATAATTAAGCACCTAGCATCAAAACTATACAATTGTTTATTTATATCAAGGCGTACCAAAACTGTTTATTACCGTAATCATCCGCTTTCTCTTCAGAGGATTCTAGCTCGTATAATCACTCGTAATCGTCAGGACACAACTCATTCTCGGGGAAAGATGAAAAATTTCCGTCAAGGTTTGCAATTTGCGCATTTACACAAATTCAGACAAATAAAGTTTTAATCGTTTCAGCGAGTACGCAGAGCCGACGGCCGCTATCAGAGTCTAAGACAGAACCAGGTTGACTCCGAAATTTCTGCAGCTCATTTGACATTCAGCTTTTACGCCACACACATCAAACAACCTGAAATGAACAACCTGAAAAAACAATAAACGAGAATTTCTGAAAGAGCTTTCCATTGAGTAGCTTTTATCTCAAAACTTTTTAAATTTTCTTACTCATATATGAGAAAAAATTGAAAAGGAAACAAGACAGAATAACATTGAGAACCAGGGTCAATGATTTTTACACTAATTATCTATACTAGCAGGTCCGTAAAGGCTATCTGAATGCATCTTATCTTGAAATTTTAACAATTGATATTCTCATTGAAAACTTATTCGTGATAACTGGTGTATATGCGATCGCTTCAATGAATTTTTTTTTTGCAAAACTACTTTAGACACACCAACAAAAAATGAAGAGAGCCAAATATGTCAAAGAAAGGTTTTATGCGAGTTAAGAGTAGTAGACGATCTCACAGAGCATTAAAAAATCAAAACAGATAGAATGAGGTATAAAGAGGGAGAGAAAAAGAGATCCATAGCAGCGATATATAATAAGTCGGAGAGCAAATAGATTTAAAAAGACGAAAAAAAAAACAAAAGACAACAAAAGAAGGTTGAAAAAAGAGAAGGAAAGCATAAAAAACAAGTCTGGGAGAAAGCAAACAGCGAAAAGCGAAAAAAACGAATTAACGAGAAAGACAATGGAAAATCGAAACTGATGAGTGAGGAAAGCACAGAAAGAATACAATGCAATAGAAACCACGGGAAAATCAGGAACCCACCATAAGAACAAAGATAGGAAACAAGAAATTGAATCGAAAACAGACAAATCAAATGAAAGAAGAAGTTAGCATACAACCGAGAAAAGAAAGAGAAAGAGAGAGAAAGAAAGGAGGAAAAAGGAAAGTGAGCGCGAGGAAGAACGCAAGTTAAAACGAAAGCGATAGAAAACGGGGCATCAAAAACGAAGCCAAAACCATGAGAGAGAGAGAAAGAAAGTACAAGAACGGCGAGATAGTGAGCAAGCGCAAAAAGCAGAAGCAAAAATTTAAGTGCAAAAAAAATCACAGTTAGAGCAAACACTTGAAGACCAGAAAAATAGAAGATCGCATAAACAGAAAAGATACAGAAACTGAAGAGATACAACAGTTCAAAAGAGAAGAGAAAACAGATCCTGGGTGAGGCAAAGAATTCCGGTTCTCAAAAAAGGATGAATGTGTCAATGAGAACATGATGGATGTACCCAAGACGAGGAATGTGCCGATAATAAGGAACCGTTGGTAGCCTTTACGAACGCTTTTAAGAAGTCAACAGACACCGAAGTGAGTTAAAGGGATGCAAAATGCCACCAACAAAACTTTCCTCGAAAAATTAAAGAAGAAAAATTATATAACTATCATGTTTTGTACGCAATAATTTTTTAATAAAAGCCCTTAATATAAAAAAGTCCTCTACTGAGCACTAAAAAAACTTTTATTTCAAGACCTCAGTTTTTTCAAATATAATTTTTTGGAACCTAACTTTTTTGTTTAATGAATTCTTCTGTAATAAAAAAATTTTGTACAGTAAAACCTCGACAAAAAAAACTTTTATCTACCTTTTAATCCTTGACGTTTTCGGTTAGTGATTTTTCCTTGACAACTAATCGGCCAATGATTTTTCGACATTATTGTTTTTGTTTACTGAAACACCAATGATTGTCTTTTTCTTTAAAAAAATTTCGGCAGAAGGCTTTTCCGCAAAGCATTTTTCGGTTGATGACACGACCTCTTTGCAACGTTTTGGCTCAATGATCTTTTGGCAACACTTTTTGGTCAATGACCTTTTTGTAGCATTTTTCGGTCAAAGACCTTTTAGAAACAATAATTGGTCAATGACCTTAAAGCACACTTTTTCGGTCATTTACCCCAATTAAGCAACCGCTTAACCGTGCTCTTCGGTAGTACTGTTAAAACATGCTGCTCAGTGATGCTTCGAAAACATGCCGTGTGTTCACGCGATTAATATATAGATTATTCTCTCTAAATTGCAAAGAATTGGTGCTTCCCCTTTTTTTTCATTTTGACTTCTTAATGCGGAGTACTTTCACCACCTCCGCTAGTAATGGGTTCAATTAGCTCCTTTTGTAACGTGGGAGCTCCCCATACTTAATCTGTATAGCGTTCTCTGCAATCCAGGGGGTGTGTTCTTGCATAATTGACAAAAAACTTGAGAACTTTTTTTAATCATTTTGACTTCTCAATGAGGAGTACACTCGTGTCAAATTTTAGGCCAAGCTGGAGTCATATGATAATTTTCTGTAAATTTTCACAACCTCCGCTAGTAATGGGTTCAATGAGCTCCTTTTGTGACGTGGGAGCTCCCCATATATATTTTGGATAGCTTTTTCTGCTACCCAGGGTGTTTGTTCTTGCATAATTGACAAAAAACTTGAGAACTTTTTTTATCATTTAGACTTCTAAATGAGGAGTACACTCGTGTCATATTTAAGGCCAAGCTAGAGTCACATATGTTTACTTTCTGCAAATTTTCACAACCTCCGCTCATTATGTATCTGGAAACGAACCCATACGATATCTCCGCGGTCAAATGTTTCATTTTGTTGGTCTTTAATTTGGCTTTATACGGCCTCCTTTGATCTTTCAAAGTTAACCTTTTTGCAGCTTCTTGTCACTTCTGAATTGACGATCCGCTCGTTCTGGTTTATTAGGATCGCATAGGCTATAATTCGATGTAGTTGCACGGTTGGCTGCAGTCCATAGTCCGGGTATAAACTGTTTTGGCTTTACTTGCGATTCTGATTAAAATTTCCCTGACTGCTAATGCCGTTTCCTTAATGCGAATGAACATTTACCTCAATTTGCCTGAACTAACCTTACACTTTTCAAGATGGACATAGTTGTTGCCCATATCATTGTTAGGAAACGTTCTGTAGCTCTTCCGGTGGAATTTTTGCAGAACTGAGTCACTGCTCGGAATAAAAAGAACCATTCATTTGATAGTTTTGTTAAAATCTCTAAAACTACTGTACTTGAACTTATTGGCCACAGTGTCGTTTTGTTGGTACTAAAGCGCTCTTTCTTGGGCTAAGCAATTGGTTCCTCGTATAAAATTCGTCAAAAAATTGTTTGAGGGTAAATCTGCTAAAAAAGCTTTTTTGGATAATCTTGGTGTCAACAAAAGCTGCCCCATTTTAGTTGCAAAATGAACTAACTCTTCCGAGATTATCAGGTTAGCTTTATCGGAGATTCGCAACTAATTTGAATGAGCTCCCTTAATAATCGTGGATTCCAAATCATTGGCCGAGGAGGTGAGAGAGTTGCGAACTATCAACGTTACTTGAGCGAAATGTCAGATTAGGATTTTCGTCGGATTTCTTGGTGCAAATGACATCACCGGAAGAAATGGAGAGCCTGGTATGTCCCGAGTGAGGGACCTATTGTTTGAGGTTAGAATGTTGACTGATTGGGCGCGCACAATCACAAAAGCTCGAACTTGCGACGTGCTCACCAGAAAATCGAATCCTGTTGGAACGTATCTAACAAACGGCTGCCTAAGAGGTTCAAAAAGCGACAGAGCCTTTTTTGTAAAATTGGTCGCGACATATAAAGTCAAATGCTCACAATTGATTTTGGTTGCATTAATTGGTTCAATGATCTCCCTTTGCAACGTGCGAGCTCCCCATACATAATTTGTATAGCGTTTTCTGCAATCCAGGGGGTGTGTTCTTGCATAATTGACAAAAAACTTGAACTTTTTTAAATCATTTTGACGTCTCAATGAGGAGTACACTCGTGTCAAATTTTAGGCCAAGCTGGAGTCATATGTTAATTTTCTGTAAATTTTCACAACCTCCGCTAGTAAAGGGTTCAATGAGCTCATTTTGTGACGTGGGAGCTCCCCATATATATTTTGAATAGCTTTTTCTGCTACCCAGGGTGTTTGTTCTTGCATAATTGACAAAAAAACTTGAGAACTTTTTTTTTATCATTTAGACTTCTCAATGAGGACTACAATCGTGTCAAATTTTAGGCCAAGCTAGAGTCACAAATGTTAATTTTCTATAAAATTTCACCGCCTCCGATCATTATGTATCTGGAAACAAACCCATAAGATATCTCCGCGGTCAAAGGTTTCATTTTGTTGGTCTTTAATTTGGCTTTATACGTCCTCCTTTGATCTTTCAAAGTTATCCTTTTTGCAGCTTCTTGTCACTTCTGACTTGCTTTCCGCTCGTTCTGGTTTATTAGGATCGCATAGGCTATAATTCGATGTAGTTGCACGGTTGGCTGCAGTCCATAGTCCGGGTATAAACTGTTTTGGCTTTACTTGCGATTCTGATTAAAATTTCCCTGACTGCTAATGCCGTTTCCTTAATGCGAATGAACATTTACCTCAATTTGCCTTAACTAACCTTACAAATTTCAAGATGGACATAGTTGTTGCCCATATCATTGTTAGGAAACGTTCTGTAGCTCTTCCCGTGGAATTTTTGCAGAACTGAGTCACCGCTCGGAATAAAAAGAACCATTCATTTGATAGTTTTGTTAAAATCTCTAAAACTATTGTACTTGAACTTATTGGCCACAGTGTCGTTTTGTTGGTACTAAAGCGCTCTTTCTTGGGCTAAGCAATTGGTTCCTCGTATAAAATTCGTCAAAAAGTTGTTTGAGGGTAAATCTGCTAAAAAAGCTTTTTTTGGGTAATCTTGGTGTCAACAAAAGCTGCCCCATTTTAGTTGCAAAATGAACTAACTCTTCCGAGATTATCAGGTTAGCTTTATCGGAGATTCGCAACTAATTTGAATGAGCTCCCTTAATAATCGTGGATTCCAAATCATTGGCCGAGGAGGTGAGAGAGTTGCGAACTATCAACGTTACTTAAGCGAAATGTCAGATTAGGATTTTCATCGGATTTCTTGGTGCAAATGACATCACCGGAAGAAATGGAGAGCCTGGTATGTCCCGAGTGAGGGACCTATTGTTTGAGGTTAGAATGTTGACTGATTGGGCGCGCACAATCACAAAAGCTCGAACTTGCGACGTGCTCACTAGAAAATCGAAACCTGTTGGAACGTATCTAACAAACGGCTGCCTAAGAGGTTCAGAAAGCGACAGAGCCATTTTTGTAAAATTGGTCGCGACATATAAAGTCAAATGCTCACAATTGATTTTGGTTGCATTAATTGGTTCAATGATCTCCCTTTGCAACGTGCGAGCTCCCCATACATAATTTGTATAGCGTTTTCTGCAATCCAGGGGGTGTGTTCTTGCATAATTGACAAAAAACTTGAACTTTTTTAAATCATTTTGACGTCTCAATGAGGAGTACACTCGTGTCAAATTTTAGGCCAAGCTGGAGTCATATGTTAATTTTCTGTAAATTTTCACAACCTCCGCTAGTAAAGGGTTCAATGAGCTCCTTTTGTGACGTGGGAGCTCCCCATATATATTTTGGATAGCTTTTTCTGCTACCCAGGGTGTTTGTTCTTGCATAATTGACAAAAAACTTGAGAACTTTTTTTTATCATTTAGACTTCTCAATGAGGACTACAATCGTGTCATATTTTAGGCCAAGCTAGAGTCACAAATGTTAACTTTCTATAAAATTTCACCGCCTCCGATCATTATGTATCTGGAAACAAACCCATAAGATATCTCCGCGGTCAAAGGTTTCATTTTGTTGGTCTTTAATTTGGCTTTATACGGCCACCTTTGATCTTTCAAAGTTATCCTTTTTGCAGCTTCTTGTCACTTCTGACTTGCCTTTCCGCTGGTTCTGGTATATTAGGATCGTATAGGCTATAATTCGATGTAGTTGCACGGTTGGCTGCAGTCCATAGTCCGGGTATAAACTGTTTTGGCTCCAATACTTGCGATTCTTATTCAAATTTCCCTGACTGCTAATGCCGTTTCCTTAATGCGAATGAACATTTAGCTCAGTTTGCCTGAACTAACCTTACAAATTTTAAGATGGACATAGTTGTTGCCCATATCATTGTTAGGTAACGTTCTGTAGCTCTTCCCGTGGAATTTTTGCAGAACTGAGTCACTGCTCGGAATAAAAAGAACTATTCATTTGATAGTTTTGTTAAAATCTCTAAACTACTGTACTTGAACTTATTGGCCACAGTGTCGTTTTGTTGGTACTAAAGCGCTCTTTCTTGGGCTAAGCAATTGGTTCCTCGTATAAAATTCGTCAAAAAGTTGTTTGAGGGTAAATCTGCTAAAAAAGCTTTTTTTGGGTAATCTTGGTGTCAACAAAAGCTGCCCCATTTTAGTTGCAAAATGAACTAACTCTTCCGAGATTATCAGGTTAGCTTTATCGGAGATTCGCAACTAATTTGAATGAGCTCCCTTAATAATCGTGGATTCCAAATCATTGGCCGAGGAGGTGAGAGAGTTGCGAACTATCAACGTTACTTAAACGAAATGTCAGATTAGGATTTTTCGTCGGGTTTCTTGGTGCAAATGACATCACCGGAAGAAATGGAGAGCCTGGTATGTCCCGAAGGAGGGACCTATTGTTTGAGGTTAGAATGTTGACTGATTGGGCGCGCACAATCACAAAAGCTCGAACTTGCGACGTGCTCACTAGAAAACCGAATCTCGTTGGAACGTATCTAATAAACGGTTGCCTAAGAGGTTCAAAAAGCGACAAAGCCATTTTTGGAAAATTGGTCGCAACACAAAGTCAAATGCTCACAATTGATTTTGGTTGCATTAATTGGTTCAATGATCTCCCTTTGCAACGTGGGAGCTCCCCATACATAATTTGTATAGCGTTTTCTGCAATCCGAGGGGTATGTTCTTGCAAATTTCACAAAAAAACTTCCGAACTTTTTTTAATCATTTTGACTTCTCAATGAGGAGTACACTCGTATCATATTTTAGGCCGAGCTAGAGTAAAATATGTTAACTTTCTGTAAAATTTCACCACCTCCACTAGCAATTGGTTCAATGAGCTCAGCTCCCTTTGTAACGTGGGATTTCCCCATAAACATTTTGTATAGCGTTTTCTGCAATCCAGGGGATGTGTTGTTGCATAATTGACAAAAACTTATGGGTTTTTTTATCATTTAGACTTCTCAATGAGGACTACAATCGTGTCATATTTTAGGCCAAGCTAGAGTCACAAATGTTAACTTTCTACAACAGCTTCTTGTCACTTCTGACTTGCTTTCCGCTGGTTCTGGTATATTAGGATCGTATAGGCTATAATTCGATGTAGTTGCACGGTTTGCTGCAGTCGATAGTCCGGGTATAAACTGTTTTGGCTCCAATACTTGCGATTCTTATTCAAATTTCCCTGACTGTTAATGCCGTTTCCTTAATGCGAATGAACATTTACCTCAGTTTGCCTAAACTAACCTTACAAATTTTAAGATGGACATAGTTGTTGCCCATATCATTGTTAGGAAACGTTCTGTAGCTCTTCCCGTGGAATTTTGGCAGAACTGAGTCACTGCTCGGAATAAAAAGAACTATTCATTTGATAGTTTTGTTAAAATCTCTAAAACTACTGTACTTGAACTTATTGGCCAGTGTCGTTTTGTTGGTACTAAAGCGCTCTTTCTTGGGCTAAGCAATTGGTTCCTCGTATAAAATTTGTCAAAAAGTTGTTTGAGGGTAAATCTGCTTAAAAAGCTTTATTGGGTCATCTTGGTGTCAACAAAAGCTGCCCCATTGTAGTTGCAAAATGAACTAACTCTTCCGAGATTATCAGGTTAGCTTTATCCGAGATTCGCAACTAATTTGAATGAGCTCCCTTAAAAATCGTGGATTCCAAACCATTGGCCGAGGAGGTGAGAGAGTTGCGAACTATCAACGTTACTTAAACGAAATGTCAGATTAGGATTTTTCGTCGGGTTTCTAGGTGCAAATGACATCACCGGAAGAAATGGAGAGCCTGGTATGTCCCGAGGTTCGAATGTTGACTGATTGGGCGCGCACAATCACAAAAACTCTAACTTGCGACGTGCTCACTAGAAAATCGAATCCTGTTGGAACGTATCTAACAAACGGCTGCCTAAGAGGTTCAAAAAGCGACAGAGCCATTTTTGTGAAATTGGTCGCGACACAAAGTCAAATGCTCACAATTGATTTTGGTTGCATTAATTGGTTCAATGATCTCCCTTTGCAACGTGCGAGCTCCCCATACATAAATTGCATAGCGTTTTCTGCAATCCGAGGGGTATGTTCTTGCAAAATTAACAAAAAAACTTCAGAACTTTTTTTTATCATTTTGACTTCTCAATGAGGAGTACACTCGTGTCATATTTTAGGCCGAGAAAGAGTCACATATGTTAAATTTCTGTAAATTTTCACCACCTCCACTAGTAAATGGTTCAATGAGCTCCCTTTGTAACGTGGGAGCTCCCCATAAATTATTTGTATAGCGTTTTTTCCGCAATCCAGGGGGTGTGTTCTTGCATAATTGACAAGTCAGAACTTTTTTTATCATTTAGGCTTTTCAATGAGGAGTACACTCGTGTCATATTTTAGGCCAAGCTAGAGTCACATATGTTAACTTTCTGTAAAAATTCACCACCTCCGCTCATTATGTATCTGGAAACGAACCCATAAGACATCTCAGCGGTCAAATGTTTCATTTTGTTGGTCTTCAATTTGGCTTTATACGGCCTCCTTTGATCTTTCAAAGTTATGCTTTTTGCAGCTTCTTGTCACTTCTGACTTGACTTTCCGCTGGTTCTGGTTTATTAGGATCGTATAGGCTATAATTCGATGTAGTTGCACGGTTGGCTGCAGTCCATAGTCCCGGTATACTGTTTTGGCTTCAATACTTGCGATTCTGATTCAAATTTTCCTTACTGAGAATGCCGTTTCCTTAATGCGAATGTACATTTACCTCAGTTTGCTTGAACTAACCTTTAAAATTCCTTAATTTTCTAACCTGATTTTTAGGCAAATCTAACTCAGCTGACACTGTTTACCTTTAAAATTAAGGTATTGTTAAGGTAAATATCCGATATATTTAAGATAAATACATGTAAAACTTTAGGTGCTGTCACCTTAATTTTCAAGTAAAGTTGATGTAAGTTAAGGTTTGTAAGGTAAGTCAAACTTAACTGAAGTAAGTTAAGGTTTTTTTCAGTTATAATTAACTGAACTTCATTTTGCGTGTACATACTTACTCCCTGGATTTCATTAAAATAATTTGTCGATCGCATTAACCGCTATCTGCTGAAATGAATGAAAAGCTGTACCTCCACGCTCGAATGTAACTTAATTCCGTGAAGAGAAAAAATCAGTTTTTCCAAAAGCAGTTAAGAAAGGATAGCTTACATCGGAAACATTAGATATCAAAAATCGATTAGGGAAAAACTCCACTTGCTGGGATTCTTCTGAAGCCTTAAGTTTCAATTCTTTAGAACCAAGACAAAATAAGTAGCTCGTAGCTGAAAGAATAACGAGTAGTGAAGCAAACGCAATGGACCATAAAAGATTTTTTTCAAAATTAATCAGGAAGGGAATGCAGCGCGAGCTTGATGATAGGTTCAAAGAAAACTTTATCTCTTACAAGTTTGAGTTGCTAATATTTGTGACAATAAGCGACACAAGCGACAAAAGCTAAACGACGTAGAAGTTCACTTCAATGCATTAAAACGCGGTCTAAATTGGACTCTTATTCTCAATGCAATTGCACTGAAATCATCAGATACATTTATAAAAACTTGTTTCGATTCAGAAGTTCTTTTAAGGTATCCAAAAATGATTTGTTCTCAGCAGCTCTACAGTTCGCAACCCTTCAACGTCATTTTCTATGCCGATGGTGGAATGTTCTGGTTCAATCCAGACGGAGGAGGCACAAATCCAGCAGAGGACACTGGCATTCCTGGCATAAAGGGAGGTGGCTGTGGCATTTGCGGAACTCCCGGCTGAGGGAAGGATGGCATCTGGGGAGGCATTGTGGGGGGAAGCGGCATTTGAGGCATGGAAGTGGGGAACATGCCTAAAACAGGACAACTATAAAATCTAATACCTAAGTACGGCCAGCCGTGTTATAAAATAATCTCCGCAGTTCAATTTACAAATCCCAATTTACAAATTTTGAACTCTTGTATAGCATACTATTATTATAACAAGATCGCCTTAAGGGTTGAAATAATATCGTGGGTTGTTCCAACCTAACGTAGGAGCACAGCACGAAAACTCGAAAGAGTCACTTTATCTGTTGATGACCTTTGACTTCCAATTCGTATACCTCGTGTTAATTTGTAAATCAAACTTGCAACTCTGCTTTTATAATGAGTCTTTGAATTAAGAGGCAAACAATTTTTCTATATATTCCAGCCCGGTTTGTGAAACCATCCCAAGAATTACGCTAAATATAAAGTGGTGCACATTTTTTTTGCTTCTAACCCGGCCAGCCTTTGTGAAAAAAAATCAAAATGCGCATTTTTGCAAACACGGAACTTAAAGAATGGTAAAATTACAGTTTTCGAAGATGGTACCTGGCGGTGGTTGAGGCATCATCGGTGGCCCAGGTGGAATTTGTGGTATTGTGGTGTTATTGCTACTGCTGATCCCCACTCCAATGGGCGGATGGGGTGGAAGCGGGAATCCACCCTGTGACATGGGACCATTCGGAGCAAATGGGATCGAGATTCCTGCTGCTGTACTAGACCCCGTTGAGTTGTTGTATACTGCCGATGATATTGCACTTTCATTGCTGTCAAATTAATTATAAATCTGAACTAACTCTTTAAAATATTTAAATTTTGATTGTGGAATCATTGATTGATGCTCAATTCTGATACAAAATTATGAGCTCAGATTTTTAGCAAAATAATAAAGGATGCTCAAAATCTTGATGCTCAAATAATAAAGGATGCTCAATTTTGATCAAATGATTAAAAGCGTTTCTTTTTATTTTGACTGCTGGCATCTCAGCACATTGCTTTATTTTTAGCCCTAACTCGGTACTATTTGTTTCCAGAATAACTCAAATCAAACTCGAAACAGCAAACAACATTGACTCATGTAACTTTTATTAGGTAATGATTCGATTAAGTATTGACAAATCTGATGCTGCAAAACTAAGGAACTAACATTTTGAAAAAGCCAACTTTTTCTGGGTATATAATGTGCTACAAAATAACACATTACAACTATGGGGTTAAAAAAACACTTGTCGGGGTGAAACAGAGCAGATAACAACCATGTACCTGTTCACAGATGATGAAGTTGTTTCATTGTTCGACCTCTTCTCTGATGTGGCCTCGGTCGCTCCTTTGGACTTCCGCTTCGAGTTTTTGGACGTTGACGAAGAGGAAGCTTTGTGTACCACAGGAGGAGGAGGTGCAGGTATTTGAGTCTTCAAGTAGGTTGGTTTGAGGTTCTTCAGTGACTTTAAGGCGTGATTGTAGGAATCTTTGACACCAGTTTCCTAAAGCAAAAAATAGGAGCTTAACAAAAATTATATCACAATTTAAAGAATTTTTCATTTTTCACAACTTAGGTTGCTCTTATTTCATCTCAAAATAGATTTTCAATTAAATTCCTCCAGTAGGAAACAACTAAATCAACGTATGTTACATGTCATCAAAACCTCCATATACGGCTGGATAGTACGAAAACAATCATAGATCACCTGTTTCTTTTCTAGTTTAACTAGCAAACTTTGAGATGAAGCTTAGGAGAGAAACTTTATGTTTCAAAAAACTAACTTAAAAAAATTGAAATATTAAGCTTTAAGCTAACACAATTATGAAAAATTTGTTTTCAAAGAAACTTATTGCAGCCCCTAAATTTTTTATTGAAGGTAACCTCAGGAGGTGAGAGCTCATCCACCAAATAGAAAAGGTTGTAGTTAAAGAAAATCATAGAGCGGTTTCGTTATTTTTGCAATTGAAAGCAGTAAATTTTTCCTTGCCGAAGAATCTGGTAACGTAACTTTTAGCTCATATCAAACAAATGTTTACCTCATCAAGAACTGAAACCCCGTACCTCACTTTTTTGATTTTCGAAACAATTCCAAATCAGATTAACAATTTTTGGCACCCACTAAAACGTTTTATCTGTGGCACCCCTCTGTATTTAAGATTCAGAGGTCTACAACTAGTACATAACAGAGCAAAGGTGTGAAAAATGTAAATACCGAGAATAGGACGCCCACAATTTCGGTTAATGCAGCAGTTTCTAAAGGAAGCCCCCCACTTCTAATAGCCATTGGCCTTCTCGTAAGGAGACAGACTATTTTTGAAGCACCTGTTTTTAGTTGAATTCAAGAAACGTTTACCATATCGAGAATTGAGAAGCTGTATCTCACTGTTTTGACTTTCGAAATAACTTTATCTCAGGTTATCATTTTTGGCACGATCGAAAACACTTTATCTGTACTCCTCTTTTCAATTTCAAATTCCCAGGTCTACAACTAGTGCATTACACAAAAAAGATGGAAAAGAGAACCGATAGACAGTAGATCCAGTTTATTGGGTTAAACGGTAAACCCAGATGTGCAGTTAACGCAGCAACAACCAAAAACAAATTTTAATAGTCTTTGCCTTTTTATAAGGAACGAAGCCCTTCTGAAGCACATGCTACATTTTCAAGACGTTTTCAAAAAACGTTCACGCATTCAAGATTTGTAAAGCCATATAACTGTAACTTTCGAAAATACTATGTCAGTTTATTAGTTTTGGCACCATCTAAAACGTCTCATCTGTAGTCCTCCTATGATTTCAACTTCCTGGGTCTACAACTAGTGCATTTTTCAACAAGTGCTAATTCCAAGAAAACTTACCACATCAAGAATCACGAAGCTAAATCTCACTGTTTAGACTTTCGAAACTCCTCCATCTCAGATTAACAATTTTTCGCACCACCTAAAACGCTTTATCTTTGGAGCTCATCTCTATTTAAGATTCAGAGGTTGACAACTAGTATATAACACAGCAAAGGTGTGAAAAATGTAAATACCAACACGCAACAAAATCAGTTTCCAAATAAAACAAGACATTGGGGTACATCGGACGCC
This sequence comes from Convolutriloba macropyga, assembly GCF_964194025.1. Lineage (NCBI taxonomy): Eukaryota > Metazoa > Xenacoelomorpha > Acoela > Convolutidae > Convolutriloba > Convolutriloba macropyga. The sequence continues at coordinate 46,304,136 of NC_134478.1, forward strand.
CAAAATTTCTTTTAAAGCAGCAATTTCTAAAGAAACACCCTTTCCAAAAGCCATTGACTTTCTCGTTAGGAGTCAGACTATTTTTGAAGCACATCCTGTTTGTTCGCTGATTTCGAGAAACGTTTACCATATCGAGAATTGAATAGCCGTATCTCACCGTTTTGACTTACGAATCCCCTCTATCTCAGATTATCAGTTCTCGCACGATCGAAAACATTTTATCTGTAGTCCTCCTTTCAAATTCAGAGTCCCAGGTCTACAACTTGTGCCTAACACAAAAAAAATGTTGGAAAACAAAGAATCGATCGACAAGAAAATCAGTTTCAACGCCAAAAATTAAACATTGGGGTAATTCGGACACCCACAAGTTCGGTTAAGGCAACAAAATTGTTCAAAGACCACTTTTAGTAGCCATTGGGTACTGGAAAGTGCTCTCTGAAGCACATGCTGTATATACAAGCTGTTTCCAAGCGAAATGTTCACCTCATCAAGAATTGGTAAGCCATAACTCACTGCTTTGACTATCAAAATTACTTCCTCTGAGATCATCAGGTTTTGGTTCTATCTGTAGTTCTCTTCTCAATTTCAACTTCCTAGGTCTAAAACTAGCTCTTTACACAGATATGAAAAAGAAAAAACTGATAGACAGTAGATCCAGTTTATTGGGTTATACGGTAAACCCACATGTGCATTTAACGCAGCAAAATTGTTAACCGAAAACCAATTTTGATAGCCATGGCCTTTTCATAAGGAATGAAGCACCTTCTGAGGCATACGCTACATTTTCAAGATGTTTTCAAGAATACGTTCACCTCAAGATTTGGAAAGCCACATCACAATTTTAACTTTCGAAAATACTCCATCTCAGTTTATCAGTTTTGGCACCATCCACAACGTCTTATCTGTAGTCCTCCTAAGATTTCAAATTCCCGGGTCTATAATTAGTGCATTTTACAAGATGTGGGAAAAGAAGGAATCGTGAGACAGTGCAATCAGTTTTATCACATAAAACTAAACTTTGGGAAAACCAAACGCCCCAAAATTTGGTTAACGCAGCAAAATCGTTCATCGAAAAACTTTTAATAGCAATTAGGTTTCGGCAAGCCATGACAATTTTCAGATTAACAATTTTTGGCACCATCTAAAACAGTTTATCTGTGGCGCTCCTCTCTATTTAGGATTCAGAGGTCGACAACTAGTACTTAACACAAAGAAAAATGTAAATACCGACACACAACCAAATCAGTTTCCACACAAAATAAGACATTGAGGTAAATCGGACGCCCAAAATTTCGGTTAATGCAGCAATTTCTAAAAAAAGACCATTTCCAATAGCCATTGGTTTTCTCGTTAGGAGTCAGACCATTTTTAAAGCACATCCTGCTTGTTAGCTGATTTCAAGAAACGTTTACCATATCGAGAAACGAAAAGCCCTATCCCAGTTTTGACTTTCGAAATCCCTGTATCTCAGATTATCAGTTCTGGCACGATCGAAAACATTTTATCTGTAGTCCTCCTTTCAAATTCAGAGTCCCAGGTCTACAGCTTGTGCCTAACACAAAAAAGATGTTGGAAAACAAAGAATCGATCGACAAGAAAATCAGTTTCAACGCCAAAAATTAAACATTGGGGTAATTCGGACACCCACAAGTTCGGTTAAGGCAACAAAATTGTTCAAAGACCACTTTTAGTAGCCATTGGGTACTGGAAAGTGCTTTCTGAAGCACATGCTGTATATACAAGCTGTTTTCAAGGGAAATGTTCACCTCATCAAGAATTGGTAAGCCATAACTCACTGCTTTGACTATCAAAATTACTTCCTCTGAGATCATCAGGTTTTGGTTCTATCTGTAGTTCTCTTCTCAATTTCAACTTCCTAGGTCTACAACTAGCTCTTTACACAGATAAGATGAAAAAGAAAAAACTGATAGACAGTAGATGCAGTTTATTGGGTTATACGGTAAACCCACATGTGCATTTAACGCAGCAAAATTGTTAACCGAAAACCAATTTTAATAGCCATTGCCTTTTCATAAGGAAGGAAGCACCTTCTGAGGCATAAGCTACATTTTCAAGATGTTTTCAAGAATAAGTTCACCTCAAGATTTGGAAAGCCACATCAAAATTTTAACTTTCGAAAATACTCCATCTCAGTTTATCAGTTTTGGCACCATCCACAACGTCTTATCTGTAGTCCTCCTATGATTTCAACTTCCCGCGTCTATAATTAGTGCATTTTACAAGATGTGGGAAAAGAAGGAATCGTGAGACAGTGCAATCAGTTTCATCACATAAAAATAAACTTTGCGAAAACCATACGCCCCAAAATTTGGTTAACGCAGCAAAATCGTTCATGGAAAAACTTTTAATAGCAATTAGGTTTCGGCAAGCCATGACAATTTTCAGATTAACAATTTTTGGTACCATCTAAAACAGTTTACCTGTGGCGCTCCTCTCTATTTAGATTCAGAGGTCGACAACTAGTACTTAACAAAAAGAAAAAGGTAAATACCGACACACAACCAAATCAGTTTCCACACAAAATAAGACATTGAGGTAAATAGACGCCCAAAATTTCGGTTAAAGCAGCAATTTCTAAAGAAAGACCATTTCCAATAGCCATTGGTTTTCTCGTTAGGAGTCAGACCATTTTTAAAGCACATCCTGCTTGTTAGCTGATTTCAAGAAACGTTTACCATATCGAGAAATGAAAAACCTTATCCCACTGTTTTGACTTTCGAAATCCCTGTATCTCAGATTATCATTTTTGGCACGATCAAAAACATTTTATATGTAGTCCTCTTTTCAGTTTCAAAGTCCCAGGACTACAACTTTCGCATTGCACAAAAAAGATGTAAACGAAGAATCGATCGACAAGGAAATCAGTCTTAACGTCAAAAAATAAACATTGGGGTAATTCGAACAATCAAAAATCCGATTAATGCAGCAAGATGGTTCAAAAAAGACCACATTTTTAAGCCATTGGGTATTGCAAGGAATGAAGTGCAATCTAAAGCACATGCTGTTTTGAAGCTGTTTTCAAGTAAACGTTAACCTCATAAAGAATTGGGAAGCCATATCTAACTGTGTTGACTATCAAAATTGTTCCATCTGAGATCATCAGGATTTGGCACCATCTAAAACGTTTTATCTGTGGTCCTGTTCTCAATTTCAACTTCCCAGGTCTACAACTAGTGCATTACACAGAAAAGATGGAAAAGAGAACCGATAGACAGTAGATGCAGTTTATTGGGTTATACGGTAAACCCACATGTGCATTTAACGCAGCAAAATTGTTAACCGAAAACCAATTTTAATAGCCATTGCCTTTTCATAAGGAATGAAGCACCTTCTGAGGCATAAGCTACATTTTCAAGATGTTATCAAGAATACGTTCACCTCAAGATTTGGAAAGCCACATCACAATTTTAACTTTCGAAAATACTCCATCTCAATTTATCAGTTTTGTCACCATCCACAACGTCTTATCTGTAGTCCTCCTATGATTTCAACTTCCCGCGTCTATATTTAGTGCATTTTACAAGATGTGGGAAAAGAAGGAATCGTGAGACAGTGCAATCAGCTTCATCGCATAAAAGTAAACTTTGGGAAAACCAAACGCCCCAAAATTTGGTTAACGCAGCAAAATCGTTCATCGAAAAACTTTTAATAGCAATTAGGTTTCGGCAAGCCATGACAATTTTCAGATTAACAATTTTTGGTACCATCTAAACCAGTTTACCTGTGGCGCTCCTCTCTATTTAGATTCAGAGGTCGACAACTAGTACTTAACAAAAAGAAAAAGGTAAATACCGACACAACCAAATCAGTTTCCACACAAAATAAGACATTGAGGTAAATCGGACGCCCAAAATTTCGGTTAATGCAGCAATTTCTAAAGAAAGACCATTTCCAATAGCCATTGGTTTTCTCGTTAGGAGTCAGACCATTTTTAAAGCACATCCTGCTTGTTAGCTGATTTGAAGAAACGTTTACCATATCGAGAAATGAAAAGCCTTATCCCACTGTTTTGACTTTCGAAATCCCTGTATCTCAGATTATCATTTTTGGCACGATCAAAAACATTTTATATGTAGTCCTCTTTTCAGTTTCAAAGTCCCAGGACTACAACTTTCGCATTGCACAAAAAAGATGTAAAACGAAGAATCGATCGACAAGGAAATCAGTCTTAACGTCAAAAAATAAACATTGGGGTAATTCGAACAATCAAAAATCCGATTAATGCAGCAAGATGGTTCAAAAAAGACCACATTTTTAAGCCATTGGGTATTGCAAGGAATGAAGTGCAATCTAAAGCACATGCTGTTTTGAAGCTGTTTTCAAGTAAACGTTAACCTCATAAAGAATTGGGAAGCCATATCTAACTGTGTTGACTATCAAAATTGTTCCATCTGAGATCATCAGGATTTGGCACCATCTAAAACGTTTTATCTGTGGTCCTGTTCTCAATTTCAACTTCCCAGGTCTACAACTAGTGCATTACACAGAAAAGATGGAAAAGAGAACCGATAGACAGTAGATGCAGTTTATTGGGTTATACGGTAAACCCACATGTGCATTTAACGCAGCAAAATTGTTAACCGAAAACCAATTTTAATAGCCATTGCCTTTTCATAAGGAATGAAGCACCTTCTGAGGCATAAGCTACATTTTCAAGATGTTATCAAGAATACGTTCACCTCAAGATTTGGAAAGCCACATCACAATTTTAACTTTCGAAAATACTCCATCTCAATTTATCAGTTTTGTCACCATCCACAACGTCTTATCTGTAGTCCTCCTATGATTTCAACTTCCCGCGTCTATATTTAGTGCATTTTACAAGATGTGGGAAAAGAAGGAATCGTGAGACAGTGCAATCAGCTTCATCGCATAAAAGTAAACTTTGGGAAAACCAAACGCCCCAAAATTTGGTTAACGCAGCAAAATCGTTCATCGAAAAACTTTTAATAGCAATTAGGTTTCGGCAAGCCATGACAATTTTCAGATTAACAATTTTTGGTACCATCTAAACCAGTTTACCTGTGGCGCTCCTCTCTATTTAGATTCAGAGGTCGACAACTAGTACTTAACAAAAAGAAAAAGGTAAATACCGACACAACCAAATCAGTTTCCACACAAAATAAGACATTGAGGTAAATCGGACGCCCAAAATTTCGGTTAATGCAGCAATTTCTAAAGAAAGACCATTTCCAATAGCCATTGGTTTTCTCGTTAGGAGTCAGACCATTTTTAAAGCACATCCTGCTTGTTAGCTGATTTGAAGAAACGTTTACCATATCGAGAAATGAAAAGCCTTATCCCACTGTTTTGACTTTCGAAATCCCTGTATCTCAGATTATCATTTTTGGCACGATCAAAAACATTTTATATGTAGTCCTCTTTTCAGTTTCAAAGTCCCAGGACTACAACTTTCGCATTGCACAAAAAAGATGTAAAACGAAGAATCGATCGACAAGGAAATCAGTCTTAACGTCAAAAAATAAACATTGGGGTAATTCGAACAATCAAAAATCCGATTAATGCAGCAAGATGGTTCAAAAAAGACCACATTTTTAAGCCATTGGGTATTGCAAGGAATGAAGTGCAATCTAAAGCACATGCTGTTTTGAAGCTGTTTTCAAGTAAACGTTAACCTCATAAAGAATTGGGAAGCCATATCTAACTGTGTTGACTATCAAAATTGTTCCATCTGAGATCATCAGGATTTGGCACCATCTAAAACGTTTTATCTGTGGTCCTGTTCTCAATTTCAACTTCCCAGGTCTACAACTAGTGCATTACACAGAAAAGATGGAAAAGAGAACCGATAGACAGTAGATGCAGTTTATTGGGTTATACGGTAAACCCACATGTGCATTTAACGCAGCAAAATTGTTAACCGAAAACCAATTTTAATAGCCATTGCCTTTTCATAAGGAATGAAGCACCTTCTGAGGCATAAGCTACATTTTCAAGATGTTATCAAGAATACGTTCACCTCAAGATTTGGAAAGCCACATCACAATTTTAACTTTCGAAAATACTCCATCTCAATTTATCAGTTTTGTCACCATCCACAACGTCTTATCTGTAGTCCTCCTATGATTTCAACTTCCCGCGTCTATATTTAGTGCATTTTACAAGATGTGGGAAAAGAAGGAATCGTGAGACAGTGCAATCAGCTTCATCGCATAAAAGTAAACTTTGGGAAAACCAAACGCCCCAAAATTTGGTTAACGCAGCAAAATCGTTCATCGAAAAACTTTTAATAGCAATTAGGTTTCGGCAAGCCATGACAATTTTCAGATTAACAATTTTTGGTACCATCTAAAACAGTTTACCTGTGGCGCTCCTCTCTATTTAGATTCAGAGGTCGACAACTAGTACTTAACAAAAAGAAAAAGGTAAATACCGACACAACCAAATCAGTTTCCACACAAAATAAGACATTGAGGTAAATCGGACGCCCAAAATTTCGGTTAATGCAGCAATTTCTAAAGAAAGACCATTTCCAATAGCCATTGGTTTTCTCGTTAGGAGTCAGACCATTTTTAAAGCACATCCTGCTTGTTAGCTGATTTGAAGAAACGTTTACCATATCGAGAAATGAAAAGCCTTATCCCACTGTTTTGACTTTCGAAATCCCTGTATCTCAGATTATCATTTTTGGCACGATCAAAAACATTTTATATGTAGTCCTCTTTTCAGTTTCAAAGTCCCAGGACTACAACTTTCGCATTGCACAAAAAAGATGTAAAACGAAGAATCGATCGACAAGGAAATCAGTCTTAACGTCACAAAATTAAACATTGGGGTAATTCGGACAATCAAAAATCCGATTAATGCAGCAAGATGGTTTAAAAAAGACCACCTTTTTAAGCCATTGGGTATTGCAAGGAATGAAGTGCATTCTAAAGCACATGCTGTTTTGGAGCTGTTTTCAAGTAAACGTTAACCTCATAAAGAATTGGGAAGCCATATCTCACTGTGTTGACTATCAAAATTGTTCCATCTGAGATCATCAGGATTTGGCACCATCTAAAACGTTTTATCTGTGGTCCTGTTCTCAATTTCAACTTCCCAGGTCTACAACTAGTGCATTACACAGAAAAGATGGAAAAGAGAACCGATACACAGTAGATCCAGTTTATTGGGTTAAACGGTAAACCCACATGTGCATTTAACGCAGCAAAGTCGTTAACCGAAAACCAATTTTAATAGCCATTGCCTTTTCAGAAGGAATGAAGCACCTTCTAAAGCACATGCTACATTTTCAAGATGTTTTCAAGAATAAGTTCACCTCTTCAAGATTTGGAAAGACATAATCACTCTTTTAACTTTCGAAAACACTCCATCTCAGTTTATCAGTTTTGGCACCATCCACAACGTCTTATCTGTAGTCCTCCTATGATTTCAACTTCCTGGGTCTATAATTAGTGCATTTCACAAAAAAAATGTGGGAAAAGAAGGAATCGTAAGACGGTGCAATCAATTTTATCACATAAAACTATACTTTGGGAAAACCGGACGCCCCAAAATTTGATTAACGCAGCAAAATCGTTCATCGAAAAACAACTTTTAATAGCAATTAGGTTTCGGCAAGGCGTGAAGCAAGTGCCGAATTACCTCTTTTTTTAAGCTAATTCCAAGAACACATACCACATCAAGAATCAGGAAGCCATATCTCACTGTTTAGACTTTCAAAACTACTCCATCTCAGATTAACAATTTTTGGCACCATCTAAAACGCTTTATCTGTTACGCTCATCTCTATTTAGGATTCAGAAGTCGACAACTAAAACATAACACAGCAAAGTTGTGAAAAATGTAAATACCGACACGCAACCAAATCAGTTTCCACACAAAAACATTGGGGTAAATCGGACGCCCAAAATTTCGGTAAATTCAGCAATTGCTAAAGAAAGACCGTTTTCAATAGCCATTGGCTTTCTCGTTAGGAGTCAGACTAATTTTGGAGCACATCCTGTTTGTTAGCTGACTTCAAGAAACGTTTACCATATCGAGAATTGAGAAGCCGTATCTCACCCTTTTGACTTTCGAAATCCCTCTATCTCAGATTATCATTTTTGGCACGATCAAAACCACTTCATCTGTAGTCCTCCTTTCAATTTCAAAGTCCCGGGTCTACAACTTCTGCTTTACACAGAAAAGATGTCGCAAAAAAGCATCGATCGACAAGGAAATCAGTTTTAACGGCAAAAATTAAATATTGGGGTAATTCGGACACCCACAATTTCGGTTAAAGCAGCAAAATTGTTCAGACACCACTTTAGTAGCCATTGGGTACTGGGAAAAAATGAAGTGCCTTCTGAAGAATATGCTGTATATTCAAGCTGTTTCCAAGGAAATGGTCACCTCATCAGGAATTGGGAAGCCATAACGCTTTTTTGACTATCAAAAATTATCCATCTCAGATCATCAGGATTTGGCACCATCTAAAACGTATTATCTGTTGTCCTCCTCTCGAATTCAACTTCCTAGGTCTACAATTAGTGCATTAAACAAATCCGATCGAGAATCGGAAAGCCACATCTCACTATTTTGACTTTCGAAATTACTCCATCCCAGATTATCAGTTTTTGACAAGATCGAAAACACATTATCTGTACTCCTCCTCTCAATTCTACCGTCACGGGTCTACAACTAATGCATAACACAAAGAAAAAGATGTGGGAAAAGGAAGAATCGATAGACAATGGAATCAGTTTAACGCAAAAAAATAAAGTTGGGGAAAAAAGGTTCAGAGAAATACCAATTTTTATAGCCATTGCGCTTTGGTAAAGAACTCAACAATTCCTGAGGCACCTTCTTTTTCCCAGGAGATTTCAAGGAAACGTTCATCTCATCAAGAAATGAGAAGCCGTATCTCAGTGTTTGCAATCTAGAAACTACTCCATCTCAGACTATAAGTTTCCGCCACCATCTGAAACGCTCAATCAGTTGTTTTCAACTCAAATTCAAGTTCTCCAGCAAGTCCAGAAAGGGCTCCAGAGCTTTTGAAGAAATTATTGTACATCTTTTGCAATAATTTCAAGTCCGTTCAATAACCAAAAAAGGAGAAACATTTGTTTTTGATGATTTATGCGCAACTACCCGATCAATCTGAAACAATAGGATTTCGTTGTGAAACTAATTAGATTGTTTCAGTTCTGGAAAACCGTTCTTTTACTTAAGGGCTGATAAAAATTTCTAATTCACTCACAATTTTGCAGAGAAGTTATTTTGACCGAATTTTGCAAAAGTTGAGTTTTCATTGTTTTAGAGCGTCTCTCCCAAAAAACAATTATCAATAGAGCCAATTGCCAAACCCGCAAAATTTAATCGATATGTATTGATTTCTTTGGTTTTTCATCAATTTTTTTTAATGAATTTTGGAATCGCTTTGATGCTTTTCCATATTTGGAATGCAAATGGTCAAACACTTGTCATTTTAAAAAAATGTTCACCCAATACTATTTAAAGGCATTAGTGTCTACTTCTACAAATGCTTTCAATTCAGGTTCATGCCACTTATAAAAATTTTAAAGAAGCTGTTTCTCATGAAATTGAGCAAGAACAATGTCCAATCAATAACAAAATTAGTTGATTTTCAATTTTTAATTATTTCCTCTCAACTACTCAACCAAAATGAACACTCTGGGTCAAGTTCTGCCAACAATTAGCTGGACCAGCTTGAGCTAACAGTTTTTTACTTTTCGGGCTCAAAAAATGAATTTGACTCCAATTGCTAAAAATATCTTACTGGTACCAAAGATGCCAAATTTTAATTAGTTATTTTTAATAATGGTCAATTCAGGTAGATGTTACTGCAGTAAGTGCGAAGCACGTGCACAAACAATCTTAGATTCTTGAGGAAAAACATACACGGCAAACGAAAAGAAGACCATGTCAAACACCTAATAACAAAAACACCCAAAAGTCTCAAATTGTAACCATAAACTTAACTACCCGATCAATCTGAAACAATAGGATTTCGTTGTGAAACTAATTAGATTGTTTCAGTTCTGGAAAACCGTTCTTTTACTTAAGTGCTGATAAAAATTTCTAATTCACTCACAATTTTGCAGAGAAGTTATTTTGACCGAATTTTGCAAAAGTTGAGTTTTCATTGTTTTAGAGCGTCTCTCCCAAAAAACAATTATCAATAGAGCCAATTGCCAAACCCGCAAAATTTAATCGATATGTATTGATTTCTTTGGTTTTTCATCAATTTTTTTTAATGAATTTTGGAATCGCTTTGATGCTTTTCCATATTTGGAATGCAAATGGTCAAACACTTGTCATTTTAAAAAAATGTTCACCCAATACTATTTAAAGGCATTAGTGTCTACTTCTACAAATGCTTTCAATTCAGGTTCATGCCACTTATAAAAATTTTAAAGAAGCTGTTTCTCATGAAATTGAGCAAGAACAATGTCCAATCAATAACAAAATTAGTTGATTTTCAATTTTTAATTATTTCCTCTCAACTACTCAACCAAAATGAACACTCTGGGTCAAGTTCTGCCAACAATTAGCTGGACCAGCTTGAGCTAACAGTTTTTTACTTTTCGGGCTCAAAAAATGAATTTGACTCCAATTGCTAAAAATATCTTACTGGTACCAAAGATGCCAAATTTTAATTAGTTATTTTTAATAATGGTCAATTCAGGTAGATGTTACTGCAGTAAGTGCGAAGCACGTGCACAAACAATCTTAGATTCTTGAGGAAAAACATACACGGCAAACGAAAAGAAGACCATGTCAAACACCTAATAACAAAAACACCCAAAAGTCTCAAATTGTAACCATAAACTTAACTTCAGGGCAATTATATAATTAATTAATATAGGCAAGCAACACGACCTGTGATTACAATTTGATAAGTTTACATCATGAGCAATTTGATGACAAAATTTCTGCAATTGTTCGGCAATTAAAACACTCATATTGACTAGCATATTAACATTTCAAATTGTTGCAGAGCATTTCGGCTATCTGCCATTTTTAAGATCAAAAAGCATAGCTGACCACCGTAATGATCAAAACAAAATCTAAAATGGGTTTTCAATAACTTTGTTTTGCCGCAGATAATTTCTGACAGGGAGGCTACTATTGTGGCCGGCGTGGAAATAACTGCGCACCGATATTCTTCGAAATTACGCTGAAATCCCCTTTCGGTTGAGATAGCAGATGATGCATAAATCATCGATGGAAAGACATTAGGGCCTAACTAATAATGAAAACCACAAATAGAGGCAGGCAATACACTTTTAACAAAACACTTTTAAGAACAAACCGACTACTGTTGCATGACTTGATCTCGAACGACAGGCAGGGCAATTTATCTTGGACAAGTGTAGCCTGAGCAAAAGGCAAAAAGCCCTTTGGCACAATCTAGAGAATTTTTTTATTGGTACAAAAAATTTCCAGGTATTTCTAGAGCGGTTCAATCCCGCGGTCTCGACGTCGACCTGAGACCCTAATCACTCAGCTATACCAGCATGGACCCAATCTGTGCACACGCAAATTTTCATCGTCTTTAAATTAGCACCAGACTATTCTGAATTAGATCAATTATTATCACGCAAAATTCAAAAAGTCAGGTTTGAAAACGTCACTCAAGAAGTCAATTCACTCGAACAAGCAAAAGTTAGCTCTGGAACAAAAGCGCAAAAGTGATCAAGTGAATTTCTAAACAAAGCCGGCAGATTGCCGGAAAATAGCCGCTTGTGGCCTTTCATGGAATTGAAACAACTAAAAAAAATAATAGACAGATTGACCACCTGTCTTTTAATAGACCACTAGACTTTTCTGGTTAGATTCGGACTGCCATTTTATTGAGACGCATACGCTCTGTAAGCAAAAATCCCTAATAGAGCTTTTTCAAAATTACTATTCGAAATCAAAAACTCAAGTCTCTAATAATCAAGCATTAGGGCATATACTTTAAGCACTACTTAAGATTCACACTATTTATCTTTAACTAGTAAATGTTCATAAAAATTAAAGTTCATTAAGTGAGTTCAGATGTCATTTTTTGAGCGCGGTTAGTCATCCAATTGACCTAAAAGCAGAACAAATAACGTCACGCTCACAAATTTTAACTGCACAGCAGTAGAAGTCAACATTGAAAAAGTCAATTGTCACAAGAATCATCGATGGAGACGACGAATTAAACAAAAACATAGCAGGACAAGTCCGAAAATACAATCCAAAGAATTGAATGAACAACAGACCTAATGTACCTGACCAGCATATCAATTGAACAATCCCAGCCAAAAAGACAATCTCAAAAGTTGAGAAACGAAAAAAATCAAACTAAACAAAGAAAACATTGCAAAAACTCTTGAAGTTTATAACTGGAAGGCCACATATGACACTATTCAATATACTCATTAACTCACGCAAAAGCCTTGAAGGAGGGTAATTTGCCACCAATGGTTGATAAACTCAAGAAATATGACAAATGCTTCAAAAAACTGAAGTGCAAAACTTGAAAATTTCTAAATTTCACTGGAAAAAAGTTCAAAAACAGTTTTGTTTTTGGAGTTCTGTCATGTAACCCATCTGAAGTACTTCAAAAAGTTTCGTTGGCCAGTAAAGATCGTCAAACTCAGAAAATGACAAAAAAAATCAGAAATCATAAAAACAATCAAAAATTTTAAAATCTTCCCAAAAAATCCTGACATTAATATCTCCAGAACCATTTCATTGTCTCCAGCGACTATCCAGTATCCATATTTGAAGCCTTAAATAGTTTCACTGTCTCATAAGGATCCATAAGGATCATAATAATTTTCAGAAAATTTGAAGCAATATTACCAGCAAAATTTCTTAAACTTGTTAAAATATTGTTAAATTCCATTACCTCTTGCAACTATGTAGTAACTTATTATCAAATCCTGGAGGAGGATCCTGGGCCCTTTGTGCAGGACAAAACTCAAAAATTTCAAACATTTTTAAAAAATCGAAAAACCTGCTTAAATTAGAGAACTTTAAAAATTGAAAGCCATTTCATTGCCACTAAAAACTATGCAGTAACATACTATCAAACCCTATATGAGGTTCCGTGGCTACTGAGGAAAAAAACTAAATTTTCAGAAATTAAAAAATACTATTTTAAAAATCGCTAAAAATCGTAATATCAAAATCTTGAAACACATTCCCCATTACCACAAGAAACTACGCAGTAACTTATCATAGAATCCTAGAGAACCCGTGGCCATTGAGATTAGAAAACCTAAAAATGACAACATTTTCAAAATTTGAAAAATTGAACGTTTTATCGAAAAATTGCTAAAATTTGTGGTTTTAAAATGTTGAAAACCATTCCGTGGCCAATAAAAAATATTCCAGCAACATATTATCAAACCCTAGATTAGTTTCTTGTCCCATGGGGCTAGAAAACTTAAATAATGACAATGTCAGAAAATTAAAAATTTTATCAAAAAATTACTAAAATTCGTGATGTTAAAAAATTAAAACCAATCCACTACCACTAGAAACTATGCAATAACCTATTATTAGACCCAAGAGGATATTTCTTGCCACCAAGGGCTGAAAAACCTCACAAAATGCTAATAATTTAAAAAAATGTAAAAATTTGTATAAATTTGCGTGCTTATGTTTGGAGTATCAAAACATATAGTTCTTAAAATGGCCATAAAAAGTAATTAAGTCCTGCAAAACCACAATTTTAGCGACTGTTGTAACGACTGTTGCAACAGAAAAAGTCGAAAAATGACAAAAAAATGCGAAAGAATGACATGAAAAACAACAAGACAAATGATGACCAAGGCTAATACAACAAGACCGAGGCTGAAAATTTTGAGACACTAAATAATTCCGTCCTTCTAAATCAGAAACACCCAACTCACAGCTTTCTCCGGCAGATTTGCCAGTTTGTACTTGACGTAAGCCTCAGTAAGGGCCCGCGATATCTCGATAGCTGTATCTGCATCCAGTTCAGTCTTGATTCTGCACTTGCTCTAAAACAAGGCAGAACTTTCGCGAGTTATACTTTACTTGGTGTTCTAGCTCATAGCTACATGACGCACAAAAATATCAACCTACGCTTAGTGAAGGAATTCTACAGAAAACTTAAAAGCTGAAGAAGAGTTGATGAGCAATAATTATGCTTATTTCAGTATATGGTTCTGAACTTCCCTCAAATTAATTTTTCCGAATCTATAACTATCAGTATTCAGTTCAGTTGTCAATTTCAGTTCAGCATCTGCCTTGAGCATCAAAAATGTTATCTGACTAAGTGAAGGCCTATATTTGAAATTGAGGCAGGATTGATAAGCTTAATCTGTAAAATCTGTTACATTTGACACGCACATTACCTAAAAAGGTTGCTGTACGAAAACTTAAAACAAACAAAAAATGAATGCTTGCCACTAAGATCTTGAAGTCCTTCAAGTTGCTTGATCTCTCGGAGGCCACAGGATCCTGAAAATAATAAAATTTAACATCAGAGTATACATTTTTACCAAACCATCATTAGAAATAGTTGCATACTTACTTGTGAAGGTACTTGTTGTGTCGCCATGCAAATGATGTCAAGGACAAAACAAAATGTATCTGAAATCATGTTTCTAAGTCGAATACACACAATACCAACATAAACCTCAATTAAACAGCCCAAATTAATTTGAAAACGTAACTCAAATGTACCTCGAAATGAGTAACTACTTCAACGTTATAAAAAATCCGGAACTAGACGAAAGAGAAGAGTTCAGACACGAAAGTTTTGAGACTTAACAAAAATAACTACAGTTCTAATAAAGCATTTGATATCAACGGTCTTAGCACTGAGGTTTTTCTGAGAGAATTATCAGAATGAATTGAGGGCTAAGGTCTAAAAACGAATGAAAGTCAACGACCAAGTACTACGAAACAAGGGATCAGAGATGGAATTGTGGTCACTAAGGACTAGTGTCAAGAGTTTTGTGATTTCTTAGCACTAATTGCGGATTAAAAATACAAATTGAGAAGCACAAACGTATATCATGGCTTTCGTTGATCTGAATTAAGTCTTACGTAATTTGAAAAATTCGCAGATACAATATTTAAGCTAAATGATATAATCTCTGAGGAACACAGTCCAGTTACTTCGACACCACGGAAACTGGTGACACCATCCAAAGAAAATTGTGACAATTTTTATCACTCCTTTTGCGTTATTACTAAAATTTTGCGCAGAATGTAGTTTACTTTTTGCGCAGAATTTTGCGAAAGAATCCCCCATTGCTTCCAAAAATAGTCTTTAAAATCTGAGCACGAAAAACTTACAAGTGCTGATTTTGAACTGATCAGTTTCTGACAACACGAACCTAATGGTCGAATAGAAAGTTACATCCCAAAAATGAATATTGTACTTAGATGAGAATCATTTTTTATCTGACTTAGAAACTTAGACGGCGAGAAGTTCTAATTTTGAGATAAAAGTGAAATGACGCTTTCTTGTGAAATTTGCTAAATTAACACGAGAAACCAACCAGGAGACTTGGTAGTATGCGTTCGCAAATAGAGTTCCGACCCCGCTCAACCACGTTTTTGACTTAATTGTCCACCAAAAGAGGAGATATAAAACTTTCAAAAACATATTGTTCAAAAATAAGCGGTTTATCCTATCAGAAAATTGCTTTAGCTCTGACCACTATACAAATGGGACAACAACTTATAAAAGGGCCAATGATTACTGCCATTATGGAGCGTAAGAGATAAGACAAAGAAAATTAAATAAAAACAACAAGCATTACTTACGACCAAAAATCAATTTCAGTCCGAACATCTTAAAATTTCAAAATAGCATCAGATAAAAAAACTAAACCAATTGACTCGAATTTTAGCAGAAAATATGGCACATCTCTTTTTTGAGAATAATTAAAAAGTAGACAGAAAACAACAACTGCAAAAAGAAAATACACATTTACACTTTTTGAAAACATTATCATCTGAAATCGTTCAATGGCTTCATTTACTCCTTAAATGAAAATCATTAAGACCTGACATTATCTAGAATCTCATACAATAACAATTACAAATAAAAATCAAAAGATCGCTTTAGTTTTGCGAGGAGACGGTGTCGAAGACTATAAATAAGATTAAAATATATTCAGTGAAAATATTGAATATAATCAATTGCGCCTCATTTCGACGCCATCAAAGTGATGTGCGACTTTTCAATAAGGTGTCATTAATATGATAATCGCACAAGACAGCAAAAGAGAACTTCAAAAATTGGAAAACTTCAAAAAATATATATAACACAGTATCAACGCCGAAAAAACTATTAAACCATAAAACAGCAATTCAAACTACATTAAAAATCATTTGGAAAAGATTGCAACCACTCTCTTTTATGGGACTAAAATAAGAGGTTCCAGAGGCAATCTCAACAAAACAATACTTCAAAAACGAATTTTTGAAAGCAGTACAACCGAAAGATTTCAAATTAAAATGGCAATAGTTTAAATTAGAACCGCTTATGAAGCAAAATTTACAATTTATTAGTGAAACTAAGCCTAAAGACCAAAGAAAAACACAGAATACAGACAGAATTCAAGAAAAAAAATATGCAAACGGCGCTGAAGCCAAAAGGACATATGCTTTTTGGTGAATTCGCTAAGTATGTTCACTGTCATCTGTTTGCACTTAATTTTAACCTTTCAATAAATGAGATTTCAGTTGAAATCACTTTGGTTTGTAGCTAACATAAATAACAAAAAAGGCTGAAATAACTCGAAAAAAATATAACTCACCCCATCACAATCCCGTCAACTTTTGAACAACGAAAATCCACAACTGGAATAAAAAAAATGGTCTTGCTTTCGATGGCTCTCCTTTGAAACAAAATTCTGCTAAGTGTTTCTGCAAAAAGTACCAAAAAACAACAAAACAAAATAAACAAAAAATTTAATTTATTTGAATGTACCAAGTGTTACCGAAATAGTTAAATTGACCAAAGAAGTCCTAATATCAAAAATAGAAGCTGAATTCCGGAGACTTATAGAGTTATATTACAAAAAAACATTGTATCAACATTATATAGACTGTTTAACAGCTCCGCCGATACCAAAATAGACTTCTGATTAATTAAACTCAATCATAGAATACAAAAAGAACATCAAATTCTGGCAAATTTTAAGAATCGGTTAAAAAAAGACGCAAACAAGTCAGAGCCATATAAACCATGAGCTTTACTCAGAAAACACAATATTGTTTCATTGGACCTTATTGCAAAAAAGGTCCCCTTGTTAATTGAACCTTTAAAACAACAAACTTCATTGCAATTGACGAAGGAAATGCAATCGAAAATTTTTAAAAACAGAACCAAAATTTGATTCCCAACTTTTCTCATCGCAAAACTCAACAATGAGACAACAATAAAGTTAATTTCAGAAAATTTTCTTAGGAGACGGAGTTACAATTTGCCACAATCTGAGTAAATGAGAGTTGTATCAGATGTTTTTATGTCAGCAACATCAGTCTAACTGGAAAAAGTTGGGCAAATTAGCATATTTGATGCAATTTTTTTCAGAAGTGAAAACTTTGATAAAAACAATTGGTTCAAGCAATTCTCCAACACTCTTCTAACTGTAAAAAAAATCAACTAAACTGTCTTTACCTAACTAAAATGGGTCGGAAAAATTGATATACTTGCAAAAAAACAAACAAGGAGGTTCGGAGAGGTATGCTGGCTCAAACTGTTCCAAACCCTATCAAACCAAAAAAACTTGCTTGAATCTCGAGCCAATAGAGCAGGCAATGAAACATAATTTGATCTTTCTGGCAGATTACTTCGACAACCCGGGACAATCAGGGACTTAGAAAACAAAAATTATAAAGTCAGCATATTCTCTATTTTTCTATCAATTTAATTTTCTCTGTTGATTAAATAAAACTAAGAGCAGCAGATGAAAAATTACCAAATTTAAGAGCTCAAAAACTTTTTCTATACTAAAATGTCATAGACATATTAACAGATGAACATTGTCAAAACTTAATGTCGTTGTAAATGAAGAAGGTCGACAGGTCGAAACGAAGAAAACGTTTTTGTCAGAGACTTAAGTATCAGTTGCAATGACGTATCAGTTTAAATTAGAAACACTTATGAAGCGCATTTTACAAGTTATTCGTGAAACTTAGCCTAAAGACCACACAATAACAATGATTACAGACAGAATTCACAAAAAATTTTATGCAAACGGCGCTGAAGCCAAAAGAACATGCTTTATGGTGAAATCGCTATGTATGTTCTTTGTCCTCTGTTTGCACTTAAATTTAAATTTTCAATAAATGAGATTTCAGTTGAAATCACTTTGGTTTGTAGCTAAAACAAAAATGGCTGAAATAAATCGAAAAAACATAAATCACCCCATCACAATCCGGTCAATTTTTGAACAACAAAAATCCACAACTAGAATTAAAAAAATGGTCTTGCTTTTGCTGGCTCTCCTTTGAAACAAAAATGTACTAAGTGTTACTGAAAAAGTACCAAAAAGACAACAAAAACGAGCAAAACACAATCTAAAAAAACTTAATTCAATTTAATGTACCAAGTGTTACAGAAATAGCTAATTTGACCAAAAAAAGTCCTAATATCAAAATAAGCTGAATTCTGGAGACTTATCGAGTTATAATACTAAAACAAACATTCTGTAACAACATCATCTAGTTTGTTTAATAGCTCAGCCGATACCAAATTAGACTTATGATTATTTAGACTCAATCACAAGAATACAAAAAGAACATCAAATTCTGGCAAATCTT
This sequence comes from Convolutriloba macropyga, assembly GCF_964194025.1. Lineage (NCBI taxonomy): Eukaryota > Metazoa > Xenacoelomorpha > Acoela > Convolutidae > Convolutriloba > Convolutriloba macropyga. The sequence continues at coordinate 46,322,919 of NC_134478.1, forward strand.
AAGAACCCGTTGAAAAATGGCGGAAACAAGTTGTCGGAGCCCTAAAAACCATGAGCTTTGCTCCGAAAACACAAAATTGTTTCATTAGACTTTATTGCAAAAAAGGACCCCTTGTTAATTGAACCTTTAAATCAACAAACTTTATTGCAATTGACGAAGGAAATGCAATCGAAAAAAACAGACCCAAAATTTGATTCCAAACTTTTCTCATCGCAAAACTCAACAATGAGACAACAATAAAGTTAATTTCAGAAAATTTTCTTAGGAGACGGAGTTACAATTTGCCACAATCTGAGTAAATGAGATTTGTATCAGATGTTTTTATGTCAGCCACATCAGTCTAACTGGAAAAAGTTGGACAAATTAGCATATTTGATGCAATTTTTTTCAGAAGTAAAAATTTTGACAAAAACAATTGGTTCAAGCAACTCTCCAACACTCTTCTAACTGTAAAAAAAATCAACTAAACTGTCTTTACCTAACTAAAATGGGTCGGGAAAATTAATATACTTGCAAAAAAACAAACAAGGAGGTTCGGTAAGGTATGTTGGCACAAACTGTTCCGCACCCTATCAAACCAAAAAAAACTTGCTTGATTCTCGAGGGAATAGAGTAGGCAAGATTTGTTGCTAAACTAAAATGACAGATATATTATTAGACGTACATTGTCAAATATTTATGTCGTCAAACGTATATCATGGCTTTCGTTGATCTGAATTAAGTCTTACGTAATTTGAAAAATTCGCAGATACAATATTTAAGCTAAATGATATAATCTCTGAGGAACACAGTCCAGTTACTTCGACACCACGGAAACTGGTGACACCATCCAAAGAAAATTGTGACAATTTTTATCACTCCTTTTGCGTTATTACTAAAATTTTGCGCAGAATGTAGTTTACTTTTTGCGCAGAATTTTGCGAAAGAATCCCCCATTGCTTCCAAAAATAGTCTTTAAAATCTGAGCACGAAAAACTTACAAGTGCTGATTTTGAACTGATCAGTTTCTGACAACACGAACCTAATGGTCGAATAGAAAGTTACATCCCAAAAATGAATATTGTACTTAGATGAGAATCATTTTTTATCTGACTTAGAAACTTAGACGGCGAGAAGTTCTAATTTTGAGATAAAAGTGAAATGACGCTTTCTTGTGAAATTTGCTAAATTAACACGAGAAACCAACCAGGAGACTTGGTAGTATGCGTTCGCAAATAGAGTTCCGACCCCGCTCAACCACGTTTTTGACTTAATTGTCCACCAAAAGAGGAGATATAAAACTTTCAAAAACATATTGTTCAAAAATAAGCGGTTTATCCTATCAGAAAATTGCTTTAGCTCTGACCACTATACAAATGGGACAACAACTTATAAAAGGGCCAATGATTACTGCCATTATGGAGCGTAAGAGATAAGACAAAGAAAATTAAATAAAAACAACAAGCATTACTTACGACCAAAAATCAATTTCAGTCCGAACATCTTAAAATTTCAAAATAGCATCAGATAAAAAAACTAAACCAATTGACTCGAATTTTAGCAGAAAATATGGCACATCTCTTTTTTGAGAATAATTAAAAAGTAGACAGAAAACAACAACTGCAAAAAGAAAATACACATTTACACTTTTTGAAAACATTATCATCTGAAATCGTTCAATGGCTTCATTTACTCCTTAAATGAAAATCATTAAGACCTGACATTATCTAGAATCTCATACAATAACAATTACAAATAAAAATCAAAAGATCGCTTTAGTTTTGCGAGGAGACGGTGTCGAAGACTATAAATAAGATTAAAATATATTCAGTGAAAATATTGAATATAATCAATTGCGCCTCATTTCGACGCCATTAAAGTGATGTGCGACTTTTCAATAAGGTGTCATTAATATGATAATCGCACAAGACAGCAAAAGAGAACTTCAAAAACTGGAAAACTTCAAAAAATATATATAACACAGTATCAACGCCGAAAAAACTATTAAACCATAAAACAGCAATTCAAACTACATTAAAAACCATTTGGAAAAGATTGCAACCACTCTCTTTTATGGGACTAAAATAAGAGGTTCCAGAGGCAATCTCAACAAAACAATACTTCAAAAACGAATTTTTGAAAGCAGTACAACCGAAAGATTTCAAATTAAAATGGCAATAGTTTAAATTAGAACCGCTTATGAAGCAAAATTTACAATTTATTAGTGAAACTAAGCCTAAAGACCAAAGAAAAACACAGAATACAGACAGAATTCAAGAAAAAAAATATGCAAACGGCGCTGAAGCCAAAAGGACATATGCTTTTTGGTGAATTCGCTAAGTATGTTCACTGTCATCTGTTTGCACTTAATTTTAACCTTTCAATAAATGAGATTTCAGTTGAAATCACTTTGGTTTGTAGCTAACATAAATAACAAAAAAGGCTGAAATAACTCGAAAAAAATATAACTCACCCCATCACAATCCCGTCAACTTTTGAACAACGAAAATCCACAACTGGAATAAAAAAATGGTCTTGCTTTCGATGGCTCTCCTTTGAAACAAAATTCTGCTAAGTGTTTCTGCAAAAAGTACCAAAAAACAACAAAACAAAATAAACAAAAAATTTAATTTATTTGAATGTACCAAGTGTTACCGAAATAGTTAAATTGACCAAAGAAGTCCTAATATCAAAAATAGAAGCTGAATTCCGGAGACTTATAGAGTTATATTACAAAAAAACATTGTATCAACATTATATAGACTGTTTAACAGCTCCGCCGATACCAAAATAGACTTCTGATTAATTAAACTCAATCATAGAATACAAAAAGAACATCAAATTCTGGCAAATTTTAAGAATCGGTTAAAAAAAGACGCAAACAAGTCAGAGCCATATAAACCATGAGCTTTACTCAGAAAACACAATATTGTTTCATTGGACCTTATTGCAAAAAAGGTCCCCTTGTTAATTGAACCTTTAAAACAACAAACTTCATTGCAATTGACGAAGGAAATGCAATCGAAAATTTTTAAAAACAGAACCAAAATTTGATTCCCAACTTTTCTCATCGCAAAACTCAACAATGAGACAACAATAAAGTTAATTTCAGAAAATTTTCTTAGGAGACGGAGTTACAATTTGCCACAATCTGAGTAAATGAGAGTTGTATCAGATGTTTTTATGTCAGCAACATCAGTCTAACTGGAAAAAGTTGGGCAAATTAGCATATTTGATGCAATTTTTTTCAGAAGTGAAAACTTTGATAAAAACAATTGGTTCAAGCAATTCTCCAACACTCTTCTAACTGTAAAAGAAAATCAACTAAACTGTCTTTACCTAACTAAAATGGGTCGGAAAAATTGATATACTTGCAAAAAAACAAACAAGGAGGTTCGGAGAGGTATGCTGGCTCAAACTGTTCCAAACCCTATCAAACCAAAAAAACTTGCTTGAATCTCGAGCCAATAGAGCAGGCAATGAAACATAATTTGATCTTTCTGGCAGATTACTTCGACAACCCGGGACAATCAGGGACTTAGAAAACAAAAATTATAAAGTCAGCATATTCTCTATTTTTCTATCAATTTAATTTTCTCTGTTGATTAAATAAAACTAAGAGCAGCAGATGAAAAATTACCAAATTTAAGAGCTCAAAAACTTTTTCTATACTAAAATGTCATAGACATATTAACAGATGAACATTGTCAAAACTTAATGTCGTTGTAAATGAAGAAGGTCGACAGGTCGAAACGAAGAAAACGTTTTTGTCAGAGACTTAAGTATCAGTTGCAATGACGTATCAGTTTAAATTAGAAACACTTATGAAGCGCATTTTACAAGTTATTCGTGAAACTTAGCCTAAAGACCACACAATAACAATGATTACAGACAGAATTCACAAAAAATTTTATGCAAACGGCGCTGAAGCCAAAAGAACATGCTTTATGGTGAAATCGCTATGTATGTTCTTTGTCCTCTGTTTGCACTTAAATTTAAATTTTCAATAAATGAGATTTCAGTTGAAATCACTTTGGTTTGTAGCTAAAACAAAAATGGCTGAAATAAATCGAAAAAACATAAATCACCCCATCACAATCCGGTCAATTTTTGAACAACAAAAATCCACAACTAGAATTAAAAAAATGGTCTTGCTTTTGCTGGCTCTCCTTTGAAACAAAAATGTACTAAGTGTTACTGAAAAAGTACCAAAAAGACAACAAAAACGAGCAAAACACAATCTAAAAAAAAACTTAATTCAATTTAATGTACCAAGTGTTACAGAAATAGCTAATTTGACCAAAAAAAGTCCTAATATCAAAATAAGCTGAATTCTGGAGACTTATCGAGTTATAATACTAAAACAAACATTCTGTAACAACATCATCTAGTTTGTTTAATAGCTCAGCCGATACCAAATTAGACTTATGATTATTTAGACTCAATCACAAGAATACAAAAAGAACATCAAATTCTGGCAAATCTTAAGAACCCGTTGAAAAATGGCGGAAACAAGTTGTCGGAGCCCTAAAAACCATGAGCTTTGCTCCGAAAACACAAAATTGTTTCATTAGACTTTATTGCAAAAAAGGACCCCTTGTTAATTGAACCTTTAAATCAACAAACTTTATTGCAATTGACGAAGGAAATGCAATCGAAAAAAACAGACCCAAAATTTGATTCCAAACTTTTCTCATCGCAAAACTCAACAATGAGACAACAATAAAGTTAATTTCAGAAAATTTTCTTAGGAGACGGAGTTACAATTTGCCACAATCTGAGTAAATGAGATTTGTATCAGATGTTTTTATGTCAGCCACATCAGTCTAACTGGAAAAAGTTGGACAAATTAGCATATTTGATGCAATTTTTTTCAGAAGTAAAAATTTTGACAAAAACAATTGGTTCAAGCAACTCTCCAACACTCTTCTAACTGTAAAAAAAATCAACTAAACTGTCTTTACCTAACTAAAATGGGTCGGGAAAATTAATATACTTGCAAAAAAACAAACAAGGAGGTTCGGTAAGGTATGTTGGCACAAACTGTTCCGCACCCTATCAAACCAAAAAAAACTTGCTTGATTCTCGAGGGAATAGAGTAGGCAAGATTTGTTGCTAAACTAAAATGACAGATATATTATTAGACGTACATTGTCAAATATTTATGTCGTCAATGAAGGTCGACAGGTCGAAACCAAAAAAAAAAAAACGTTTTTGTCAGACTTACGTATCAGTTGTCATGACGAGGATACGTTTTTCAAACAATGGATAAAATATAAAAAGGGCGATAGTCCAGTTTTTAGTCCTGTTTTTATCGAGACCTGGATAAGACCTGTTTTAATCAAGACTATGCCGCAACAAAACAAAACAGCAACCAAGAATAGTGAAACAAAATATCACTGAAGTCTTTTCTTCAAATGAGCAGAGACAAAGTCACATGGTGTCAAAGTAAAAAATAAACAAGGTAGAAAATTATTATGTTAATCAAGGCACATTCATAGGAGCAACTGTTAAGACACCTAAAAGAACAACACATACAGGAAATTCAGTAACAATGTTTTTGAAAACACCTAACTATTTTTCAAAAAGTCAAAACCAATAGCTATAAAATCAGAGCACAATACACTTACATAGACCTCCTTATGCGTTGTTAGCAACCGGCGAGACTTGTCACTAATGGATTAGGTGATAAGACAAAAAAACAAAAAAAAAACGAGCTACACAATATCTAACAAAATTTTAATTTAATTTAATGTACCAAATATTAGCGAAATAGCTAATTTGAGCAAAAAGTCCTAATATAAAATATGAATTCCGGATACTTATCGAGTTATATGGCAAAAAAAGCATTGTGTATCGACTGATAGCATTAGAGAGTTTGCTAAATAGCTCCGCATATACCAAATTAGTCTTTGATTCTTCAAACTCAGCCATACTAATACCAGAAGAACATCAAATTCTAGCAAATCTTAAGAATCCAATAAAATGACGAAAAGTTGCGGGGGCCATAAAAACCATGAGCTCTACTCCAAAAACACAAAATCATTTAATTGGATGTTATTGCAACATAGGGTGACCTGTTAATAATTTAAACTTTAAAACAACAAAGACTTTATTGTAATTGGAATGAAACGAGTGCAATAAATATTTTGAAAAAGACAGACCCAAAATTCAATCCCCAACTTTTTTATTTGCAAAACTCAACGATGAGACCGAATAACATTTCAGAAAAAACTTCTTCGGAACCCGATGTACAAATAGCCAAAATCTGAGTAAATGAGGGTTGTATCAGCTGTTTTTATGTCAGCACCATCAGTCAAACCTAACAAAGTTGGCCAAATAAAACTCTTCTTCAAATGAGCAGAGACAAAGTCACATGTTGTCAAAGTAAAAAATATACAAGATAGAAAATCATTATTTTAATCAAGGCACATTCATAGGACCAACTGCTAAGACACCTAAAAGAACAACACATACAGGCAATTCAGTAACAATGTTTTTGAAAACACTTAACTATTTTTCAAAAAGTCAAAACCAATAGCCATAAAAACAGAGCACAATACACTTACATAGACTTCCTTATGCGTTGTTAGCAACCGGTGAGACTTGTGACTAATGGATTAGGTGATAAGACAAACAAAAAAACAAAAACGATCAACACAATATCTAACAAAATTTTAATTTAATTTAATGTGCCAAATATTAGCGAAATAGGTAATTTGAGCAAAAAGTCCTGATATAAAAAAATAAGAATTCTGGATACTTATCGAGTTATATAACAAAAAAGCATTGTGTATCGACTGAGAGAATTAGACAGTTTGCTAAATAGCCCCACATATACCAAATTAGACTTTGATTCTTCAAACTCAGCAATAATAATACCAGAAAAACACCTAGCTATTTTTCCAAAAGTCAAAACCAATAGCCATAAAAACAGAGCACAATACACTTACATAGACTTCCTTATGCGTTGTTAGCAACCGGTGAGACTTGTCACTAATGGATTAGGTGATAAGACAAACAAAACAACAAAAATGAGCAACACAATATCTAACAAAATTTTAATTTAATTTAATGTGCCAGATATTAGCGAAATAGGTAATTTGAGCAAAAAGTCCTAATATAAAAAAATAAGAATTCTGGATACTTATCGAGTTATATAACAAAAAAAGCATTGTGTATCGACTGATAGCATTAGACAGTTTGTTAAATATCCCCACATATACCAAATTAGACTTTGATTCTTCATACTCAGCAATAATAATACCAGAAAAACATCAAATTCTAGCAAATCTTAAGAATCCAATAAAATGACGAAAAGTTATTGCAAAAAAAAATGACCTGTTAATAATTTAAACTTTAAATCAACAAAGACTTTATTGTAATTGGAATGAAACGAATGCAATAAATATTTTGAAAAAGACAGACCCAAAATTCAATCCCCAACTTTTTTATTTGCAAAACTCAACGATGAGACCGAAAAATAATATTTCAGAAAAAACTTCTTCGGAACCCGATGTATAAAAAGCCTAAATCTGAGTAAATGAGGGTTACATCAGCTGTTTTTATGTCAGCACCATCAGTCAAACCTGACAAAGTTGGCCAAATAATACTTTTCTTCAAATGAGCAGAGACAAAGTCAAATGTTGTCAGAGTAAAAAATACAAGGTAGAAAATCATTATTTTAATCAAGGCACAATCATAGGACCAACTGCTAAGACACCTAAAAGAACAACACATACAGGCAATTCAGTAACAATGTTTTTGAAAACACCTAACTATTTTTCCAAAAGTCAAAACCAATAGCCATAAAAACAGAGCACAATACACTTACATAGACTTCCTTATGCGTTGTTAGCAACCGGTGAGACTTGTCACTAATGGATTAGGTGATAAGACAGACAAAACGACAAAAACGAGCAACACAATATCCAACAAAATTTTAATTTAATTTAATGTGCCAGATATTAGCGAAATAGGTAATTTGAGCAAAAAGTCCTAATATAAAAAAATAAGAATTCTGGATACTTATCGAGTTATATAACAAAAATAGCATTGTGTATCGACTGATAGCATTAGACAGTTTGTTAAATAGCCCCACATATACCAAATTAGACTTTGATTCTTCAAACTCAGCAATAATAATACCAGAAAAACATCAAATTCTAGCAAATCTTAAGAATCCAATAAAATGACGAAAAGTTATTGCAAAATCAAATGACCTGTTAATAATTTAAACTTTAAATCAACAAAGACTTAATTGTAATTGGAATGAAACGAATGCAATAAATATTTTGAAAAAGACAGACCCAAAATTCAATCCCTAACTTTTTTATGTGCAAAACTCAACGATGAGACCGAAAAAAAAACATTTCAGAAAAAACTTCTTCGGAACCTGATGTACAAATAGCCAAAATCTGAGTAAAAGAGGATTGTATCAGCTGTTTTTATGTCATCACCATCAGTCAAACCTTACAAAGTTGGCCAAATAAAAATATTTGATGCTACTTTTGGAAAAAACGCTTAATTTCATAAATTTAGGTGAAAATTTTGACAAAAATGGTTCCAGAAATTCTCCAATTCTTTTCTACACTAAACCAAAATCATTTAGACTTACTTTAATTGAAGTGGGTCGGAACGATATATATACTTGAAAAATAAACCAAACAAGGAGGTTCAGTAAGGTATGCTGGCACATGCTGTTCAGCACCCTATCAAACCAAAAACCTTACTTAATTCTCGAGCGAAAAGAGCAGGCAATGAAACATAATTTGATCTTTCTGGCAGATTACTTCAACAACCCGGGACAATCAGGGACTTAGAAAACAATAATTATAAAGTCAGTATATTCTCTATTTTTCTATCAATTTAATTTTCTCTATTGATTAAATAAAACTAAGAGCAGCAGATGAAAAATTACCAAATTTAAGAGCTCAAAAACTTTTTCTATACTAAAATGTCATAGATATATTAACAGATGTACATTGTCAAAACTTCATGTCATTGCAGAAGGCCGACAGATCAAAACGAAGAAAGAGTTTAGTCAGAGATTTACGTATCAGTCGTTATAACGGGGATAACTTCTCCAAAAAAGGATGCAAAAACTAGGTCGATAAGACCAGTTTTAAGTCCTGTTTTAATGGAGACCTGGATAGGACCCGTTTTAATCGAGACTATGCAACAACAAAACAAAACAGCAACCAGGACTAGTGAAACAAAATGTCACTAATGTCTTTTCAAATGAGCAGAGTCAAAGTTACATGGTGTCGAAGTCGCCAAAATAATAAGCTAGAAAATGACATTAAATCAGGGCACTAATGCCCCACTAGAAACCTAATATAACAAGAATATATTAAGACCAACTGTTACCAACACCCAAAAGAACATTAAATACACGCAATCGCCAAAATTCAGTAACGATGTTTTCGAAAACACGTATATTTTTTAAGAAGTCAAAACCAACAGCCATAAAATAAGAGCACAATACATTTAAATAGACTGACTTATGCGTTGTTAGCAACCGGTGAGACTTGTCACTAATGGATTAGGTGATAGGACAAACAAAAAAAACAAGAACGAGCAGAACAATATATAACAAGAATATAATTTAATTTAATGTACCAAATGTTAGCGAAATAGGTAATTTGAGCAAAAAGTCCTAATATAAAAAAATAAGAATTCTGGATACTTATCGAGTTGTATTACAAAAAAGCATTGTGTATCGACTGATAGCATTAGACAGTTTGTTAAATAGTCCCGCACACACCAAACTAGACTTTGATTCTTCATACTCAGGCATAATAACATCAGAACATTAAATTCTAGCAAATCTTAAGAATCCAATGAAATGACGAAAAGTTGCGGGAGCCATAAAAACCATGAGCTTTACTCCAAAAACATAATTTTTATTCATTGGACCTTATTGCAACATAAAATGACTCATTAATTGAGCCTTTAAATCAACAAAAAGACTGTAATTGGGATGAAGGAAATGCAATAAATATTTATTTCAAAAAGACAGACACAAAATTCAATCCTAAACTTTCTAATCGCAAAACTCAACGATGAGACCGCAAAAAGTTATCAAAAAATGTACTTAGGAATCCGATGCACAATTAGCCAAAATCTGAGTATATGAGGGTTGTATCAGCTGTTTCTATGTCGGCACCATCAGTCAAACTGGACTAAGTTGGCCAAATAAGAATATTGGATGCTACTTCTTCTGGAAAAAAGTGCTCAATTTCAAAAATTTAGCTGAAAATTTTGACAAAACAATTGGTTCAAACGATTCTCCAACTCCCTTCTACACTGTAAATATAAAATCAATTAGACTATCCTTAACTAGCTAAAGTGGCTCGGAACGATAAATATAATTGCAAAATAAACCAAGGAGGTTCAGTAAGGTATGTTGGCACATGCTGTTCAGCACCCTATCAAACCAAAAACCTTACTTAATTCTCGAGCGAAAAGAGCAGGCAATGAAACATAATTTGATCTTTCTGGCAGATTACTTCAACAACCCGGGACAATCAGGGACTTAGAAAACAATAATTATAAAGTCAGTATATTCTCTATTTTTCTATCAATTTAATTTTCTCTATTGATTAAATAAAACTAAGAGCAGCAGATGTAAAATTACGAAATTAAGGCGCTCAAAAATTTTTTTACACTTAAAATATTTATTAAATATATACTAAATATATTAACAGATGTAAATTGTCGCAAATTTGTTGTCAACGAAGAAAGTCGACAGGTCGAAACGAGGAAAACGTTTTTGTAAAAGACTTCCGTATCAGTTGTTATGACGGGGATACATTTTCCAAATAAAGGATGGATAAACACTAAGCCCTGTTTTAAGTCCTTTTTAATCGAGACTCGGATAATACCTGATTTAATCGAGACTACGCAACCACAGAACAAAAGAGCAACCAAAACTAGTGAAACAAAAAATCACTTGTATTTCATCTTCAAATGAGCAGAGTCAAAGTAAAGAAACACATAAGCCATTGACTGAAAACACCATTTAAATCCAATTATGGCTTATTACCAACCAACAAGGAACGCAATCAATGCGACTAAATACAAACCATCACTAAAAAATTAAAAACTAAAAAAACTTAGATTATGACAATACAACAAAAATCTATTAGGACTAACTTTTAAGACACCAAAAAGAAAAACAAATACAGGCAATCTTTAAAATTCAGTAACACTGTTTTTGAAAACACGTAAAATTTTTTTAAAAGTCGGAACCACTAGCCATAAAATCAGAGCACAGTACACTTACATAGACTTCCTTATGCGTTGTTAGCAACCGGTGAGACTTGTCACTAATGGATTAGGTGATAAGACAAACAAAACAAAAACGAGCAACACAATATCTAACAAAATTTTAATTTAATTTAATGTACCAAATATTAGCGAAATAGCTAATTTGAGCAAAAAGTCCTAATATAAAAAATAAGAATTCTGGATACTTATCGAGTTATATAACAAAAAAAGCATTGTGTATCGACTGATAGCATTAGGCAGTTTGTTAAATAGCCCCGCATATACCAAATTAGACTTTGATTCTTAAAACTCAGCCATAATAATAATACCAGAAGAACATCAAATTCTAGCAAATCTTAAGAATCCAATAAAATGACGAAAAGTTATTGCGACATAAAGTGACCTGTTAACAATTTAAACTTTAAATCAACAAAGACTGTATTGTAATTGGAAAGAAACGAATGCAATAAATATTTTGAAATTATACCGAAAAATAATATTTCAGAAAAAACTTCTTCGGAACCCGATGTACAAAAAGCCAAAATCTGAGTAAATGAGGGTTGCATCAGCTGTTTTTATGTCAGCACTATCAGTCAAACCTGACAAAGTTGGCCAAATATTACTTTTCTTCTAATGAGCAGATACAAAGTCACATGGTGTCAAAGTAAAAAATATACAAGGTAGAAAATTATTATTTTAATCAAGGCACATTCATAGGACCAACTGCTAAGACACCTAAAAGAACAACACGTACAGGCAATTCAGTAACAATGTTTTTAAAAACACCTAACTATTTGTCAAAAAGTCAAAACCAATAGCATAAAATCAGAGCACAATACACTTACATAGACTTCCTTATGCGTTGTTAGCAACCGGTGAGACTTGTCACTAATAGATTGGGTGCTAAGACAAAAAAACAACAAAAACAAGCAAAACAATAAACATAATCGACTAATGTCGGGCGCATTGCTCTCAAACGACCGGCGAGCGGTTGGCTTCTTCAGTAGCTCGCCACGGGGGGGGGGGGGGGGGTTCACCGGTGGCTGATGGAGTGACAACACTGAGTTGGGGGGGCAACAGCGCGGTGGGGGGTGGAGGCAATAGCGGGGGTGGGGTCAACAGGGGGGGGGGTCTCTCAACCTCTAAGAACCACCCTTCACACCATAAGAATAAGTCTCCAAAACAGTTTGAGCTGAAAGAGAGCTGAAAAGCTCTAAGAGCACTTAATGCCCGCTGGGCGCTACCTGTTTATCCCGTTTTTGAGGACGAAAAGTCAAAAACGTCAGACGAAAAATCGGTCAAGCAAAAAATCGCATTAAAAAAAGACCGACAGGACTAATATAATTGCTACAAAATTCGTTTGAGAGCAATTAACAAAAATTTGATTTAAATTATCAAATTTCTATCAAAAGTGTCAAATTAAAAAACTCATTAGCTGCCCACTGACAGCAGATTCAGTTAGCTGCAGCTAAGCAAAACTAGAGCAGAAAAGATATATTTAAATAGGACTCGAGAAAATAGGGAAAATAAGTTAAAATTTCTCACGGAAAGTTTTCCTGCAAAAAACCCAAGAACTGCTGAAGAACTAACCTCTCACGCCACTTAAAAGTAGCCTGAAAATTCAAGCACCCTGACTATCCAACTTTTGACTCCCCTTACTACTCCAGCGTGACTGAAATCAGCTAACTATTTTGACATTGCATTTCATCAGAAAATTATAAAAGAGAACACATCTTAAAAAAAGACAGCGAATCAGTGCAATCCAAGTCTATTGGATTGCAGACATCTCGCTCGACTAAGCATGAAAAATTCCGTCCGGAATGCAATTCACCCAAAATTTTATGAATTATTGAACAAAAAGCAGATCTGAAGGGAGCAGGATGTCATGCGTCGAAATAAAAATAATGACGAAATTAAAAAACTAAGAACGGGCCAAAAATAGCTCGCTATCACAGCAAGTAAGAATTTTTTTCTGCAAAGTGTTTGACACTGTTTATACAATTAAACCCAAAGATTTTCAAAAAAAAAGATTAAGTCCAATGAGTTCGAGCGAATTACAGTTCATTTGAAAATTGTTTAAAGAACAAATTTAAAATTATGTAGTGTGACAAAAAGACTTGAATAACAATATTGAGGTCGTAAAATTTTTTCACATAGAACAAGTTCTGTAAATCTGTTTAATTTAGTTCGAAATAATAATTTTCCACAAAGATTTGCTTTTTACTTTTGAAAAGGGGTTCCATGAAAATTTATTAGCGGAAAACTTCTCCTTATCAGTTCAAATGTAATAAAGTTGACCAACCTACTTCGGATACGGGTCGGGTCGTTCACTCTTTTTAAGCTTCTTGTTTTTCTGTAATTTTGTAAATTATGAAATATGCGGAAGTTGATATTTACCCTGATTATAAACAAAAATGGTTTTTTTCAATGTTCTTAGTGTTAAATCATTGAAGACTTCTTTTTAATGCAAACAAAGAGACAAACAGTATTTTTTGGGTTGAAATGAAACAAACACTTTTTTTGTCTGAATGAAAAAAAAGTTTCCAAGATGTCAGAATTTCATTGATCTTCAGCGCTCGATGAATTTCCGCCAATTTAGTTGCAAACCAAAATTTTCTTAGAACCCCATCTTCTCAGTTTAAATTAAATAGGAACATTTCTTTGAGTTATAATTCTTTGCTGTCAGTGCTCCCACTTGAAATTTCAGTTCCTTTGAAATTCAAGAATTGATCATATGTGTACGACACAGATTGCCGGAAAATAACCGCCATTGATTCCCATTACCCCGATTGCGATTGAAAGAACAGAAAAAAACTGAGTGTTTTTAATTAAAAAATATAAAGAGCTCTTGTTTCGTAATGCGATGATACATGGCTTACTATCAAAACCAATGAACATTAGACTTGGTAACTAAGAACAATTAGAACAAATACAATGCATCTGAAACTGAAATTCTATAACTGTGTGTAACTATTGTTCTCTGCAAAGGATTTTGAATGATACTACTCATCTTTTTAGGAGGGAGGTGGGTCAGAATAACAGAACAAAAAGCCAGGCTAGCTTCCTCCCCTCATATATGAGGTTGAAACAAAAAGGACAGAATACGACCAACAGATGAGAAGAGGCTATAATGGTCGCAATACAATGCGCAAAAAACTCCGATCCGAATTGTTTGAGTCTTATCCGCACCCCTACAACGAAATTTCGATACACTATTTAATGATGCTATTTTTCTCCAAGCTTCATTTGACAAAGGAATACTTTCAAATAATTTACTCAACTGTAGAAAGTTAAGGTTACAATTCAGAATGATCAAAATCAGTATTCATTCAATAATCAGCATTAAACATGCGATTTCAAAGAGATAGGTGGTAAAGAAGCTATACATTAAAATGGTACAATAGAAGAGACAAAAAATTTCTTACTAAAGATTTCGATAAATGGCAAAACTAACTAGAGAAGAATAAAATATTTGCTGCAGTTTATAAACAAAATAACTGGAAAGGGGGAACAGGTTTATATCCTTAAATTTTAAACTCAATTCTTGCTGTTTCGTTAATCAGAGCATTCGCCGTCTTCTAAATCTTTGGACGTCATAACCGCCAATCCGACGTTTCGTTTAGGCTCTGAACAGTCTGTTCTAAACGCATCTTTACCACTGGCTGAACTCCCAGTTTTACTGAGAACCTTTTCAGGGCTTCTAATTTTGTCTGGACTTTTACTTCCCTTCTCAGATTTGGATTTTTTCTTTTTCGTTTTAGCGGTAATGAACGTTTCATTCGACATTTCCAGTTCCTTCCTGGAACCCGGAGGTTTGCCAAATTTGGGAGTAGCGGACTTTGAGTGTCCAATTGCCATTGCTTCGTTTATTGCTGAGAAATGCTTCGAGCCTCCGCCAAGCGAAGTTTCAATAAGAGATGATGAATCATTAGCACGCGAAGACCAGCTCCCTGCAGATGACGAAAAACTATCGACAGACCTTTCACGCTTTTTGCGTTTCTTTTCACTCCCGCTTTCACTTTCCTCACGCGAGGATCTCTCCTTTTTCCAAAAACCTTTCCTGTAGGAATTGCTATCGTAATCATCTTCATCATCGTCGTCTTCAAACCAATCAGAGCGATGACGTTTATTCCTACTCGAATGTTTCAGCAAGTCGTCGAAATTCGAGTTTTTAACATCGTAGTTATCTTGTTCGAAATCGTTGTTAGAATATGTATGCGTATCATTTCTGTACCTCTCTTTCGGTTTTTTGTAATCGCGAGTTCCTCGACTGCGATGTTCGTCATCGGAATCGGGAGAAAGTTGGCGCCAAGATCTGTCTTTCGGGTGATGGTAATTTTGATGGCTTTGGTTATCTTGATTACCTTGATAACTACTTTGATAATCACCTCGTTTATGTTGATTATAACTTTGCTGTCTACGATAGTTATCCTGATTGTTAAAATTTTGCCGGTTGGGTTGGTTATTATGGTAGTTCCGATTATTCTGATGATAGTTTCGGCTGTTATAGTTATTGCGATTGCAGTTTTGGTTATTACGATAATTGTTATCATAGTTATTCGATCGATTATAGTTTCCAGAGTCACTTCGACTTTGGTGGTAATTCGGGGGTCGTTTGTTGTAGTAATCTGATCGGTTGTTACCAGCATTAAAGTTACTTTCCCGGTTTGAATTGTAATCGTTACAACTGTTACTTCGATCATAATTGTGAGATGAATTCTGGTCTTTGTAATTATAATTCTCGAAGTTATTAACGGGTCGATTCACTTGGTAGTTAGAAGGCTGTTCCTGATAATTGTCAGCAAAACCGGGCGAAGCGCTTCGACGGTTGCCTGACGATGCAGCTCCTGGTGATAACTTCATGAGTTCAGGAATCCCTGACGGGTTCTCAGTTTCAGCACCACATGTCTGCTCTTGGTAATTTGATGACTCCGGGTAGTTTGCTTTATTTGAGAAATCCGGATTTATGGGGAAATTAGCTTCTCTAACAAACCTTTGTGGAACGGGAGGGTAATTAGATTCAGGCTGAAAGTTTTGCTCTGGATTAAAATTTGGCTGTGGTACCTTTTGGTACATTTCAGAGTGTGGCGCTGGATCACATTGATTGCTTTCACTTTGAGCTGCTTGGTTTGTTTCATCTTCAAGTTCCATGTCAACATTTCGTTCCTCAATTTTGTGACTTGAATTGTCTAAGTTTTGATCTAAGTTCTCAGTTTCCACGCTCAAGGGAACTTCTGGTGAAAAAGCTTCAGGCTCGTACGGTTCGTCATCTTCCGCTAGCTCACCAATAGCAAGTGAATGAGAGCTCACAGAAGTTAGACTTGCCATAGAAACTGGACTTAACATTGAATCTGCAATTTCTCGTTTCTTGTCGTCACAGAAGCGTGTGTTTTCAGTTACTTTAACAGTAAAACTTTCCCTGAACGACTTAGGATCAAGGGCAAATTGCTCTCCCATTGTTTTTGGGGGTTCAAAAACGAATATCTTAGATGAACGTTTGCCCTCGTTGGATCCATCCAAATCTTCGCGATGGTCGGCATCACCATCGCTACCACTCACAAAAGCTTTGGCAGAGACAGAATGCTCATCATCTGAGGGGACACAGCCCATTTTATAAGATTGATCGGTTTCGTGGTACTTGTTTTGGACAACAGGAGGCTGAAAACCCGAAAAACATCCTCCTCCTTGGATGATTTGGGATGTTGTCGGGAAGGAAGCACCGGGTGGACTGCGGAAGTCAACATCCCCTGAAGGCTGAGGCGGTGGCATTTGATGGCAATCGTTTGGAACCCTGAATCGAATACCGAGTGATCTCAATCTGCTTCCACATTGCGGAACCAAAGGAGGAAGCATTTCTGGCGGTTGGTTCGAAGATATCATCTTTTTTCGGTACACTCGAACACCAACTCTGTGCGGGAAGCCAGGAAGAAATACCGGAGGTCTGGGTCGAATCCCCAACACCGGTGATGGGAACTGCCTAGAAGGTGACAAAATAGGCGATCCCAGCACTGGTCGCTGCATTCTCATAGGATCACATCTAGGCGGAAGAAATATTGGATTCCCTCTGGGTCGGTTTTGAAACGATGAAGGCGGAGGGCCCAAGATTGGAATCACAGGTCTAGGACCTAACTTATGTTGTGACAAATCATGAGAAAACCTTTCATCGGCATACCCGCCGTAACCTTCATGAAGTCCTTCATTTTCAAGTATTTCATTTTCTGGGTTAGAATCGTTGACCCCTCCAATCTTATCCCGTGGGCTGAGTTCGAGTGGGCAGTCTTTCTTTGGGTAGACGTCGGGTTCGTCGACTGCTTCCTGTTTGACATTTTGTGACACTAATTTTACTTGACTATTCCATTCTTCAGCAGGCGAAATGCGTTGCTTTGAGACATCAAATGCGGGTTTTTTAGGTTCTGTGGTTGGCGGCGGTTCCTCTACTACTGAAAACTCATCTTTTAAATATTCGCAAATAATCAAGCATACTTCAAAGTCTGTCCTCAAATAAAGTTTTCCAGCGTTTCTGGGATCCATTGGAGCAATTCCATCTGGGGCCAAATCGATTGGGATCACTTTGGGAGTAAATGGAACTTCAACTTCTGGTTTAACTTCTACTTTCAGGGCAGGTGCCGGCATAGACCTTGCAAATGACGTCTGTTCAAAGTGGTTCAGAGGTTTGGGTGACTTTGATTCCAATCCTGAGCCGGAAAAGTCTGTAAGATTGCCAACAGATACCGCTTGTTGCGCGGAATTTACCGAAACTGAATTTGGAACAAATTGCTCGCACTCTTTTCGACTTTCATCCACCGGGCTGAAATAAGGTAAAATTCTAGGATCATCTTCTGGACTTCCTTGATGGCCTAACCCATCATCATAGTCGTCTTCATCATCCTCATCATCTTCAATTTCGTATTCCGGTCGATCGGCGAAGTCCGCTTCATCGGGTGCCGGACTCAAGCTAACAGGAGGCTCGAACACAACATCAGAAGGAAAATCATTACCATCATCCGGTAATTCTGGAAATCCTTCCATATTGAAATCGGTTTCAGATGATGCTGAAGTGCGCCTTACCCCTGGAATGCCATTGAAAGGAATCAAAGGCAAACTTTCCGGGAAATTAAGCCTCTCGAAATCCTCCATTTTCTTTCGATCTATTTCCGAAGCAATGGCATCTAAAACCGAATCCGTTTCCCACGACGCCGTAAGACTATGACCTTCCTGTTTAAATTCATCCTGCTCTAATTTGAAGTCTTTACAAGCACTGTTCAAAACAACGAAACAAAAAAGAGCAATCTCAGCTTTCGGAAGCGAAACGTCTATTGAAAATCCATTGACTAACGGCTTCTTAGTGTCGTGCTTTGTTATTGGCGCTATGTAAACAGTACTTTTGCCGCTCAGACTTCTAACAGAACCGTACAACTGCAGACTTTCGAGTTTTTGCGTGAACAAGGTGTACTCAAACGTCTTTCCAGCAGCTTTGATTTGAAAAATGGTAAGCTGCCGATTCAGCAGTGCAGTTCTGGACAACGATTCCACAAGACGCCAAAACTCAGACATCGGAGACAATTTTCCCAATTTAATCTCTTCTGGCAAATCCAAAGAATCAGCTCGCTTTTCCTCATTCCTGTACGCAACCACGTCCAAAACGGTTTGATCGCTGATCAATTTACCTTTCCACGCAACTGTATTAAACTCAGTTACAGAATTGGAGTTGCTATTAAATGAGGAGTCAAAACCAGGTTCAAGGTCATTATCCTTTTCGCCTTTCAACCAAGTCGGTTCTCTTTCGGTAGGTTCCTTCTTGACAACCTTGGATATTTTCTGATCACTGGACGAGTCGAAAAGATTATCACCGTTATCGGGCAAATCTTTCGAATTCTTGAATAATTTTTTGTTTTCAGCAAGCTCGTGGCTCGGTTTTTTAACAAGGTTAACGATTTTAATCTTGCCTTTGAAAGTGTTCTTAACAATATCAAGATCGCTGAGTTTATTGCAAGTTTCGCATAGCTTTGATTCGTATCTATCGGTTAATGATCTGTTATCACCATGACAACTTCGTAATGAAAACCTGAAAATCTCGCGCTCAATTTTCAAAATGAAATTTTTCAGTTGCAATTCGTCGTCATTTGAATCTTTGATTATGGAACAATCGTTAACTTTCGCTGATATTTTGAAGAAAGCTTTACGTCTATACTCCTCTGCTGGTTCTTTAAGGGGCATATTCGGAGCTTCGTCAATTTTCGACGTCACAGATTTATTGACGTTAGTGCTATTTTGAGTAGCAAAAATTGTTCGCTTGCGATTACTAGTTTGATTATTGGAGTTATTCGGCGTCACAATTTGGTGCGCAGTTGAAATCTTTTCCCTTTTTGGTTTTTTAGCTCTGCCTGCAGACTGGACCGAATTTGACGCGCATTTTGTGTTGGTTATGGTTTCTTCGTTTTCGGATTTGTTGAGGTCAGATCTATCATCATCAGATTTACCTGACAATTGTTCAGTTTTTGTTGATGAAATTGAGGTCCTTTTGACAGTTGATCGCTTAGGACTCACCGAATCCAGCGATGGCTCTCGTTCACTTGTGTCCACAGAATTATTTCTCACATTCGAATCCAAAATAATCTCTTGCTCAGTGACTACAGCAATATTTTCTTCTTGCTGCTTCTTGTCAGTTTTAGAATTTGCTTCAGTTTTATTTGATTTCAACTTACGTCGCTTAGCTGTTTGAGGTTTCCGTTTCGGCACAGGCTCACATGGTTTCTCATCAGGTTGTATATCCATTTCTCCGTTCTCTTCGACCGAGTTCGATTCTTTTTCTGTGAAGCTGGTATTGAAGGGGTCTTCAGAGCTTAACTCAGCGTCAGTTGTCTGCTGCTCTGATCCCGTCCGCGTTGGACTAATGGGTCGTACTTCACTCAGCCAGAAAAACCCGTTCGGAGGTTTCAACTTTTTGAAAATTTTGGACTTTTCTTCGTAACTTTCCTCGAGATCAGAACATTGCCAAGTTAAACGTTGTTCCAAGTTCAGATCAAGTCGTTCCAATGGTAGCTGACATCCTACAAATCCTGTCTCGGATACTAGTTGAGAATTTTTTAAACCCGATTCCTCCGAGTTTCTCCATGTCGAGGTCTGTGCTGGTACATAACTAGATTGTGCACTATTTTTCCGAGAACATACAATTGAATCTAGCAAGCAATCAGTGCATGTGAATGTACGTGTCCCTTCTACAATATCAGAAATTTGACCTTCCGTTAAATTTTGGCATGTGGCGTGCATTATCTTGTGACATAAAGAACACGTCAATTTTGTGTCTTTTTTCTTCTTCCGAGCACAGCAACTTGCTCGTTCTTTTCTGCTTCTCGACTTGTTGCGTAAGTTTTCCTGCTTTAGCGATTCCTCGACACCTTTCAGATCTCCAAGTTTAAACGGTAACTTAATCATGATTTTGGGACTTTTAGAGGGCGATTGTTCCTCGCTGCTAATCTCGCTGTGTAGCACCGGGCCCAGTTCAATTTGAAGTTGCCTCAATCGCTCAGGTGATGGTTTGAAAGCACCAGTTCGCTTGGCTAAAGACTTGGAAGATCCCAGACTTGTTGACGATGACGATACGGAGCCTTGACCATCCACTGAATCATCGTCCTCAACCTTTTCGCTTCTAAAAGACGTTTTTCTAGCATCACTCTTTACATTTTTCTCGTTCGTCGAAGAATTTTCCTTAGCTTTCAAAATATGTTCATTAGAGGTCTGAAGTCTCTCCGATTTAGGACCCGCTTTATCTGGATTCTCACTGCATGATTTCTCATTTGGTTCAGAGGATTTCGAGTCCAGAATCGGAGAGCTTTCCATTGGATTTTCCGTTTTGTCATCCAGGAAAAATACTCCAAAATGATCCCAGGTTTTAAGTGGTTCACTTCCAGTATCACAATTCCTGCTTCGATCATTAACATTGTCATCACTTCCAGATATGTTCTTAACTAATTCTTTGGAGTTTCCAGAACATTCGATAACATTTTCCACAACTTCATACACCTCATCGTCCTCTTCGTCAATTGAGTTATCATCTGATAAGTCATCGAAATTTATAGCCACTTCTAAATTCTCTTCATTTGTATTCTCAGTTAAGGCTGTTTTCTTCAGTTCACTGCTTGAGATTACAGAAGTTCCGAGGGTCTCAGTGTGTTTTTCATTCTCTGGTGCCTTGTCCATTTCGTGATGGTTTGAATGTCACATTTCTAAATTAAATCGAGGGGCTTGTCTGATGACATTCAGTTCAGTTCTGATTGATGTATCGTTTCTTAGAATTTTTATATATTGAAATCATTATTAATCTGAAACAAAACTTTTTTTAGAAAATCAAAATTAACAAGCATCGAAAGATTCGGTGCGCGGCACAGAGTTCTCACATACTTATTTGGCAGCACATATAGCAACACACCAATATGTAAGCAGGCTATTACAGAAACCAGGTGTTCGAACAATTTTTTTCCTTCAGCAGGATCCAGGAAAAGACATAATTTAAAAAACTGTGAATTATACCGGTTTTGCGGTCAGACATCTAAATGGTCAATATGTTTCCTTGTTTTTTCCATCGCAATGTTTTCAATTTTCCAAATAACTTTAAATTCCATAGTCTGTACGCTTTCCAGAAACTTCCATCTGCCTCGGCTGATTGTTCCGACCTCACTTGTGGGGGGAGGAACTATTTACTCAAATGGGTTTTTTTTGTTCAGACAATTTTGGCCGATCGATACATTCATCGCAGAGAAATGTGAGTGGTATCATTAAAAAGCTCATCAATCGTAGGGTCAGGAATAAAAAGATTTTTTTTGAATTTCGTTTTTTACGAGGAGTTATCGAGGTTTAAAGTTTTGTGTGAACATAGCACATTTGCCATGATTTTGTTCACTTTTAGCCCAATTTTCGTTCAAATTAAGATTTTTTCTATAAAAATATAAATTCAAGACATTTCACGCTACTAAATGAAACATTTTGTCATTCCTAATAGAAGAAAGGCGACAAAAAAGCTAGTTTTGGTCTCATGGGAGTAAGTTCACTATAAAAAATAAAACTCGAATTCTCTTTGAGAGCTGTTTTTTTAAGAAAACTTTTCGCATTTTTTATTGTTTTTCGAAGTCACCTATAGACTAGTCACTTTCTGAAGATTCCGTTAAGGATGAACCTCAATTACTGTCAAATGAAGCCAATGAACGGAAGGAATCGCACTTGTTCTCTTTTGGATTATAATCTGACTTATCGTAATTATTAAAGAAAACTTTATTTTCTTTTTGAGATTTTACTAAATTGTTTAGGTCCTATAGAATAGGCTCGTTAACTAAACGTGCAATAGGCTCCTTAATGAACAGTAATTAAACCTATCTTGTGCTTTGAGTGGACACCCAATGGCCGTTAAGACAATTAAAAATTTTTTTGAAAATTGACCGACCTTAAACTTATTTTTTTAACTCTATGTCATTTTGAGTAATGACAGGACCTTTCTCCTTTCTACGGCAACCAAAATTAATCTGGATAGCAATTTTGATTTCTAACTATTTTTTTAATGACTTTGATGCCACTAGTTTTTATATATTTTTTTAATTTTTGGATATTTTTCTCGTTAATTTGGTTCCTTTTGAAATCTAATAACATCATAATAATGATAGTTCTCATTTGCTTAGAAAAACGTTCAATGAATCATGGAGAAAGTTTTCAGGGAAAAGCTTATGGTTCAAATGGCTTAGACAATTTCTTCTCGCACTTTTCTATTGAATTTTTGGTTTTTGCCTGTAATTGTTATTTTCATAAGCATAAGACTTATTGTGATATTCTATTAATGACTTATGAGTGACAAACATCATAGTCTTCCCATCGATGCATAATTTAGCGTATTTACTGATTTCCTATTGAATTTAATGGCGTTGGTATTACGTGTTTTTCTGAAATCATTTATTTTTTCAACGAAGAAGCATCCCATTGCTGTTAAAAAATAATTGAATATAGAAAGTTTTTACAGAAAAGTTCACTTTTTACGGCTTCGGCACTTTCTCTCTTTTTTACATTGCTATTTTTGACTGTTTTTTATTCTTTTTGTCGTCAAACGCTGAGAGTTCCCCTAAGCTTCTAATTGAGGTTTGAATAAATTATGTTATAAAATCCAATAAGTTTATCAGTTCATAGCGAATAGCTTTCAAGTTTAGGATATTCGTTTTCAAAATATTTTTTTAATTTTTCAGTTTTCGTTGCTCTTTGCTAGAACGATGCTTTTTTTAGCGTATTCGCGTAATAACAGATACCAATGACTTTCAAATAAGGACGCAGTGAAATTGTTCAATATAATTTCAGCTGAATTAGTATAGATAATAATTGAAATGAGAAAAACAATATTCAGAAAAAGCTAATGATTTTAATGGCTTCAATAATTTGTGTTTTCGCAATCTGTTTGCTTTTTTAAATTTTTCTACAACTTCAGTTCGTTTCTATGGCTTGATCTAAACAATTACAGGTCTTATCGGTTTTGTAATGACTTTTTTGTTACTTTATCAAGAATTATTTCTTTAAAGGCTAAGGGTTTTTGAGACGTAAGAAGTTATAAAACATTTTTAAAAATGTTGATTGATTTTTGAATTCTGCCTCATTATTTCTTGTTCTGTCGACTTGTTACCTAGTCTCATTTAAAAAGTCACATCTGCTGTGTAGTTTAAAAAATAAAATTCTATAGCCAAGCTTTTATCTGATTGTATTTTGACGTTGTTACAAGGTGCTTTTAAATCTAGATATTCAATTTCAGATATTCAATTTTGCCGTGAAATTTTTGTTTTTGCTGATTTTGTTGTTTGCTTTCTTTCGCGTAGTCTTTTTTATGGTGGATCTCGTGAGCACTTTAATGAGGCATGGCATTATGTAATTCAATTAGTTGGGTGTGTACAGATTTTTCTAACTCAAACATATATTTTTGATTATCTCTTCATTTGGTTGACAATTAAGTCAAAAATATAGATGAGCTCGGGTCGGATCATGTGCGAACGAACATTAATGAGCCTCCTTGCTAGGCATTGCTCTCCTATTTTTTCCGACACCCACTTTAATGGTGAGGGAGGAACTATATACTCAAATGGGTTTTTTTGTTCAGTCAACTTTGGCCGATCGATATATTCGTCGCAGAGATTTGTGAGTGGTATCAACAAAAAGCACGTACATCCTAGAATATGGATTTAAAAAGATTTTTTACGAATTTGGAATTTTACAGGGAGTTATTGAGGTTGAAACTTTTGGGAAAATCGACAGTTTTTATTCACATTTTCCGTAATTTTTGCTAATAATTGGCTCAATTTTTCTGAGTGTTATTATTACTTTCAGAGATGGAGCGGCGTTGCTGACTTGTTTGATTGGAGAATTTTTGGCTAAAACTTTTGATAACATTTTCAAAATTCAGACATTTTCATCAAAATTGCACAAAAATATGCTTTTTTGTTCCACTTTTACGTTCGCCGAAATTAGACACCTAGAAACCGCTGACACAATCTCCGCAAACTCTCAGAGAGAGCTAGCTGAAAGCCGCGGCCCTATAAAATTCTTCTGGAATTAATATTTTGCCGTTTTTTTTTCAAATTTAACTCGATAATTATACAAAAGGCATCATTCTTTTCTTGATTTTTGAGTGTTTCACTTAATAATTGGTCAAATTCGCAAAAATTTGAAACAATTGCTTGGTTTGTTGACGCCTGCCAAAATCAGGGATAGGTTTGATAACATCATGGATTCTAACAATCAGAAATATTAAAATTTTTATTTTGGAGCTCACTCGACAATACTTTGCTTTTATTGTTTTATTAATGTTGATTACTGACAAAATTTTCAATCCAGTGCTCCATCAATGACAGCTCTCAATTTAAGTAAAACTGAGGCCAAATGTAGATACATTATGTTTTCAGAGAACCTTATGGTTTTAATGGCGTTGAAGAAGAGTTTCAGCAAACTTTAACTGAATTCTTGTTTTGCCTTCAACTGTTATTCTTTTGCAGTCTGATCACTAAGTTGAACAAATCAGAGATCCAAATTGCTTCTTCCAGAGGTGTACGGGAACATCTACAACGCATTAGGTTGTTATCTAGTATCTCTTTCAATACACTTGTTTAAAGAAAATTTCAGTGATTTTCTTAGATTGTCATTTTTTTAATCTTATTTATGTCAACTTTCAGCCTATTCTCAAACATTCTTTCATATAGGATACAAACTAATCTGTATTTGTTGTTAATTTTTGTTGTCTTATGCCAGATATTGGGTAATAAAAGGTCTGAATGGCCACCTATAGATATATAAATTAACTTAATAACTGATATCAGTATAATAGCTAATGGTTTTATTGACTTTTAGATAAACTTTTTTTTCAAATAGAAGTGTAAGTGTTGTTCAATTTATACCTTTTTGTTTACCTTCGTCGTTTTTTCGTATTTTACAATATTGCACCCCTTTCGTAATTTAGCGTCATTATTCATAGTCTTATGATTTAGTCTCACTGATAACAGGCTCAATTAGCTTTCGAACAAGTTGCAAAATAAACTGTCTACCAGTTTAGTCGAAAGCTTTTGTTGGCCATGAAATTTGAAAATATTTCTTTTTAAAAAGATAATGTGTTTCTGAGCTTTGCCAATCTTATTTCTGTTAACTTGAAGCTTATTATCTCTACAGACAAGTCACATCACTTATCTATTGAACTGAAATTTGCTCTTTAAAACGGTTTTGTTTTCAAATGGTCTTGGTACAACGAGTTCTCATAAAAATTTTAATGATTTTTACGTATTCGCCCACTTTTGTAGGTTTATGTTTTCTATTCACAGTATCACAATAATCGGCAGTCCTCTGTCCGTTTGAAAAAAAAACGTAATAAAAATTGTTAACAGCTTGTACTTAGTGAACAACTTAATCTTTAATTGGCTGGGACACTGTTTTTGTGCAAATTTTGATTTTTTTTTGCCTGTTTTTGTCGTTTTTTTCTAGTCGTATGACATGTCTTGGATAATGAAAGATCTCACTCAGTCTCTATTGAAAAATCAATGAATCTCAATGATTTTAGTTGATGCATACTGTTTCCAATAAGTTTGGCATTAATTCTTTTCAAAAAAGCGGACCGTTTTATTAAAATTTGCTCATTTCTTGTCGACTTGTTACCAAGTCGCATTGAGGAAAAGTCCCATATTTTTTCTAATGAAGTACAGGTTATTCTCCTTTTGTACTGTTTTTCTGATGCCACTTCGATTTCGTTATAAATGGTTTCTAAAAAAATGGACAACGATTTTTGGTCGTAATTAATATTTGTAATAATTTGTTTTCTTCGCTGTCTTTCCTGGTAGTCATTAATGACAGGTCTCATCTGCTCTCATTTTGTAGTTTGTTAACGATATGTTATTTTTTTAATATCTTCCTGATTTGGTAGACAATTATGTGAAACATAGCTGGCAGATTGCCAGAAAATAGCCACAATAGATTCGTAGATCGGCAGTCTAAAAAAACAGTAAAAAAGACAGACCAAAAAATTTTGTCTTTTCATTGAAGGCTGATCTGTTATATTTTGATTAAAAATCTGTATAAGTTATTGCTGCCTCTATTAGCTGATCTCAAATAACCTTCATTTAGAGTGACACACACCCATTTGACCTTATCTCTTTGAATTAAAGTAAATAAAAGTCAATTTCAAAGTGAGGAAGTCATTTTTGAGAGTGAAGTAAGTCAAGTGTGACCAAAAATTTTATCACGCCAATGAACAAAAAAAATCGCTCCACTAAGAGCGAAAAATGACGTCACGCATGCAATTCAGTTGAAATTGCATGAACGAATGAACAAAAAGTGGCTGTGACGTCATATGGTCGTAACAAAAATCATGACGACGAAATAAAAAAAACCAAGAGAAGTCAATAATAGCCCCAGCTATCGCTGTGCGGCTATTAAAAAAGATGAGCGGGGTCGGAACTTTATGTGCACATGCACATTACCGCGCCTCCTTGTTTATAATCAATATTAGTGGGAGTAAGCTGCAAAAACTTACTCCGCTGCATAGAAGTAAAAAATACAACATTCAGCTGCTTAAAATTGTTGAACATTAAAATGTTTAAGAGAAATGTCAAAATGTTTCAGATGAAATTGAAAGATATGCTTCACTACATAATTTTTATAAATATTGTGGGCATTTTCTTTTTTCGAGCAGAAATTAAGAAGATTTGTTTAGCAAAAAAAATTAATTAAAATTAGCTCTAACCTGTTGCACTTCGGAAAAAATGGAAAACGTATAAATATCACTATTACTTATCCCTTAAAAGTTTTTGCTTGAATAACCAAAAATAACCAAAAATCAAATGAGCTTTAACTGGGGACAGTATTGAATAAATATAAACTGATCCACACAAAAAATAAAGAAATGCGGAGAAAAGCAATTAATTAGAAATGAGATTGAGCACCAAACACAGCTCTATATAGTCGATCACTAGCCTTCCTTTTCGAAAAACGTTGTTATACCTCATGAAATCTATTACTGATCATAATATTAGTTCTTAGTGAGTAAATTCATTTTTCTAGACTCTACCTGAGCAATAAAAACCATGACCATAGACAAATTTCAAATGCAAAGAAAAAATTTTATAAATTGTTTAAGCATTTAGTTTTTCAAGAACTTAACTTTTAGATGGGAGGCCCGTAATTCACCAAAAACATCTTTTCAATTTTAAAACTTTCACTAAAAGACAAAGAAATCTGAGCTTAGTGGGTCTTAAGAAAACGGGATTAGTTTGAATAAGGTGGGGATGGAGGGCGATGTTAGGGGGCTCTAAACCATTAAAAAATTTCTCTCAACACAATGATTTTATGATCAAAATAATGATCAGACGAAAAGCCGTTAGAAAAAAAGAATCGCATTATACAGACCAACAGGACTAAAACAATTATTACAAGCTGTTAAAAATAACCTATCAGTCCGCTACAAACGGGGATGAAATCAGAAAATATAAGCTGTAAAATAACCGAAATGACTACAAATATCAAAATGCCTCAAGATGGAGTAAAAATAAACCGCAAGTTCGCGTCTCAACATATTTTTCAGACAGCAAATTATTATTTTGCTGTGAACAATAATATATCATTGATTTCAATGTTAGATATTTTGCAGTTATTAATGGCATCGACTGAGTACTCAGGGCAATTTAGGTTGTCGATATTGAGCGGTCTTTATACTTCCCTCGTTGTATAGTCACAGCCAAGTCGGGATAGTGATTAAGAGTTCAAAGAATTCAGTCAATGTCAATTAAGGACGTAAACTGAATAACGTCGCATGAATTGACTCAAATGACAGGCGGGGCAATTTAATTTAGAGGGAGTGCAGCTTAGAAAAATTTTAGGCGTGCAGAAAAACGACTTGATAGATGTTCGAACCCGTAACCTCCAGGTTGGCAGTCTGACATCTTAATCACTCAGCTACAAGGCCTTTGATTTCCTTTTGCTCAAAATCGCTTTTAACAACGGACTTGAGCAATTCAGAACGAGAGCAACTAAGATCACTCAAAAATGAAGCACATAAGTGTGAAAAAGTCACTCAAGAATGTTTTAAAACAAAAGCGGAAAAACGTTCAAGCAAAAACGTTCACGCGATCTTTTCATGAGCAGAATAGCTCTTTTTTGTGGCCACTATAGTCACTTTTTTTGGGTCTGAAACTTTCACGAGGTACCATCATTGCAACCAACATTGGTCAGGCTATGGTCAACCTGAAGCTATGGTTAAGTAAGAGCTCATCCTCACACACACAACTTCACGGAGGCAGGGGATTGAACTCTCAATCAATGGCGTGTGAACCACACACCTTACCTCTCGGCTTTAATAAAAAAAATTAAAGTATTGTTAAAATTTATTTTCACTCACGAACAATTCGTCTTCTTCGCTATGCTATAACCCAGCTAATCAGAAAAAAATGTTCTCAGTAAGCTCTCTAGAACCTTTGAAAATGTGTGCACACTTCAGACACTCAAAGAATAGTAGCGAAAAAAACAGAAATGTTATCCGTGATTCTGGTTTTGGACCTAAAAGAAGATTGTCACTGCTTATCAAGCTTTGAGACAAATTTGCAAAATAAAAAATAAGCCTCAACCTGCAACATTTCCTCATTGGTACTTTATGGCATTGATTCTAGAGCTTCATGAGATACGCGCAATGCATTTTAAAAATTTGACACGTACATACATAAAAAACTTTTGACGAATTTCGCATTGCTCTCAAACCAATGCTCTG
The DNA here is from genome assembly GCF_964194025.1 of Convolutriloba macropyga. Classification (NCBI taxonomy): domain Eukaryota; kingdom Metazoa; phylum Xenacoelomorpha; order Acoela; family Convolutidae; genus Convolutriloba; species Convolutriloba macropyga. The sequence goes on from NC_134478.1 coordinate 46,352,428, forward strand.
CAGCTAGTTTCGGTTAAGGGCATAAAGCGGGAGTATTTTTCTTAAACCATGAAATTGTGTCTCTTCACCCGTTTTGGTCACCCGTACATTTAGAGACAAGAAAACCTCTCGAATCACAGCATAAAGACTAACCGCCTTCGGGCTTTAAAAATTTATCTGGCTTCCGAAGATGGTAAGGCAGAAAACGATCCAGTAAAAAAAATGCACAAAAAAGAAATAAAGGACCCAAGTAAAAGATACAAACGTCCTTTTTAGGTCAATTGACAGAGTCAACTAAAATATTTCTTTAAATAAATTTTTCTCGTTCTAAACCTTGATATAGCCATAACCAAGCCCAAAATTAGTTTTTCCTTTAGATCTAACAAACTCAAACATTCCAAATGATTCGCTTTGTCAGGTTTTATCTGTTAAACGTAATCGTTAGGGAGCAAAAAAACAGCATTGATAAATTCTTAGACCATAATTTGAAAGAAAATCAATTCAACAGCTTTTAACTGTTTATATCATAATAGCAAAAATCAATCCAAATCACATTGCAAATCTTTCAAAAATTCGTCATCTTCAACTTTTCGTTTCTTTGACTTTTTAAGGTATGAACTGTCTTTCATGAGCTCTTCTATCTCTTCGCTTGTAAATGTCGTTTTACCCTTTTTCAATTGCTGCTTTTTCTTCAGTTTCTTTTTTTCTGTTTTAATTTTTAAAGCATTTTTTGCTTTTGATGATTGACCTTCATTCTTCTTTGGCTCTTGGAGTTTAAGAAGTCGTTCTGTTTCTTTTGCTTCATCAGCAAATTTGATCTGAGATGTGTCAATTTCAGTTCTTTGGAAAGATGAGATATCTCGTTTGCCCAATTCAGGCATTCTAGGTAGTCTTAGGAGACCAAATCCGTTAGCGATTTCACCGAAATTCAGATTTTTCATATTGAATATATAACTACATTCATGTTTCTTGTAAGCTTGAACGTAAGACACAAAAGCTCGGGTTCCAAGTTCTAGTATTGCTCTGTCTTCTTGAGCGTAAATTTTTAGTTGATCCACCGACTTGTTGAATTCCGGTGAAGGCGTGATAACTTTTTCCTTCAGAGGGGCTTTCAGCGCAACTTCGAGGTATCCGACATAGCTAAAACATATACCAAATACGAGGACATTAAACTACTGTTTACCTCCATACCGAGCGATTAGTGTATTGAAACGATTCCAAGCTCAACAATTAACGTGCTCAAAAGCAGCAGTCGAATGGGATCTTTTCAACAATTGCCCCCATTGCAAAAAGGGGACTATTTTTTAAAAGAGTTTCATCACGCAATTCGTGAACCAATCAGAGAGGAGTAGTAACTTTCCGCAAATACCCATAGATCGTTAAGCGCATAGAATAAAAGCATCACTATGGAATTTAGCAGAATTAGACTAAAACAAAACAACTTTCCAATTGGCGGGTCGGTTGTCGCGCTCAGCCGCGATAACCTACCCGTGATTCAGGATTACATTCCACAGCGTATGAGAGGCAGTGTCTTCATTCCAGACAGTTGAAAACAACCAACACTGACAATTGTGCAGAGAATTGCCAACCATGCAGGGCAAAAAAGTGAAGGACAGGTGGCGGGTACCCATCCTGTTGAATTTAAAATTACCCTTCGCACCATGAAGTTCTGCTCCTTCGAGTAGCTTCGTTTAATCACACATTTAGAGCCTGCGGAAGCTCTAAGAGCTACACACACTTAATGACCTCGGTCTCTAGTTTATCTCGTTTCTCTCGACAAAATTTTTCGAGCGAGCGAAAGAACATTAAAAAAACGGTCGAGCGAGCAAAAAATTTTGCACTAAAAATACGGCTATAAATGTTTAACTTCGTTCGAGGGCAACAAAAAATACACTTACTAACGTCGGAGAAATTGCTCTCGAGCGACCGGCGTGGCTAGGCAACTTAATTCACAGGGAACTGTAGCTTAGATAATTTTTATGGTTGCAAAATTTTCCGACCACGGAGGGTTCGATCCCCCTCCCTCCGGCGCAATAGAAATCAAGCGTGAAAAAGTCATCCGAGAAGTGGATCGGAAGAATGTTCTAGAAAACATTCAAACGCAAATTTTGCATTAAAAAACCCACATTTTTACAATAATTGCTTCAAACTTCATTCGAGAGCAATTAAACAATTGGGATAAAACTTACTCTTCCTCGTTAGACATCAAGAAAACCAGAGCACTTCCATGTTTCTCGGCCCTTGCTGTTCGCCCGCACCTGTGAACAAAGTTTGAAGCTGAACTCGGAGGGTCGTATTGCAGCACCCAATCAATGTTCTCAATATCAATCCCACGTGACATCAGATCAGTAGAAAGCAATACTCCTTTTTCCAGTTTACGAAACTTTTCCACAACTTGATTCCGCTTTTTCCTCATTTTCCCGTGAATCATAAGCAAAGTCATTGACGGTAGGAATTTTGAGAGAAACGTCCGAAAATAGTTAACTTGACAAGACGTCGCCATGAATAACAGGATCTTTGAATTTGAGTTCTCGCCGAGGAATGTCAGAAGCAAGTTTAACTTATTTTCTCCGGTGCACTTGACAAAAAAATTATCCAATTTTGCAGGTGTTCTGACCATTGCAGTTTCAGGTTCCTCTGATTTGCCTTCTGAAGATGATTTACTCTGTACTGTAACACGAACTGGATTTCTAAGACCGGCTCTTATTATATCGTCCAGAGATTCCGTCTGAGTTGCAGAAAATAATCCAGTTCTTCTTTGTTTGGGAAGATTTTGAAGTATGATAGTGAGGTCCTCGTGAAATCCCAGATCCAGAAGTTGGTCAGCTTCATCCAAAATCAACATCTGCAGATTTCGGAAGTAGCTTTTGAAACTGAAATCTTTATCATTCAACTGGATCAACTCCGCGAATCTTCCCGGTGTTGATATGACCACATGCGCTGGTTTCTGAACTCGTCCTAGAAAACTAAAATGACTTCATGTTATCGGTGGGCGAAAAATGTTCCTTATTAAAGGTTAAACATGTACGTCAATTGTAGAACCATAACAGCCACTGACTGTGGTATATCTTGTAAATCAGTACTGGTTAGTCTTGCCTGTATTAAAAGCTAGCCCATATCAAAGACCGGCATCAGTAAGTCCAGCAATTTTAAAAAATGGCATCTAATGGAGAGAAAATCAAATGTATGAAATTTATAATTAACAAGCAATTCGCATCAAAAACGCTCAAACTATTCGTGAGATAAGAATTCCTATTCTGATGTTTGAAACCACAAACTCAAAACATCAGAAGTATTGTAAAGAAGTGCAATTTCTTGGGCTAACCTAATAAAGGCAATCTGAGGACAATTCTCTCAAAAAAAAATTAAACATAGCTGGCAGATTGCCAGAAAAAAAGCCGTAATATTCGTAGACCTGCAGTCCCAAAAAATAAAAAACAGACCAAAACCCTTCTTTAACCTTTTTATGTTATAATTGGATTAAGAATCTGTTTAACTTATTGTTACATCTAATAGATGCCCTCAAATACCCATCATTTAGAGTGACATGCACTCATTTGACCTTATCTCTTTGAACTACAGTAAAGAAATACAATTTCAGAGAGAGAAAATGATTTTTGAGAGTAAGGTAAGTCACGTTAGACCAGAAACTTACTGAAAAATGACGTCACACACGCAAGTTTCTGGTTGTAAATTTTGCAAGTCTTGTAAGTCTCTCTGAAAAATGACGTCACACACTGAAAAATGACGTCACACTGGCAATTCAGTTGAAATTGCATGAACGAATGATTTTCTCTATAACAGCATAATAAAATTCGAAATGGCGTCACAGATCTTAAATGATTGTGATGACATTTCCAATTTTATGCTGTTATACGATTCTGATGAAATCAGCGTATGCTGCTCAATGCGGCTTTTAAACATGCGCTTCGAGAGGCCCCATAAACAAGCAAAAATTTTGTCCCACTTTAGAGCTCACGCGTTTAATATTTAGGAAGGATTAGCATTTTTCATCCCCCAAACACACACAGGAACATAAAATGACTCAGCGTCGCAAGAAGTGCTCTCGAAAAACAGGCGGCATGGGGTTGATTAGAAATTTTCATGTCTCGAAAAGGGAGAGTACCCGACACGGGTTCGAACCCTCGACCCTCAGAATAGCAGTCCTCCATCTTACCAACTGCGCTATAACGACTATATACCACCGTTTCTCATAATCGCTTTTATCGTATCAATAAACATATTTCAGATTGAGAGCATTTGAGATCACTCAATATCAAAAAGTTAAGCGTGAAAAAACTTAGTTGAGAACTAAGAGTGTTCTAGAATAGAGCAGATTCTAAAAAGCTAAAACTAGAATCTAAAAAGCAGAAAAACACGTTTACAATAAGAACTTCAAATTTAGTTCGGGAGCATTTAAAAAACACGTAGTACCTAGGACAGTAAATCCTCCCTCTGGGCAAGCATACTTTCAAGCCCTCAAAGCCTCGTGGTAACTGCACCTGACAAACAGTCTTTTGTCCCAGGTTCGGTTCTCACCCATCTACTTTGAGCCTTTTAGGTCATTGACCTCTCTCGATATGTTCGCTTAACCATGCTGCTCGATGCGGCTCTTAAACATGCGCTTCGAGAGGCCCCTTAAACATGCAAAAATTTTGTCCCATTTTAGAGCTCACGCGTTTAATATATACGATAGAACAACGAGCATAGCACTATATGTGGCTTTCGGGAAAGCTATAAGCAAACATAAGAATAATGGAGAAATAACAGTTCCCACGGGTACTCCTGGTCCAATATTGGCTGCTTTTCAAAAAGAACCATCGAACTTTTGGTGCTTGCACTCATTTTGGAATCCACGATGATCAAGATTTTTTATGTCGACAGTGTCGAAACCTCGCTTGAGATCTATTGCTGCTTTAATTGTTCTCAGCGTGGTTTTATATTGAAACATTGGATTATTTTTTTCTTGAGCTGGACTGTGGTTTGTGTAATTTACGTGACCTTTCCTGAAAACAAGCTGTTGACTTGGGAGTGCAGTAATCAAATCATTCCAGGATCATTTTCTCACCAGGCCAGTTTTCCGCAATGCAATTAACTTGAAGATCGTGAAAATGCCACAAAAAGCTGAGGGCATATGTACCCTTTTTATACTAATAGCAGCACAATCAGCTATATTTGGTTCATTGCATCAGAAAAGGATGTCAGATAGCCAGAACGGAACTACGTCCAATGCGTTAATAAACACCACAGGACACTACAAACAACGCATCCTTAGATATAGTCTGGCGTTTCGGGTATGCTGATGATATGGCTTTAATTGCACAAAATTTCTTTCAAACAATTTAAAAATTTTACAAGCACTTCCACTGGCTGTTCTAGACAACTGTTGGTCAAGACACTTAGCCCGTTTTTCCGTTACAAGATTATAAAAAAGTACTTACTTTTTCATGTTTTGCTGGCATGTCTTTTCACCGCCAAGAATGAGACAAGCCCTCAACGCATACTGATTTAGCAATGACTTTGAAACATTGAAAATTTGTGTGGCTAAATCCCTCGTCGGAGCAATTATCAGAGAATGTGGAGTCGTAACTGAGCTTTCGTTTTCCTTCTCATGCAAGATTAGCTTCAAAATTGGCAGTAAAAAAGCCAATGTTTTCCCACTGCCAGTAACTGCTTCCACAACGACATCCTATAAAGCGCGCCTTAAATTTTAAGAAAGTTTTCACTCATACAAGTAAATTTCACGATGACAACTATAACTTACACACTTACATTTTGAATCCATATAAATCGAGTCACCTAGTATCATTTTACCCAAATTAAGAATGCAAAGAATGGAATCTTTTCTGTACCGCCTTCGCGCTTAGTGAGCACAACATTTATGCCCCCCAATTTATTTTACTAAATGACATATTACTACATAGTAATGTGCCATATTACAAGGCAAATTATAATTGGGGCAGAAAATGGGGGTGGGGGACACGAGCAGATCCAGAAATTCTTGCGAATTAACGCTTTCCGTTAATTTAGCAAATAATTTAGCTTTCCGTTACCTTATTTGATATGAACAGTGGGATAGTTGCTTTCTGGACTGGCATAGGCTCTGAGAAACCTAACTTCACAGCGAATTCAGATAGTTTAGCAGGCAACCCTAGAGCTGACCAATCCTCCTTTCCCATAATAATCTGAAAAGGGTACCATTTTTGCAATTGAACAATATGTACTAATCTACATTCACCACTTTTACTCGGCCATATGTAAGTTCACAAAACATTCTGCAGCAAAAAGGGTTAGATTGAGCACCCTGCTAAACCATTTGAATCAGAGCTATGCTCTTTCAAATTTACCTCCATTCTGGTGGTTCCGATGTCCACCCAGCTGTACGTTTACAAACACTTTCAAATAAAAAGAAAATAGTAAATCTGAAAAGGAAGTCTTGCTTGTTCTGTGCTTGGCACAAAATGTTCCCACATTCGCATTCGAAAGCATAATACATCAAATCAATACATCGAAAATGATATTTCAGAAACGTTTGTTTTAGCACAGCCATTGTTTTTATTAAGCTGCTACAAAAAAAACTAATTTTATATAGCTGAATTTTCAATTAAAAACAACAGACTAATGCATTTTAGACTAATTTATGCGTAAGAATCAGTGAAAGATATGCGATTCAAATGATATAGATATCAGCTTTCTTCTTCACATCTTGAGAGATGCTTTCTGTAAGACAACTCTGAATTAGTACAAAAGTTTTGGGCATACCGGCTAAAATTAATAGCAAACCTTCTTGAGGCAACTTATAAAACAGTTTTGTAAAGTAGTTTTGGATTTAGCTCTCCGAGAACAAATATATCAAAACCGAAAATTTCAAATTCTCAAAAACAATATAAATTAGATAAAACCAAGAGCTACGTACAAGAAAGACGAAAGAACGACGATATACTTTACTATGCTTTTCGGCTCCCCTTGGTATTTTTTGTTGCAACTGTTTCATCTTGTGATATGGTCGCGTCGCTAGGGCTCTTAGTTGCATCTGCGTAACATGATCTTTGATTACTTTGAAACCAGTTTTCAAACAGTATATACAACCTTTTTTCTCAATTGTGTAACCCCACTCATGAATTCAACCTCCCCGCTTCACTTATTATTGCCGCTTGTTTATTCAACTGCTGACATTCATTTCATTTCATACTTGACATTTTATTCAATCGTTTTAGCAAAACACGGTTTGTGGTATATTGTATGTTTGGGTTATATTGTGTTATAAAACTTCCAAAGATTTATAGAAAAAATCTGATAAAGCTCAGCAAAAATTCCCGATAATCCAAAAGAATTCAAACTTAAAGGGTTCGTGTTTAGTGACAACACGTGTTAGGAAAACACGTTTTTGATAACGTTCATCACAATTCAATGGAAAATAAGTATTTTGTAATTTAAGGTTGCAGAGGTTTTTGTTCCCCTGAAAACTTAAATATTTCCCTGCTGTTTTTGTTTGAATCTACAGCTATATAAAATTAGTTTTTTTGTAGCAGCTTAAAAAAATGGCTGTGCTAAAAGAAACGTTTCTGAAATATCTCTTTCGATATATTGATTTGATGTATTATGCTTTCGAATGCGAATGTGGGAACATTTTGTGCCAAGCACAGAACGAGCAAGCCTTCCTGTTCAGATTTACTATTTTCTTTTCATTTGAAAACTTTTTGTACACTTACAGCTGGGTGGACATCGGAACCACCAGTATTCACCCAGTTTTGGGGAGGAGTGTTTTTAAATTTTTAGTAGTAAGTAGTTCAAGCTTGGCGGTAATTGAAATGCAGGTGAAATTGAGAGAATTTAGCTCTGATGCAAATGTTTAGTAGGGTGTTCACTCTAACCATTTTCGCTACAGAATATTTTCTGAACTTCCATATGGCAGAGTAAAAACGGTGAATGTAGATTAGTACATATTACGACGAGATATTTTCTATAAGTCAATTGTGAATTAGTAAGAAAGTTTTGGACACCCAGATACCTGTTTAACTAAAAGAAAAGGCTTTTTGAGGCACCTTAAAAAAACAGTTTTGTGCTGTAGTTTTGCTTTTAGCTCTCCGAGAAATAAATCAAAACCGAAAATTTCAAATTCTCAAAAAACAATATAAATTAGATAAAACCAAGAGCTACGTACAAGAAAGACGAAAGGACGACGATATACTTTACTATGCTTTTCGGCTCTCCTTGGTATTTTTTGTTGCAACTGTTTCATCTTGGGATATGGTCGCGTTGCTAGGGCTCTTAGTTGCATCTTCGTAACATGATCTTTGATTACTTTGAAACCAGTTTTCAAAAAGTATATTCAACTTTTTTTCTCAATTGTGTAACCCCACTCATGAATTCAACCTCTCCGCTTCACTTATTATTCCCGCTTGTTTATTCAACTGCTGACATTCATTTCATTTCATACTTGACATTTTATTCAATTTTGGACACTCAGATACCTGTTCAACTAAATGAAAAGGATTTTTGAGGCACGTTAAAAAAGTTTTGTGCTGTAGTTTTGCTTTTAGCTCTCCGAGAACAAATATATCAAAACCGAAAATTTCAAATTCTAAAAACAATATAAATTAGATAAAACCAAGAGCTACGTGCAAGAAAGACGAAAGGACGACGATATACTTTACTATGCTTTTCGGCTCTCCTTGGTATTTTTTGTTGCAACTGTTTCATCTTGGGATATGGTTGCGTCGCTAGGGCTCTTAGTTGCATCTTCGTAACATGATCTTTGATTACTTTGAAACCAGTTTAAAAAGTATATTCAACGTTTCTCAATTGTGTAACCCCACTCATGGATTCAACCTCTCCGCTTCACTTATTATTGCCGCTTGTTTATTCAACTGCTGACATTCATTTCATTTCACACTTGACATTTTATTCAATCGTTTTACCAAAACACGGTTTGTGGTATATTGTATGTTTGGGTTATATTGTGTAATAAAACTTCCAAAGAGTTATAGAAAAAATCTGATAAAGCTAAGCAACAATTCCCGATAATCCAAAAGAATTCAAACTTAAAGGGTTCGTGTTTAGTTAAAACACGTGTTAGGAAAACACGTTTTTGATAACGTTTATCACAATTCAATGGAAAATAAGTATTTTGTAATTTAAGGTTGCAGAGGTTTTTGTTCCCCTGAAAACTTAAATATTTCCCTGCTGCTTTGTTTGAAACTACAGCTATATAAAATTAGTTTTTTGTAGCAGCTTAAAAAAATGGCTGTGCTAAAACAAACGTTTCTGAAATATCATTTTCGATATATTGATTTGATGTATTATGCTTTCGAATGCGAATGTGGGAACATTTTGTGCCAAGCACAGAAAAAGCAAGCCTTCCTGTTCAGATTTACTATTTTCTTTTTATTTGAAAACTTTTTGTAAACGTACAGCTGGGTGGACATCGGAACCACCAGTATTTACCCAGTTTTGGGAAGGAGTGTTTTTAACTTTTTAGCAGTAAGTAGTTCAAGCTTGGCGGTAACTGAAATGCAGGTGAAATTGAGAGAATTTAGCTCTGATGCAAATGGTTTAGTAGGGTGTTCAATCTAACCATTTTCGCTACAGAATAATTCTGAACTTCCATATGCCAGAGTAAAAACGGTGAATGTAGATTAGTACATATTACGACGAGATATTTTCTATAAGTCAATTGTGAATTAGTAAGAAAGTTTTGGACAATCAGATACCTGTTCAACTAAATGAAAACTTTTTGAGGCACCTTAAAAAAACAGTTTTGTGCTGTAGTTTTGCTATTAGCTCTCTGAGAACAAATATATCAGAACCGAAAATTTCAAATTCCCAAAAAACAATATAAATTAGCTAAAACCAAGATCTACGTACAAGAAAGACGAAAGGACGACGATATACTTTACTATAATTTTCGGCACTCCTTGGTATTTTTTGTTGCAACTGTTTCATCTTGGGATATGGTCGCGTCGCTAGGGCTCTTAGTTGCATCTGCGTAACATGATCTTTGATTACTTTGAAACCAGTTTTCAAAAAGTATATTCAACCTTTTTTCTCAATTGTGTAACCCCACTCATGAATTCAACCTCTCCGCTTCACTTATTATTGCCGCTTGTTTATTCAACTGCTGACATTCATTTCATTTCATACCTGACATTTTATTCAATCGTTTTACAAAAACTCGGTTTGTGGTATATTATATGTTTGTGTTATATTGTGTTATAAAACTTCCAATGAGTTATAGAAAAAATCTGATAAAGCTCAGCAAAAATTCCCGATAATCCAAAAGAACTCAAACTTAAAGGGTTCGTGTTTAGTTACAACACCGTGTTAGGAAAACACGTTTTTGATAACGTATATCACAATTCAATGGAAAATAAGTATTTTGTAATTGAAGGTTGCAGAGGTTTTTGTTCCCCTGAAAACTTAAATATTTCCCTGCTGTTTTTGTTTGAAACTTCAGCTATATAAAATTAGTTTTTTTTTGTAGCAGCTTAAAAAAATGGCTGTGCTAAAACAATCGTCTCTGAAATATCATTTTCGATATATTGATTTGATGTATTATGCTTTCGAATGCAAATGTGGGAACATTTTGTGCCAAGCACAGAACAAGCAGGCCTTCCTTTTCAGATTTACTATTTTCTTTTTATTTGAAAACTTTTTGTAAACGTACAGCTGGGTGGACATCGGAACCACCAGTATTCACCCAGTTTTGGGGAGGAGTGTTTTTAACTTTTTAGTAGTAAGTAGTTCAAGCTTGGCGGTAATTGAAATGCAGCTGAAATTGAGAGAATTTAGCTCTGATGCAAATGGTTTAGTAGGGTGTTCAATCTAACCATTTTCGCTACAGAATATTTTCTGAACTTCCATATGGCAGAGTAAAAACGGTGAATGTAGATTAGTACATATTACGACAAGATATTTTCTATAAGTCAATTGTGAATTAGTAAGAAAGTTTTGGACACTCAGATACCTGTTAAACTAAATGAAAAGGCTTTTTGAGGCACCTTAAAAACAGTTTTGTGCTGTAGTTTTTCTTTTAGCACTCCGAGAAATAATATATCAAAACCGAAAATTTCAAATTCTCAAAAAATAATACAAATTTGATAGAACCAAGAGCTACGTACAAGAAAGCTCAAAGGACGACCATATACTTTACTAGAGAAATTTGAGATCTTTCACCTGTTTCGAGCAGAAAGCGGAAACGATGATCAACGGTTAAAAAAAACTTTCAATATATTTGGAAAATCTGTTTCCTGAAAAACGAAGCTAAAAGAATTTAAAATATAGAGAAACGGAAAAAATGAATTCAAATCTGTTTTAAATTGCTTTAATTAAAGCTCAAAAAAGAAGTCAACCACAAGGAAGGAAACAGCAAAAGGGAGAGAAAACATGTCAGACATAAAATAAATTAATTTAAATTTGAAAATGAAAATATCAATTTTGAAAAAACTCGCTTCTAATTGTCCTTCAGGTAATCTCCATGAATATAAATGTAACTGAATGCAAACAAGACAGCGTCTTTTCAATATTATTTGTCATCATTAATGATAATCAGGCAAGCCGCCAAAAAGAATCATGAATAGGAGAACTATGAATTATATGTTAAATTTTTCAAAAACAAACATCAAAAAATTAAGATAATCATAAAAAGTGATTCACGCAGTTGAAGCTAAGCACTAAAGGATAAATTATTATTTTAAATAACAGTCTCGAAGAAATCTGATATTGAAAAGGTGATAACACTATAAGCAGCATTCAAAGCAGGGCAAGTCAACGAAAACTTGCAAAAGTCTGATTACTCTCTATCTCAAGAAATAGCCATTGCTGCCTCATTTTGATTACCGTTCTGCTACCTGATGTGCCCCCTCAAATTTGACTTCCAATTAACCTAAAAATTATCAAAAGTGATGAAGTTCTTCAAAAAGACTGCTCCCAAAAACGTTCTAAATTAATTAAAATTGGAAACCAATATTAGTTGGCTGTGTGCGTAGAGGTGCTCATTTTTTTCTTTTAATGAATGACACCAATATGAGAAAAAAATTACTAATCACATAAAAGGTGATCAAAATTTAAAAGCAGTCAGAAAAGTGTCTGATTTCTTTTTCAAATCTCAGTGAAGTCCAAAAAAGTGCAAAATGAGAAATGAGTCATTGTTGATAAGTGTTCACTCAATTGTGCACGTGATCAAAGTGCATGCTATCGCTAAAACTTCTCTTCGTTTTTCATGTTTGATATGATATCTTTTCAAAAAATTTTAAACAATTAAACTTTAATAGACAGATATAATATGATTTTCTCCCTCCTGTTTATCACAACTTAATTAAAGATTTAAAAACTGAACATTTGGTGAAAACTTATGTTAACAGTTGAGGGACCGGTTAAAAATTCTAGGAAATTTCTAAAAAAATCGGCTGAAACTTTCTCAAAATGCATTTTTATAATTTTTTGCTATATGGATATTGACCAAACGATAAGATATTTTTTAATAAGTCCAAAAATAGCCCCAAAAAAAATTGCTAGTTATCGCAATTGATATAAATTGATATAAATGACCAAAGTTTAGCTAAATATGACAAAATTAGGCTAAATTGCCTGAAATTGTAGTTAGAAATTGATTTAAAAAATTCAAAATAGCAAAGTTCCTAAAATTTTTCTTTGTAGTGAAATTCTACACACAGAGAGCTTCATATTGATACCACATATGCTAGCTTAGGATTCATTCAAAAAAGTCAAAAAATTGCTAGAACAAAGAAAAAAGTGGGGCTAGCATGTGGGAACAAAAAAAATCTAGAATATTTAAAGACAGAGAATGGACAACCTACCTTCTTTGACAACCACTCTTATTGAAGAGTCAACAATATAACCGTCCTACAGTATGGCACTCCTGCGAAGCTCGAAGATGTTTTTGTGATCAACATAGCTGCACAGGGAGCTTCTAAGCTAATTGTTTCACCACCCTCGAAGCTGAAGGGCCAGCTCCACCAGTGCATACGCACATAAGTGGAGAAAAGTAAATTTTCGGCATTGTTTTTGGTAATTCTTTGTACGATTCATTGTACGAAAAAACTTGAATTTATCATCGTAGTAAAAAACCAAAACAATGTTATAAATAAACAGAACATGGAATAGAGTACATACAATAGCAATCAAGAGGTGAAATAATGGTCCAGGTCCATCTCACATCAAAATGCAAGAAAATTTTTAATTTAGACACTTCTCCAATGGGAGGCATTTTTGAGCTGTCAAGAAATAAAAAATTTTGGGAAAATGAGGCAGGAGCGCGAAATTAGGCCAGCTCTGAGGTTCTTTTTCTTCTTATGAGATTTCTAATCTCTCTTCAAAACGTTAAAAAAAGGTTCCCTTCTATTACAGTGGCGATTCAGTTTACCGATTCATTCTATTTACAGGCTTCTCTTTCATCTTCGGGGCAGTGTTTTGTCATTTAGCCCCCTCCAAAAAAATCAAAACCACAAAACAATATACTTAGGGTGGTGGTTATAGGTCAAAATTTTAACGATTCTCAAAATCTTAATAATTGTTCAATTCAATTAGCTTCGATGTCCACTATTGCATTGATGATTTCAGAGCTAAGGTGCCCCCATGCAACGCCGTAAGACGAAGTTCAATCTGAACATCACACCCATCGCTAAAAACAAATTACTGATATTAAAAAAGCAGTGCTTGAGATTTTGTTTGTGAGTGACAGGCGAGTTTCGTGAACCGTGCTAGACAAGTTCTCGGCCAAAGAGAATGGTTCCAATGGGTGCAGCAGTTGAATCGCGATCACCATTGCTATGTTATATGATTTCATGTTTCATTAATTGTCCAGCAAGTTTTATTAAACTTGATGATTGATCATTTGGGTTCAAACGGCCCTTTTGCTTTTTAGCTGAATAGGCCGCCTTCAGCTCAGAGGCATCCATGTTTCTTAGGAAACACTTGTCATCGGAACGTCGCAAACAAAATTTCTGGATAAAACCAAGCCAACCAAATTAGACGAAAGCAAGCCACAAAACTCAAACAACAAGAAAATTTCCAATAAATCGAGAAATTAAAAAAAACATCATCGATACTTTATCCTCCCTGAATCTTTGTTACGAAAATTATTCAGATCGTTTCGCTCTATTTTTTCAATGTAATAGTTCATTGTAATTACTTCCGTAGAATTGCTATACAACTCTATTTCACATATCTATATCTATTGTAACCACCCGTATTTTAATGGCAAGAGCGCTTAATTGATACGTTTACAAAAGAAATCTTTAGACTACTAGCAAAGTCCTTTCCTGATTTCACACCTCCTTATTTAGGCAGTCTCACTGCTCAACACGTGCCCACCACAATTGATACTTGGCGTTATTCCTGCACCCCTTATCAGCATAATCACTGCAATGGACTAATTGCTAGACAAGAACGAGAGAACTTTTGATCCTTTCTAGCAGCTTGACTTCAAACTTAACTCTAGTCACAGCTCCTGCGCAGTCGCGTGGCAAATCAGAGCACAACATGGCAGATCACAGCAGAAGCTTGCTTTTAAGCCGACAGGTTTTTAAAACTAATTTCTGCGAAAATAAGAACAACAGACAATTACAGATCGTCGTGCTCTTGTTTACAAACGCCGAAGAAGGCAAATCAGAGCACAACATGGCAGATCACAGCAGAAGCTTGCTTTTAAGCCGACAGGTTTTTAAAACTAATTTCTGCGAAAATAAGAACAACAGACAATTACAGATCGTCGTGCTCTTGTTTACAAACGCCGAAGAAGGGAGTAATAATTTATTTTTAACAATACCGTGAATTAAATAAAGAAGAAACTGATTTGTCAATTAAAAATCTATTCTAATAAAAAATTTTTCGAACTACACGTTCATGGTGATGTTAAAACTTTTTAGCAAATTGTTATAGAGTAACATGAAATAGTATTTACATTGTCTCTGACCACAATTTTAAAAAAATCTAGGAAATATCTCGCAGATTTTATCGAAAACTCTTTACTTATACACTATTTAGCCGATCTCCAAATTCATGTTTACATCTGCTCGCACTGCATCGAGCTACCTGACCTCACCAGCGCCAATGGACGCACAAAGGAAGTCTTTCGGCTCCAAAAAACAAGAAAGGAAAAAGCTAGAAGCGAATTCACCTTCCGAAACTGCAGACTCGCAAACCGAGAAATATGTCGAATTCAGTAGACCTTACGGACTCAAGAAGAGACTGATAAACCTAATATGGGAGTTTGTCAATAAACGATTTTGCGATAAGAACGTCTGCACTTGGCAAACCTTTTGTGACTGCCAAGTATGCAGAAATAAATGGACTCTATTTTAACAACTGACGATTGGGCGTAAATCGGCCCTGCAGCAAACACGCTAGGAATCCCCAACAACAACAACACAACAACAGCTATCAATTTCTTTAAAACTTTTTAATAAGATATAAGATTGTGAATTAAACGACAGTGTATCAAAATATGACAAATGTAATGGTGTACATTCAAGTACACCCAACTTAAAACATTGTTGCATCAAAATCGGCAAATATCTCTAAATCCCATCATTAATCGAGTTCATATAGTCTGATAAAACGTCTAATTGGATGTTCCGCATAGTCAAACCATCTGCAGTGTAAAATGTGTTCGTTTGACGATATTTGCTCTTGGCAGAGGGCGCAACGGCATACCTTGGTTGACTTCAGTTTTGCAGATCTTGTGATGGAAACCATTACTATAATAAATTGCAATGAACTTCCGCGTGCCTGGCTGTACTCTGCGTAAACCCCATTCGTCATTGCCATAGCGATTGTTCAGTAAACTAAAATTTCGAGTAAATTTGGAGACACCACACCAGTTCTTCCAAAAGCCTCCGTAAATACGATCCAAATGCGAATTGTACAAGTCCACATCGATGTTGTTTGAGTAAATTTTAAGGTCATATATCCAAGCTGGGTAATTAATCGATTCAACTAACCGAGTGGCCTACTCAAAATTAATTTTCTGTAGATCTAGCTTTGTGTTTATTGAGGCGATTGTGGACAGGTTTTCCAGTTGTGGTTTGGCCGTTAGTTATGTGGATAGGACCACTCCAAGGTAACAAAACTTATTCATTATTTCAATTTCCTTTGCTAGGCAATGAAAATTATCATGTTTCGCAAGTCTCCCACCACTTCTAAATTTCATTATCTTTGTTTTGACAATAATGACTGACAGCCCATTTTTTTGCAATATTCGGCTATCAGTGCTGTCTGCAGGGCGTCTTGCCGTGTTGTCCCTATGGTCAAATTGTCTGCATAGAAAATGATGTTGCAGTCGATGTCTTGTAAAAAATAATTCATAAATAAATAGTGAGAATAACAAAAGTGAGTTTGTCTCCTTGTGCGACCCCCATTTTCTGTTCAACGCCATTGGACAAATGAGTACCGTCCAAAACTGACTGGAAGTTGTTTGTCAAAAACCGATCCTTTTGCACAAAGTATTTTACGTGTATTCAGAAACGCATCAATTTCTGTAGTAACAGGGCACGTTCCACTTTGTCGAATCCCTTCTGAAAGTCTATAAAACAGACAATGTACGATTTTTTGTTATGCATATGATTCGTTATGGTTCATTTGAGGTAGTTTACAGCTTGTATCGTCGAGTGCCCTTGCCGGAAGCCGTACTGCGTTGGTGGCAAAATATGCGCACTCTCTACCCACTTCCGGATTCGACTGTAAATTATTCCTGTGTTAACTTTTTTTACACACGGGAGCAGACTGATCCCCCTGTAACTATTAGGTTCTGCTTTGCTCCCTGTGCTTTTAAATAAGGTTTTGACATAAGACTTCTTCCATGTTTGAGGTGAAGTCCCGTTGTTAAAACAAAAGTTAAAAATAGACAAAATGTGTGAGAATATGATACCAAATCCTTGTTTTAATGACTCGTACGTGATCCGGTCCGGTTCCGCCGCTTTGCCGTTTGGTGTGCAATGAAGTTCACTAACAATTTCGGGAAGTTTAATAGCTTCATTCAGTTCTTCTGGGCAGTTCCAGTTGGAAAAAGCGTAACCATGTTTTCTCGCGTTTGAGTTTATGGATATTTTGATTAAATTGGTGTCCGAAGTGTTGTATAATGTATCGCAATGATTATCTCAATCTGCAGTGGTAATTTTGGACGTTGATTGAGGAGTAGATTTCGATTTCAGAATATTTCAGAATTTCTTCCAGTCAGATTCTGCTGTACAAATTATTGAGTCTTCCTTTTCACGTTTCTCTAATGACTTTTTGACTCGACATAAATGTTTGAACTGTTTCCTGAGTGTGATATATGTTTTTAGATCTGCCTTGCGGTTACTGTATGCCAGTTTCAGTTCCCGGTGCTTCTGATATAAAATTTTATCGAACCAGATCGGTGACTTTCGAGCTTTTGATGAAGTTCAAGCTTCTTGGAAGGCTTCTGCAAAACGGTTATAATATCCATCTATGTCTATGTCCGGCATACCAACTTCAAATTGCCTGAAATGCTGCTCCAAAACATTAATGTCGACCCTACGGACGGTATTGCGAATACTTTCAGCACACTTCGAGTTTAGTTCGAACTCAGCAGTGATGACGTGATGTTTTGTGATATGTGTTGGTCTCACCCGAACTGTGGGTGTTGAGATAAGATTAGTTGAGTAGAAAACGAGATCGATTGTGCTGCACCCATTATGTGCTTGGTATGTAGGTTGCTCAGGATCGTTGGTACGTGGTGAATTGTATGATTCCAAGAATTTGCACAGATCTTGACCGCGCTCCCCTCCCTTGTCCGTTCTCCAATTGAAATCTCCGCTAATATAATTGTGTCATTGCTGTTACAGTGTCTGAAAACATCCAGTAGGGTTCCAACTATGTATTCAATCTCGGGTTAGAATATGCTGAATCTGTTTCGGGTTGGAAATATGCTGAAATTATTTTTGTAGAGATAGTCGGTAATAAGATACATAAGATATTTTTCTCCACACAAACTGTTTTACATTTTGACTGGATATTCTTGTTTACAGCTATGGTAACTCCACCAGAGGGCAACCATTTTCCCAATTTTGTTGCAGGACTGTTATAGCAGGTGAAGCCGGCTATGTCAAGTTGTTTTGTTGCGAATGTTTCTGTGAGCAAAATGGAGTTAAATTCTGAGAGATTGAATGAAGTGATGTCGATCGTTATTTGAGCACCTTCTATGTTCCATAGCAGCAACCTTTGCTGTCATTCGGGGTTTTCTCTGCCAACAAACTTAACGATTTTGTTGTTGCGTATATAGTTCTTAAAAATTTGATCAGTTTCTTCAGCACGTCTTTTCTCGAGTTCGGCGAGAAGTTTTTTTGAAGGATTCTTGTTCGGATTTTGTTCGGTCGGGATTGATGAAGATTTTTTCATACTTATATATGCTTTACCGATTCTCTGTGTTCTTTAGGGCCGTTTCGCGATCCATTTTGTTCTCTAAGGAAACAATAAGCAGTTGTTTACCTTCAAGATTTTTCTTGCCCATTCTTCTCCTCGAAGTAAGTTGAACACCGACAGCCCTTATGTCCTTTAATATGTTGTTGACAAGGTTCTCATTGTAATTATCTGGTTTTGTTCCACTGATTACCACACTTAGATTTTTCCGCTCTTGCTCATGAACTTCGTTTTTAACGTTTCGAAGAATATCCGCATAGGAGAATTCATTTTGCTTAGGTACTGTTTGCGTTACGTTGTTCAACTTGGTTTCTAATTCACCACATGTAAATAGCTCGTCCAGTAATATTCTTGGTACGCGTTTTGGCAGAAAAATCTGTGTCCAAACACCGCACTTGCATTCCACCTTGTGGTAATATCCTTCGAGTGATTGGTTTGACGAACTATTGTCGGCATCGGTGAGTTTAGATTTATCTCTCCTTGTTCGGCTCATGGCTTTTTATAAAATTTTCAAACTTTTACGGTTGTGCTTGGTTTAATATCTTTAATTGGGAAATTGGTTCCTTATTAAGATAAAATAAGATTTTCAGTACTTTTGAATTTAGGATGTCCGTGTTGAAAATCGCGGAGTTCTTAATTTAAGATTTCCGTATTAAAAATCGCGGAGTTCTTAAGACTTTCGATTTGAAAATCGCGAAGTTCCTAAAACAGATTGTTTTGGACAGATTGTTATAACCGTCAAAACGTCAAAATAGACTCGCAATAACAACATCTAATAAAAGTTGGAAGGTGCTTGAAACGGTAAAAGTTGCTTCGGTACAGGAGCACCCAGAAACCCAGAATCGGACAAGAGTTTTTTGTAGGATTCTTGTTCGGATTTTGTTTGACTTTCGTCATGTTTTTGTTATTCCATTTTTGTTATTCCGTTTTTTATTCATGTTTTTGTTATTCCGTTTTTTCGACTTTCGTCAAGTTTTTGTATTTCTATGCAAATTAGAATTTTGCCCTAACCCTAGACATCGTTCTTGTTGGGTTTTGCAAATTTCGTTTGGTGATGCACGAAACATCTTTTCTGCCCTATAAAACACTCAAACCTGAGATTTGATCTAAAATTTTAGCGTGAGTTCTCGCTCCCGAGATAGAGAAGTCGCCCGTGCACAGTTTTTTTTTAATATTTAGTTAGTTGAGCGTCGTACTTTTAAAAATACCAGGAAGAAGCTTAATTATTAAGTAGGTTATGTAGAAGAAAATATTAAATAAAAAGTAAGGTTCTTTAGTTTGGTTAATTAGTTTTTCAAAGAATTCTTTTGTCTATCAAAAAGAGTATTATTTCCTCAAAAAGTACTGGTTTTAATGTTCTAGCTTCTGAAGCTCTGACCGCAATTGATCATTGTACTTGTCTAGTTTCTCTACTTCTCCAGTCTCTTCCTTCTTCTTAACAGCGTTGATTTGGCCAAAACCTTTTTTAATAAATTGGTTGATTTCTCTTGTACGGCATTTCTGTCCGCCGCTGCCATTAGATTATCGCTTACTGAACCAGAGTTGCACAGTCGAGGCTCAGTAAGTCGATTTCATCCTTTGTTGCCTCTTTGGCCTCATCACAATGACTGTCTAATTTTAGTCAAAGCTCGACAAGGTCTTTTTGAAATAGAGGTTTAGTACTGTTCAACTCGTCTAGTTGCACGCACTGGCTATGCAGCTATACTTTAGTTCGAATTTTGGTGCTCTACGTTCAAATTTTGGCGAACGCACTTATCGAATTTTAGACACCTTCGGAGTCTGAGAGAGACAGCACTCCACACGGTATACTACGGAGAAAATCACGGAACTCGGGCATATAGTATACATATTCACCAGTTTTTGGGGTTTCGATGACCGCTTTTTTGAATAAAGAACCCTGTTTGTTTCCGTTATTTATCCATTTTTTCAGATGTCACCCCAAGAATTTTCGTTTTTTTTTTGGCCTTGGACACAAGACATACTCATGTTTTTGTTTTTCAACCCAAGAAACTTTTTGAACTCAAGACAACTTTTTTGTCTGGAACGCAAGACAAGTTCTCTATTTTTTGTTGGACACAAGACGAATTCATGTTCATTGTCCTGATCTCAAGAATTTTTTTAAACATCCGACTACCCACTTTCTTGAATGAATCTTTTTTGTTCTGGGCGTTCATTTATTAAATCGAACAAGTGATTATACATACGTGTTCCCATTGAGGGTTCAAGATTTTGCAGCAGTTGTTGCCAAAAAGCTGCCTTGAAGACTAATCCTGAACAGATTAACAAAACAAAAATTTCATAAACTGAAGTTTGGTATAGACTGTTAAGACTGAAATAGCAATATCTTAAGCTCTTAAACAAATGTATAACGTTTCTGTTTTTCAGTTACGAAAAAGTATTGTTTCCTTAGCTAGAAAAATTTGTTGGTGAAACTGGTTGTTACAATGTATAAAATATTCATGACTGTATTTACCATCCGAATACCGGAATGCTTGTCAATTGATAACTCTGTTACTATTCTGATGTTGAGAAAACACTACAATGAGGTGTTAATCACTAGCATTTAAGTCAGTATTCATCGGCCATTGATATATTTTATTATTAAATTTCCTCGGTGTCTCTCCAAATTGTTGATAACTGCCGTCTTCTAATTTTACTAATGGGTACAACGGGATAAATGCAGCAATTGTATAATTGTGATACAAAATGCTAGCAAGAAGTTCCAAATATCCAACAGATGAAACAATCTGACCCTATTTTAACACAGGAACTTCTTTGTTGAAAAATGAAGCTCAGTTATTGTTGCTAACATCTTGGTACAGTTGTGAACATATAAGACGAATCCTCCTGTTTTGAAGTGCGTGTCTGGCTCAAAGAGCGTTACTGAAGGATTCACAATATTTTTTGAAAAATTCATCAATTCTTTGAGCTTTCAATTGCTGAAATTCGCATTGAAGTTTTCTGATTCCTACGAAAAAGATTCACTCACATCCTGTAGTTCTAAGTAAAATTTGTCAAAAGCGCATAAGACGAATGTTTCCATGGTTACTTCAGAATTACCAGTTGCCAGTTCTGATGCTACCTTGAAGAAAAAGACCGAGAAAAACATTGCTTTTTATCTGCTGTCCTCGAAACAAAAATTCTTTTTCCTCTAAAGCTTCCAACGCAAAATCTGCAATTTTGTTTTCGGGCAAATTTTTTCTGCTGTTAAAGGGCGTCTTGTTGTGTCCAAAAAATTTCGCAGGTTCATGCTTATTAAAGATCTAATTGCTTGACATGTTTTTGCTTGCCTTAATCTTCAAAAAATTATTCCACTAAGTGGTCATAAAAAATGATGTCTTAATCAAAACCGGTTTTAAAAAACATAGGGGATATTTAAAACTTAACTCTGTTGCAGCTTTCCCCAATTTGTTCCGATGTTAATTCTTGCATTGATTACCAAATTTCCAATAAACTACTCTCCTGTAGGTAAAAACCATTGTCCAGGCTACATATAGTTTTCGCACTCACCTCTCTTCATGAAACGTTGAATATGTTACTCGACATAAAAGGTTTCATTCACCTGTCATAAAAAATTTTCCATTACCGAACTGTTGACTTTGAAGACTCTACCTCAAAATCTAGTAGGGCAAAAGTTTTGCTTAGCCAATTAGTTCTATTAAATCCCTGATTTAAAGGGTAAATTGATTTTAGGAGATTTGAGTTTCGTAACAAAAACTACATCGTCATATAGGTCGCTCTTTTTAAATGCAGACAATGCATATGCCATATCATTGATAAAAATTTTTTAATTTCATCTCTAGATGAACTTCAGTATATGTTTAACTATTCTCTTCCATTGTTTTCTATACTCGAATACTGTTATGACAAGTTGTACTCTGATCCAGAGAACAGATTTGTGTTGAAACTGTGTCGTTAAAATTGTATCCGTATAGATTAATACACAGTTAGGAAGGAACCAAAATGACTAGCATTGCCAGATACAAACAAAGTGATCATCCATCACTCGGTATTCCGGACGAACGTTCCTTTCTTATTGCTTTCTGATATTTCCAGATACAAAAATATCATCAGTTTGCTCACAACCAAAGAACTCTTCATCTTGCTCAGTAATGTAGCATTTAGCCTCTCGGGTACCGATTTTATTCGGCTGCTAGACCCTGTAGCCATATTTAGGGCCTTCGGATCACTTTTAATTTTTTCTTCAGTTTTTGTTTTTTGCTACTTTCTTCTTGTGAAAATCCCTTTTCAGGAATAAAAAGCATTATACCCGGGATTTTCATAAAATCCGGAATAAAAATTGAATTGATTTTAGTGTAATAAGCGTAATTAAAATGTTGTAAATGTGATTTTAATGTGTAAATAATTTCAAAAAGTCGATGTTACTTTAACTCATTTCCTAGATTGTAGTCAAAGACAAGTTTATATACTTTGTGAATGATTTCATTGAGTTTTTTAAACCTGACGATGAACGCAATGTTCAAAAACGTTCGTTTTCTTTAATCAATTTAAGTTTTAATTGACAATTACTTCTCTGCATATTTCTTCTGGTGGCTTTTCTTCCAGTCTAGGAATTTTTGTTTGTGCTGCTTTCTTTCCAGTATTCTCCTTATCTCTTTAAGCCTCGAAGAAGATTCACCTCCTCCATCGGCCTACTAGTTTGCCTTTCTTTGCTCTTAGGGGTTTTAAGCTCATCATTCGCAGACGAGTCATTGGTATCATTTAGCTGAATGCTAGCGATATCGGCTTCTGTTTGGTCTTCTGATTTTAGATTACATTCACTGTCTGTGGATGATTCTCTGTCAATTATGTCGTCATCGTCTGAGTTGTTCAAAAAAATTCTTTTCTCCTTAACTGTTCTTTTTTATTTTGAATCAAGCGTAAATGGTTTTTCTCGTGTTTTATAGTTTTTATCCATTCATGATGGACCTCCTTAAGTTTCTTTGTCTTTTCATCTTCCACCTTGAAATTCCAATTATTTATGACTTCAATAATTGTGTTTCTCCCTGTTTCTTCCTGTTTCTCTTTTCTACCGTTGGGTTGAAAACTAACACATCTCCTGCTATTTTGTAGTTCGGTCCATACTTACTGCGATCATAACAGGTTTTCTGGCGTCCTTAATCGACATCATTAAATTTTCGCGTCAAGTGATGCTTTTCCCTCGGTTTTTGTTTCAATGTGAAAACATAGTTGGTGTGTTTTGTCAACCTTCGCCTTCCCTTGTGGGTTTTAAGATGTTGTGGATGTCCTGTATTGCTACTTCACTGCAAAGAATACCAAAAATTTCGACAAAATGTTCGACCATTTGTCACTGTGTAGGTTAACCGGGCATCAGAATCTCCCTATCCAGTATTCAACAAACGCCCTTGCTACGGTTTTGGCCTTTTGATCGGGCAAAGCTACAGCTTCATAACACTAAATGAATTGATCTCGGATAAGCATTATGTACTTGTTTCTCTAAGACTCGGGAACTGAGCCCATTATATGGAGACAAATTTGCCAGAATGGATGACCAGGTTTTCATTTGTTGAGTGAATGTCGATGTTTCCGCTCAGTGCCTTTCCCTTTTAGGCACACGTAACAACTTTCTTTCCAATATCTCCCGTAGTTTTTGATGCATCGTCAAAAAAAATTATTACATGCCCTTTGGTTTTGTTTTCTCCCTCTCAAAGTGACCTGCACTATCAGAGTAATGCAATGGTTCAAGCACGTAAGATAGTTTCTCCCATGGTAATAAAATTTCAAAACACTTTGTAAGTTAGGCTCTTTTATGCGTTTTTGATACAAAATTGCTTCTATGAGACAAAAAATTGTATACTGAATCTAATATTTCCATAATTCTTTTGAACCTGCGTTTTTCATGTGTCTTGGTTCAGATTTTTTTTCATGAACAATGACAATACTCTTTGGAGTAGTTGGTCGTTTCGCTGCGAATCTTGCCTTTTAACTCTCTACAAATTCTGTAATTTCCAAACTCGACTCCAGGGGTCGACATTATCCTGCTCAGAGTCCATCGCAGTGGCAATAACGAAAGCTGTCTGTTTTTCTTCTTCTGTGCTCATGCGCAATAGACATCAGCGTACGGAATTTTCTTTCCTGCTCTATGCATCATGTAAAAATTAACTTGCCCAAGTTTCTTTATCCATTTAGCGACCATACCGTCTGGTTCTTTAAAACTGGAGATGCATACGCGAGCTCTTTGGAACGTTATAGAAAGAGAGCGCTGACCAAGTAAATAGTTTTTAAAATGTTGCGTAAGCCTAACATTTGCGATTAGTTCCCGTTTAGTAATTACGTTGATTTTTACTCAAATTTTTGCTAGCATATGCAATTGCTCTTTCTTCGGTTCTTGTTTTTGTGTAGGATTTTCTCCTATGCCTGCTAGCAAAGCATCCGTAGTAGGTCTATACTGTTCCCTATCTTTTGATTGTCCTTTAACCGGGGCTTTTAAAGCTTCTTCTCTAATTTGGATACCAAACTTTTGAACTCTGCTCTTCATTAGAGTTTATTTGATTTCTTTACTAACCTGAAGAAAGATTTTGCTGTCTTTCCAAAATCAGAACAAATTTTTGACAGTAGCCCACAGGGCCTAGAAAAGCCCAGATGTCTTCAGAGAAGATGGTTTTTTCCACTCTTTCTACTGCTCATATTTTTGTTCTTTGGTCGATCGCATTTTCACGCTCGGATAGAATATACCCCATGAAGTCCAAAGAAAGGGACACTAAATGCATTTTGATCCCTAATTTCTTATCCATTCTTCGCTAAACTTTGGAAAACCAGTTCTAACTTTTTCAGATGTTCATTGAAACTTCTCCCAAAAATGATAATGTCATCTAGATAAACAAGACTTGTTTCGTAAGAGGGGACAGAAAAATTTAATTCCATTGGGACTCTAAAAGTCCCCTCCTTTAAAAGTAAGTATGCCCATAGAAGCTCTTTGTTTGTTCAAGAAGTACATGTTTCTCTCCAGAAAATATCGCCTCATCAATTCGCAGCAGCAGCAGCAGCAGTAGTAGTAGTAGTAGTATTAGTAGTAGTAGTAGTAGTAGTAGTAGTAGTAGTAGTAGTAGTAGTAGTAGTAGTAGTAGTAGTAGTAGTAGTAGTAGTAGTAGTAGTAGTAGTAGTAGTAGTAGTAGTAGTAGTAGTAGTTGTAGTAGTATTAGTACCTGAAAGAAGTATTTGGGGAGTCAAAGCAGTTATGCCGGAAGTGGAGTCCTCATATAAGTAAACTAGTTTCAACCACAGACGAGCCTCTTAAAACAAAAGAAGAAAGGTTGGAACGTTGGACCGAGCACTTTAAGCATCTGTTAAATTCAACCACGACAAGTGGCAATTCTGTATTGAGCATAGTGGAAGCATCCGAGAGTCTTGAAATAGACCTAGGTCCAATTCGGTTTGATGAAGTTCCAAATGCCGTGCGTAAACTGAAAAACGGTAAAGCAAGTGGACCAGATGATTTTTCTGCCGAAATGCTAAAGTCGCATATTGGAATCGCTGAATGGCTTTGGGACATTGTCAACAAGTGCTGGACTGAAGAAAATCTTCCACAAGACTGGATGTTAGCAGAAATTGTCCCGCTATACAAAAGCAAAGGAAAAAGTTCTGAGTGTGGGAACTATCGCGGAATTTCACTGCTCTCGGTACCTGGAAAAGTTTTTGCGTCAATCATCCTGAATAGATGCAAAGATGCATTTGATCAAGTGCTCAGAGAAGAACAATGCGGATTCCGAAAAAGCAGGGGCTGCACTGACCAATTGTTTGCAGCAGTTGTTGCCAAAAAGCTGCCTTGAAGACTAATCCTGAACAGATTAACAAAACAAAAATTTCATAAACTGAAGTTTGGTATAGACTGTTAAGACTGAAATAGCAATATCTTAAGCTCTTAAACAAATGTATAACGTTTCTGTTTTTCAGTTACGAAAAAGTATTGTTTCCTTAGCTAGAAAAATTTGTTGGTGAAACTGGTTGTTACAATGTATAAAATATTCATGACTGTATTTACCATCCGAATACCGGAATGCTTGTCAATTGATAACTCTGTTACTATTCTGATGTTGAGAAAACACTACAATGAGGTGTTAATCACTAGCATTTAAGTCAGTATTCATCGGCCATTGATATATTTTATTATTAAATTTCCTCGGTGTCTCTCCAAATTGTTGATAACTGCCGTCTTCTAATTTTACTAATGGGTACAACGGGATAAATGCAGCAATTGTATAATTGTGATACAAAATGCTAGCAAGAAGTTCCAAATATCCAACAGATGAAACAATCTGACCCTATTTTAACACAGGAACTTCTTTGTTGAAAAATGAAGCTCAGTTATTGTTGCTAACATCTTGGTACAGTTGTGAACATATAAGACGAATCCTCCTGTTTTGAAGTGCGTGTCTGGCTCAAAGAGCGTTACTGAAGGATTCACAATATTTTTTGAAAAATTCATCAATTCTTTGAGCTTTCAATTGCTGAAATTCGCATTGAAGTTTTCTGATTCCTACGAAAAAGATTCACTCACATCCTGTAGTTCTAAGTAAAATTTGTCAAAAGCGCATAAGACGAATGTTTCCATGGTTACTTCAGAATTACCAGTTGCCAGTTCTGATGCTACCTTGAAGAAAAAGACCGAGAAAAACATTGCTTTTTATCTGCTGTCCTCGAAACAAAAATTCTTTTTCCTCTAAAGCTTCCAACGCAAAATCTGCAATTTTGTTTTCGGGCAAATTTTTTCTGCTGTTAAAGGGCGTCTTGTTGTGTCCAAAAAATTTCGCAGGTTCATGCTTATTAAAGATCTAATTGCTTGACATGTTTTTGCTTGCCTTAATCTTCAAAAAATTATTCCACTAAGTGGTCATAAAAAATGATGTCTTAATCAAAACCGGTTTTAAAAAACATAGGGGATATTTAAAACTTAACTCTGTTGCAGCTTTCCCCAATTTGTTCCGATGTTAATTCTTGCATTGATTACCAAATTTCCAATAAACTACTCTCCTGTAGGTAAAAACCATTGTCCAGGCTACATATAGTTTTCGCACTCACCTCTCTTCATGAAACGTTGAATATGTTACTCGACATAAAAGGTTTCATTCACCTGTCATAAAAAATTTTCCATTACCGAACTGTTGACTTTGAAGACTCTACCTCAAAATCTAGTAGGGCAAAAGTTTTGCTTAGCCAATTAGTTCTATTAAATCCCTGATTTAAAGGGTAAATTGATTTTAGGAGATTTGAGTTTCGTAACAAAAACTACATCGTCATATAGGTCGCTCTTTTTAAATGCAGACAATGCATATGCCATATCATTGATAAAAATTTTTTAATTTCATCTCTAGATGAACTTCAGTATATGTTTAACTATTCTCTTCCATTGTTTTCTATACTCGAATACTGTTATGACAAGTTGTACTCTGATCCAGAGAACAGATTTGTGTTGAAACTGTGTCGTTAAAATTGTATCCGTATAGATTAATACACAGTTAGGAAGGAACCAAAATGACTAGCATTGCCAGATACAAACAAAGTGATCATCCATCACTCGGTATTCCGGACGAACGTTCCTTTCTTATTGCTTTCTGATATTTCCAGATACAAAAATATCATCAGTTTGCTCACAACCAAAGAACTCTTCATCTTGCTCAGTAATGTAGCATTTAGCCTCTCGGGTACCGATTTTATTCGGCTGCTAGACCCTGTAGCCATATTTAGGGCCTTCGGATCACTTTTAATTTTTTCTTCAGTTTTTGTTTTTTGCTACTTTCTTCTTGTGAAAATCCCTTTTCAGGAATAAAAAGCATTATACCCGGGATTTTCATAAAATCCGGAATAAAAATTGAATTGATTTTAGTGTAATAAGCGTAATTAAAATGTTGTAAATGTGATTTTAATGTGTAAATAATTTCAAAAAGTCGATGTTACTTTAACTCATTTCCTAGATTGTAGTCAAAGACAAGTTTATATACTTTGTGAATGATTTCATTGAGTTTTTTAAACCTGACGATGAACGCAATGTTCAAAAACGTTCGTTTTCTTTAATCAATTTAAGTTTTAATTGACAATTACTTCTCTGCATATTTCTTCTGGTGGCTTTTCTTCCAGTCTAGGAATTTTTGTTTGTGCTGCTTTCTTTCCAGTATTCTCCTTATCTCTTTAAGCCTCGAAGAAGATTCACCTCCTCCATCGGCCTACTAGTTTGCCTTTCTTTGCTCTTAGGGGTTTTAAGCTCATCATTCGCAGACGAGTCATTGGTATCATTTAGCTGAATGCTAGCGATATCGGCTTCTGTTTGGTCTTCTGATTTTAGATTACATTCACTGTCTGTGGATGATTCTCTGTCAATTATGTCGTCATCGTCTGAGTTGTTCAAAAAAATTCTTTTCTCCTTAACTGTTCTTTTTTATTTTGAATCAAGCGTAAATGGTTTTTCTCGTGTTTTATAGTTTTTATCCATTCATGATGGACCTCCTTAAGTTTCTTTGTCTTTTCATCTTCCACCTTGAAATTCCAATTATTTATGACTTCAATAATTGTGTTTCTCCCTGTTTCTTCCTGTTTCTCTTTTCTACCGTTGGGTTGAAAACTAACACATCTCCTGCTATTTTGTAGTTCGGTCCATACTTACTGCGATCATAACAGGTTTTCTGGCGTCCTTAATCGACATCATTAAATTTTCGCGTCAAGTGATGCTTTTCCCTCGGTTTTTGTTTCAATGTGAAAACATAGTTGGTGTGTTTTGTCAACCTTCGCCTTCCCTTGTGGGTTTTAAGATGTTGTGGATGTCCTGTATTGCTACTTCACTGCAAAGAATACCAAAAATTTCGACAAAATGTTCGACCATTTGTCACTGTGTAGGTTAACCGGGCATCAGAATCTCCCTATCCAGTATTCAACAAACGCCCTTGCTACGGTTTTGGCCTTTTGATCGGGCAAAGCTACAGCTTCATAACACTAAATGAATTGATCTCGGATAAGCATTATGTACTTGTTTCTCTAAGACTCGGGAACTGAGCCCATTATATGGAGACAAATTTGCCAGAATGGATGACCAGGTTTTCATTTGTTGAGTGAATGTCGATGTTTCCGCTCAGTGCCTTTCCCTTTTAGGCACACGTAACAACTTTCTTTCCAATATCTCCCGTAGTTTTTGATGCATCGTCAAAAAAAATTATTACATGCCCTTTGGTTTTGTTTTCTCCCTCTCAAAGTGACCTGCACTATCAGAGTAATGCAATGGTTCAAGCACGTAAGATAGTTTCTCCCATGGTAATAAAATTTCAAAACACTTTGTAAGTTAGGCTCTTTTATGCGTTTTTGATACAAAATTGCTTCTATGAGACAAAAAATTGTATACTGAATCTAATATTTCCATAATTCTTTTGAACCTGCGTTTTTCATGTGTCTTGGTTCAGATTTTTTTTCATGAACAATGACAATACTCTTTGGAGTAGTTGGTCGTTTCGCTGCGAATCTTGCCTTTTAACTCTCTACAAATTCTGTAATTTCCAAACTCGACTCCAGGGGTCGACATTATCCTGCTCAGAGTCCATCGCAGTGGCAATAACGAAAGCTGTCTGTTTTTCTTCTTCTGTGCTCATGCGCAATAGACATCAGCGTACGGAATTTTCTTTCCTGCTCTATGCATCATGTAAAAATTAACTTGCCCAAGTTTCTTTATCCATTTAGCGACCATACCGTCTGGTTCTTTAAAACTGGAGATGCATACGCGAGCTCTTTGGAACGTTATAGAAAGAGAGCGCTGACCAAGTAAATAGTTTTTAAAATGTTGCGTAAGCCTAACATTTGCGATTAGTTCCCGTTTAGTAATTACGTTGATTTTTACTCAAATTTTTGCTAGCATATGCAATTGCTCTTTCTTCGGTTCTTGTTTTTGTGTAGGATTTTCTCCTATGCCTGCTAGCAAAGCATCCGTAGTAGGTCTATACTGTTCCCTATCTTTTGATTGTCCTTTAACCGGGGCTTTTAAAGCTTCTTCTCTAATTTGGATACCAAACTTTTGAACTCTGCTCTTCATTAGAGTTTATTTGATTTCTTTACTAACCTGAAGAAAGATTTTGCTGTCTTTCCAAAATCAGAACAAATTTTTGACAGTAGCCCACAGGGCCTAGAAAAGCCCAGATGTCTTCAGAGAAGATGGTTTTTTCCACTCTTTCTACTGCTCATATTTTTGTTCTTTGGTCGATCGCATTTTCACGCTCGGATAGAATATACCCCATGAAGTCCAAAGAAAGGGACACTAAATGCATTTTGATCCCTAATTTCTTATCCATTCTTCGCTAAACTTTGGAAAACCAGTTCTAACTTTTTCAGATGTTCATTGAAACTTCTCCCAAAAATGATAATGTCATCTAGATAAACAAGACTTGTTTCGTAAGAGGGGACAGAAAAATTTAATTCCATTGGGACTCTAAAAGTCCCCTCCTTTAAAAGTAAGTATGCCCATAGAAGCTCTTTGTTTGTTCAAGAAGTTCATGTTTCTCTCCAGAAAATATCGCCTCATCAATTCGCAGCAGCAGCAGCAGCAGTAGTAGTAGTAGTAGTATTAGTAGTAGTAGTAGTAGTAGTAGTAGTAGTAGTAGTAGTAGTAGTAGTAGTAGTAGTAGTAGTAGTAGTAGTAGTAGTAGTAGTAGTAGTAGTAGTAGTAGTAGTAGTAGTAGTAGTAGTAGTAGTTGTAGTAGTATTAGTACCTGAAAGAAGTATTTGGGGAGTCAAAGCAGTTATGCCGGAAGTGGAGTCCTCATATAAGTAAACTAGTTTCAACCACAGACGAGCCTCTTAAAACAAAAGAAGAAAGGTTGGAACGTTGGACCGAGCACTTTAAGCATCTGTTAAATTCAACCACGACAAGTGGCAATTCTGTATTGAGCATAGTGGAAGCATCCGAGAGTCTTGAAATAGACCTAGGTCCAATTCGGTTTGATGAAGTTCCAAATGCCGTGCGTAAACTGAAAAACGGTAAAGCAAGTGGACCAGATGATTTTTCTGCCGAAATGCTAAAGTCGCATATTGGAATCGCTGAATGGCTTTGGGACATTGTCAACAAGTGCTGGACTGAAGAAAATCTTCCACAAGACTGGATGTTAGCAGAAATTGTCCCGCTATACAAAAGCAAAGGAAAAAGTTCTGAGTGTGGGAACTATCGCGGAATTTCACTGCTCTCGGTACCTGGAAAAGTTTTTGCGTCAATCATCCTGAATAGATGCAAAGATGCATTTGATCAAGTGCTCAGAGAAGAACAATGCGGATTCCGAAAAAGCAGGGGCTGCACTGACCAATTGTTTGCAGCAGTTGTTGCCAAAAAGCTGCCTTGAAGACTAATCCTGAACAGATTAACAAAACAAAAATTTCATAAACTGAAGTTTGGTATAGACTGTTAAGACTGAAATAGCAATATCTTAAGCTCTTAAACAAATGTATAACGTTTCTGTTTTTCAGTTACGAAAAAGTATTGTTTCCTTAGCTAGAAAAATTTGTTGGTGAAACTGGTTGTTACAATGTATAAAATATTCATGACTGTATTTACCATCCGAATACCGGAATGCTTGTCAATTGATAACTCTGTTACTATTCTGATGTTGAGAAAACACTACAATGAGGTGTTAATCACTAGCATTTAAGTCAGTATTCATCGGCCATTGATATATTTTATTATTAAATTTCCTCGGTGTCTCTCCAAATTGTTGATAACTGCCGTCTTCTAATTTTACTAATGGGTACAACGGGATAAATGCAGCAATTGTATAATTGTGATACAAAATGCTAGCAAGAAGTTCCAAATATCCAACAGATGAAACAATCTGACCCTATTTTAACACAGGAACTTCTTTGTTGAAAAATGAAGCTCAGTTATTGTTGCTAACATCTTGGTACAGTTGTGAACATATAAGACGAATCCTCCTGTTTTGAAGTGCGTGTCTGGCTCAAAGAGCGTTACTGAAGGATTCACAATATTTTTTGAAAAATTCATCAATTCTTTGAGCTTTCAATTGCTGAAATTCGCATTGAAGTTTTCTGATTCCTACGAAAAAGATTCACTCACATCCTGTAGTTCTAAGTAAAATTTGTCAAAAGCGCATAAGACGAATGTTTCCATGGTTACTTCAGAATTACCAGTTGCCAGTTCTGATGCTACCTTGAAGAAAAAGACCGAGAAAAACATTGCTTTTTATCTGCTGTCCTCGAAACAAAAATTCTTTTTCCTCTAAAGCTTCCAACGCAAAATCTGCAATTTTGTTTTCGGGCAAATTTTTTCTGCTGTTAAAGGGCGTCTTGTTGTGTCCAAAAAATTTCGCAGGTTCATGCTTATTAAAGATCTAATTGCTTGACATGTTTTTGCTTGCCTTAATCTTCAAAAAATTATTCCACTAAGTGGTCATAAAAAATGATGTCTTAATCAAAACCGGTTTTAAAAAACATAGGGGATATTTAAAACTTAACTCTGTTGCAGCTTTCCCCAATTTGTTCCGATGTTAATTCTTGCATTGATTACCAAATTTCCAATAAACTACTCTCCTGTAGGTAAAAACCATTGTCCAGGCTACATATAGTTTTCGCACTCACCTCTCTTCATGAAACGTTGAATATGTTACTCGACATAAAAGGTTTCATTCACCTGTCATAAAAAATTTTCCATTACCGAACTGTTGACTTTGAAGACTCTACCTCAAAATCTAGTAGGGCAAAAGTTTTGCTTAGCCAATTAGTTCTATTAAATCCCTGATTTAAAGGGTAAATTGATTTTAGGAGATTTGAGTTTCGTAACAAAAACTACATCGTCATATAGGTCGCTCTTTTTAAATGCAGACAATGCATATGCCATATCATTGATAAAAATTTTTTAATTTCATCTCTAGATGAACTTCAGTATATGTTTAACTATTCTCTTCCATTGTTTTCTATACTCGAATACTGTTATGACAAGTTGTACTCTGATCCAGAGAACAGATTTGTGTTGAAACTGTGTCGTTAAAATTGTATCCGTATAGATTAATACACAGTTAGGAAGGAACCAAAATGACTAGCATTGCCAGATACAAACAAAGTGATCATCCATCACTCGGTATTCCGGACGAACGTTCCTTTCTTATTGCTTTCTGATATTTCCAGATACAAAAATATCATCAGTTTGCTCACAACCAAAGAACTCTTCATCTTGCTCAGTAATGTAGCATTTAGCCTCTCGGGTACCGATTTTATTCGGCTGCTAGACCCTGTAGCCATATTTAGGGCCTTCGGATCACTTTTAATTTTTTCTTCAGTTTTTGTTTTTTGCTACTTTCTTCTTGTGAAAATCCCTTTTCAGGAATAAAAAGCATTATACCCGGGATTTTCATAAAATCCGGAATAAAAATTGAATTGATTTTAGTGTAATAAGCGTAATTAAAATGTTGTAAATGTGATTTTAATGTGTAAATAATTTCAAAAAGTCGATGTTACTTTAACTCATTTCCTAGATTGTAGTCAAAGACAAGTTTATATACTTTGTGAATGATTTCATTGAGTTTTTTAAACCTGACGATGAACGCAATGTTCAAAAACGTTCGTTTTCTTTAATCAATTTAAGTTTTAATTGACAATTACTTCTCTGCATATTTCTTCTGGTGGCTTTTCTTCCAGTCTAGGAATTTTTGTTTGTGCTGCTTTCTTTCCAGTATTCTCCTTATCTCTTTAAGCCTCGAAGAAGATTCACCTCCTCCATCGGCCTACTAGTTTGCCTTTCTTTGCTCTTAGGGGTTTTAAGCTCATCATTCGCAGACGAGTCATTGGTATCATTTAGCTGAATGCTAGCGATATCGGCTTCTGTTTGGTCTTCTGATTTTAGATTACATTCACTGTCTGTGGATGATTCTCTGTCAATTATGTCGTCATCGTCTGAGTTGTTCAAAAAAATTCTTTTCTCCTTAACTGTTCTTTTTTATTTTGAATCAAGCGTAAATGGTTTTTCTCGTGTTTTATAGTTTTTATCCATTCATGATGGACCTCCTTAAGTTTCTTTGTCTTTTCATCTTCCACCTTGAAATTCCAATTATTTATGACTTCAATAATTGTGTTTCTCCCTGTTTCTTCCTGTTTCTCTTTTCTACCGTTGGGTTGAAAACTAACACATCTCCTGCTATTTTGTAGTTCGGTCCATACTTACTGCGATCATAACAGGTTTTCTGGCGTCCTTAATCGACATCATTAAATTTTCGCGTCAAGTGATGCTTTTCCCTCGGTTTTTGTTTCAATGTGAAAACATAGTTGGTGTGTTTTGTCAACCTTCGCCTTCCCTTGTGGGTTTTAAGATGTTGTGGATGTCCTGTATTGCTACTTCACTGCAAAGAATACCAAAAATTTCGACAAAATGTTCGACCATTTGTCACTGTGTAGGTTAACCGGGCATCAGAATCTCCCTATCCAGTATTCAACAAACGCCCTTGCTACGGTTTTGGCCTTTTGATCGGGCAAAGCTACAGCTTCATAACACTAAATGAATTGATCTCGGATAAGCATTATGTACTTGTTTCTCTAAGACTCGGGAACTGAGCCCATTATATGGAGACAAATTTGCCAGAATGGATGACCAGGTTTTCATTTGTTGAGTGAATGTCGATGTTTCCGCTCAGTGCCTTTCCCTTTTAGGCACACGTAACAACTTTCTTTCCAATATCTCCCGTAGTTTTTGATGCATCGTCAAAAAAAATTATTACATGCCCTTTGGTTTTGTTTTCTCCCTCTCAAAGTGACCTGCACTATCAGAGTAATGCAATGGTTCAAGCACGTAAGATAGTTTCTCCCATGGTAATAAAATTTCAAAACACTTTGTAAGTTAGGCTCTTTTATGCGTTTTTGATACAAAATTGCTTCTATGAGACAAAAAATTGTATACTGAATCTAATATTTCCATAATTCTTTTGAACCTGCGTTTTTCATGTGTCTTGGTTCAGATTTTTTTTCATGAACAATGACAATACTCTTTGGAGTAGTTGGTCGTTTCGCTGCGAATCTTGCCTTTTAACTCTCTACAAATTCTGTAATTTCCAAACTCGACTCCAGGGGTCGACATTATCCTGCTCAGAGTCCATCGCAGTGGCAATAACGAAAGCTGTCTGTTTTTCTTCTTCTGTGCTCATGCGCAATAGACATCAGCGTACGGAATTTTCTTTCCTGCTCTATGCATCATGTAAAAATTAACTTGCCCAAGTTTCTTTATCCATTTAGCGACCATACCGTCTGGTTCTTTAAAACTGGAGATGCATACGCGAGCTCTTTGGAACGTTATAGAAAGAGAGCGCTGACCAAGTAAATAGTTTTTAAAATGTTGCGTAAGCCTAACATTTGCGATTAGTTCCCGTTTAGTAATTACGTTGATTTTTACTCAAATTTTTGCTAGCATATGCAATTGCTCTTTCTTCGGTTCTTGTTTTTGTGTAGGATTTTCTCCTATGCCTGCTAGCAAAGCATCCGTAGTAGGTCTATACTGTTCCCTATCTTTTGATTGTCCTTTAACCGGGGCTTTTAAAGCTTCTTCTCTAATTTGGATACCAAACTTTTGAACTCTGCTCTTCATTAGAGTTTATTTGATTTCTTTACTAACCTGAAGAAAGATTTTGCTGTCTTTCCAAAATCAGAACAAATTTTTGACAGTAGCCCACAGGGCCTAGAAAAGCCCAGATGTCTTCAGAGAAGATGGTTTTTTCCACTCTTTCTACTGCTCATATTTTTGTTCTTTGGTCGATCGCATTTTCACGCTCGGATAGAATATACCCCATGAAGTCCAAAGAAAGGGACACTAAATGCATTTTGATCCCTAATTTCTTATCCATTCTTCGCTAAACTTTGGAAAACCAGTTCTAACTTTTTCAGATGTTCATTGAAACTTCTCCCAAAAATGATAATGTCATCTAGATAAACAAGACTTGTTTCGTAAGAGGGGACAGAAAAATTTAATTCCATTGGGACTCTAAAAGTCCCCTCCTTTAAAAGTAAGTATGCCCATAGAAGCTCTTTGTTTGTTCAAGAAGTACATGTTTCTCTCCAGAAAATATCGCCTCATCAATTCGCAGCAGCAGCAGCAGCAGTAGTAGTAGTAGTAGTATTAGTAGTAGTAGTAGTAGTAGTAGTAGTAGTAGTAGTAGTAGTAGTAGTAGTAGTAGTAGTAGTAGTAGTAGTAGTAGTAGTAGTAGTAGTAGTAGTAGTAGTAGTAGTAGTAGTAGTAGTAGTTGTAGTAGTATTAGTACCTGAAAGAAGTATTTGGGGAGTCAAAGCAGTTATGCCGGAAGTGGAGTCCTCATATAAGTAAACTAGTTTCAACCACAGACGAGCCTCTTAAAACAAAAGAAGAAAGGTTGGAACGTTGGACCGAGCACTTTAAGCATCTGTTAAATTCAACCACGACAAGTGGCAATTCTGTATTGAGCATAGTGGAAGCATCCGAGAGTCTTGAAATAGACCTAGGTCCAATTCGGTTTGATGAAGTTCCAAATGCCGTGCGTAAACTGAAAAACGGTAAAGCAAGTGGACCAGATGATTTTTCTGCCGAAATGCTAAAGTCGCATATTGGAATCGCTGAATGGCTTTGGGACATTGTCAACAAGTGCTGGACTGAAGAAAATCTTCCACAAGACTGGATGTTAGCAGAAATTGTCCCGCTATACAAAAGCAAAGGAAAAAGTTCTGAGTGTGGGAACTATCGCGGAATTTCACTGCTCTCGGTACCTGGAAAAGTTTTTGCGTCAATCATCCTGAATAGATGCAAAGATGCATTTGATCAAGTGCTCAGAGAAGAACAATGCGGATTCCGAAAAAGCAGGGGCTGCACTGACCAATTGTTTGCGTTGAGGCAAATACTAGAGAAATGCATGGCCTTCCAATTGGACGTCAGTTTTTGTTTCATTGACTTCCGCGCTGCATTCGATTCGGTGGACCGCGAGATGATGTACAAGATAATGAAACATTACGGGCTCCCACAAAAAGTTGTGAATGTCATCCGCAACAGTTACGAAGGCTTCAAGTGCTGCGTCAAGACAGAGGGCGAAAAGGGCCAGATGTTCGACGTAAAAACTGGTGTTCGCCAGGGTGATGTATGGTCACCTATTCTCTTTGGCCTTGTGATAAACTATGTGTTGGCTAATTCAGTTCAAGGAGGAATCAACATTGGACGCTGTGTTGCTGATCTTGACTTCGCCGATGATGTTGCCCTATTGGGCGTCTCTGATTCCGAATTTCAAGCAAATCTACATAGAATTCAATCTTTAGCCGAGGCTGTTGGCCTAATGATCAATGTTGGGAAGACAAAGAATATGGGTGTTAAATGCGAAAAACCCGGAGCCAGTGTACCCATTGCTCAAAGGAACGTAGAAATTCTTACAGGAAACCGCAAAGGCCGTTTTGGGACTCTCATTGAGGCCGAAAACCAATCCCGACTACTCATTGGCAGAGAGGTGCTGTTGGGCAAGAAGAAGAATGCGGGCTGGTTCGAGACACTAGCTGGTGAAAAATTGAGACTGAAAAGTTCAGCGGAGGTTGAGCTTGTGACAGTTAGCAGCGACGAGAGATCAGTGGTTGCTGATCTAGTGTCTACGGCGAATAACAGATCATCTGCGGTCTCTGATGACGATAGTTGTGTATGTTCAGGTTGTAAACGTCGCTTCGACACTGCAAGAGGCTGCAAAGTGCATGAAGCCAGATTCTGCAAGTCTAAGAATTCGAAGAGGGTACTTGTCAGAAGTGCACTAGGAAATTCGCAACTGTGAAAGGCCGACGAATTCACGAGTCACGATACTGCGGCAGAGAAAAGACTGGAAGATCTTGCATTTTCTCCTGCAATGTCCACGATCGAGATGGAGTGGAGTTCGAAAATGTAGAAGCTTTCAAGTATCTCGGTTCTTTCGTGAGCTTGCAATATGGTGACTTAAAGGAAATCAGTGTCAAGCTGGCGGAAGGGAGACAGCAATTTGCGAGCTTTCAGAAGCTTTGGAAGAGCAAACAACTTAGTATTCCCCTCAAATGCAAGTTATACAGAGCTCTTGTGTTATCAGTGGTCTTATATAGCTCTGAAACGTGGACCATGAATAAATCAACGCAACGGAAACTTGAGAGCTTTCACACCAGTTGTCTGCGAAGGATACTATGTTTTTCATATCTGCAGAGGGTGACAAATGAAGAAGTACTGGCTAGATCACGTATGTCGACACTTTCTGCAATGATCATGATTAAACGGTTGAAATGGTTTGGCCATATCCTGAGGATGAATGACGATCGTCTAGCGCTCCGAGCCTTCACCTGGGAGCCGACAGAAAAATATCGATATGCTAAACGAGCTCCAGGGGGTCAACGCAAGACGTGGATGGATCAACTTGAAGAAGATTGCTCAAGGAATAACATGAGCTACATCACCTTACGACAGAAAGCGAAAAGAGAGTCTAAATCCCGCTTCAACAGTTTTGTCGAACAGCATTTCCTGGATTAAATAAACCCAGATAATCTCAAACTTATATGCATTTTATTAACTTGTTTGTACTTGATGTCATTGTTCCTTTATTTCTTTATGGAATTTAAGTGTTCAAACAGTAGTAGTAGTAGTAGTAGTAGTAGTAGTAGTAGTAGTAGTAGTAGTAGTAGTAGTAGTAGTAGTAGTAGTAGTAGTAGTAGTAGTAGTAGTAGTAGTAGTAGTAGTAGTAGTAGTAGTAGTAGTAGTAGTAGTAGTAGTAGTCATGTGCTGCGGCTCTCCGCTCACATGGTCGAGCTAACGAGGCACTGGTCTTCTAGTTTGTGGCGCAACTAGTCGTATCTCAGCCTTCAAACACCAAAGCAATGAGTCGGCTCGGAGGAGAGCCAATCTAGCTGTTGTTGTCTGCTACGCACCTACGAATGAAGCTAGTCTCCAAGAGAGGGATTTGTTTTGGAGTCAACTTTCAGACCTAGTTTCCAGCTTCAAACATAGGGAGCGTATTTGTGTCATCGGTGACCTCAATGCAGAGCCTGGACACCAGTTGAATGACACCATGAGCTGCAGAGGCCCGTTTGGAATGGGTGAAGAAAATGAAAACTCGGAAAAGTTGTTATCATTTTGCACTTCACACAAATTGCTCGTAGGTGGTACATGGTTCCAGCATCGACAAGTGCATCGGTACTCCTACAACCCTCCCGATCCGAGTTGTCGAAAAAAGATGCTGGATCACATTCTGTTTGCAGAGAGATACAGAGGATGTCTGACGAATGTGAGGACCAGAAGAGGGAAAACCACAATTACCGATCATGAACTGGTCATTGCGGAAGTATCTATGAAACTTTTGTCTAAAAAGCCATGTTTCACGCCCAGAATCAGTTCTGCAAAGCTGCAAGATGAAACAACGCGTGACTTATTCACGCAGGAGGTCAAGTTACATCTTGATAAGAGCGGCGATTTCGAGAATACAGAGCAGTCTTGGGACAATTTTCGAAAAGCCCTGAACCAAGCAGCAGTGAAATGCCTCCTTCCGGACAAGCGAGTGAACAAACCTTGGATTTCTCCAGATTCTCTGGAACTTATCCGGAAACGAGCTGATCTACAGTTGAAGAAACACAGCAGCGCGGTGGCGTTGTTAGAGTTCACAAACTGCTGTAAGGAAGTCAGAAAAACTCTACGTGCAGACAAACGGGCATGGCTTGAACGCAAAGGCCAAGAAGTGCAGAGCTTTGCGGACAGAGGCAACTTGAAGGAGGTTTTTGGGGCATCACAGCAGATTTGCCGAAACTGGAGTCCCCAGTTGACCAAATTAGTTTCAAGCACTGGCGTCAACTTACGGACGAAAGAGGAACAACTTGAACGCTGGACGGAACATTTTAGTCAACTCCTGAATCCCTCAACATCCAGTTGCAATACGAGATTGGATCCCGAAGAAGCAGCTGAAAGCTTGTCGATTGACCTGAGCCCAATTCGATTTGAAGAAGTGCTTGAAGCTGTCCGCAGGTTGAAGAATGGCAAGGCAAGTGGACCCGATAACATTTCCTGTGAGATGTTGAAAGCACACAAGGGTATTGTCGAGTGGCTCTGGGACATCATAGATAAGTGTTGGTCGACGGAAGTTCTGCCCGATGACTGGAAGGTAGCAGAAATTGTCCCATTATACAAGAGTAAAGGGAAGAGGTCAGAGTGTTCGAACCACCGAGGGATCTCTCTATTGTCAGTACCAGGCAAAGTATTCGCTTCCGTTATTCTCAATCGATGCAAAGATTCAGTGGATCGCGTCTTAAGGGAATAGCAGTGCGGCTTCAAAAAAAGCAGAGGATGCGCCGACCAACTCTTTGCCCTGCGTCAAATAATAGAGAAATCAATGGCGTTTCAATTGGATATTAGCTTTTGTTTCATAGACTTTCGAGCGGCATTCGATTCTGTCGATCGTGAGCAGATGTACCAGATAATGAAACACTATGGTCTCCCGCAAAAAGTGATAAACATCATAAGAAACAGCTATGATGGACTCAAATGTCGAGTCAAAGCCGAAGGTGAGAAAGGACGCTTATTTGATGTCAGAACGGGCGTTAGGCAGGGTGATGTGTGGTCCCCAATCCTATTCGGCCTTGTCATCAACTACATTTTGGCTAACTCGGTGTATGGAGGATTAGACATTGGGAGATTGGTGGCTGACTTAGATTTTGCTGATGATGTTGCTCTCGTGGGGGTCTCAGACAGTGAGGTGCAAGAAAACCTACATCGAATCGAGGCCCTTGCGGAAGCCGCTGGTCTGAAGATTAATGTGGCCAAAACAAAGAATATGGGCGTAAAATGCGACAGCCCAAATGTTGTTGCAGTGCCTAGTATCCAACAGAACGTGGAGATACTCACTGGAACACATAAAGGCAAACTAGGACTCCTGGCAGAGACATCTAGCCAGTCACGACTAACCATCAGCACGGAGGTGCTGCTGGGAACGAAAAAGAAAGCGGGCTGGTTCGAAATACAAGATGGCCGGAAGCTAAGATTGAAAAGCTTAGCGGTGGCTAAGCCAGCGTTGGTAGCTTCACAACAACAATCTGCGGTAGCAGATTCAGAGTCGCTAGAAAATGAGAGTCGGTCAGTGGTGGCTGACCAAGAGTCTTTAAGATGTCAGAATTGTCAGCGGCAATTCAGTACAGTTACCGGACGCAAAATGCACCAAACAAGGTTCTGCAAAGCCGGTTTGTCAAAGAATGTCGTCGACAAGTCAAAGTTCGAGCAACTAGAGGCGAGCCTTACCTGTTACAAGTGTGAAAGAAAGTTCAAAACAGTCAATGGCCGAAAAGTTCACCAATCGAGATACTGTGGCAAACCTAAAGCAGTTGCCACACGCGTGTTTTCCTGCAAAGTACAAGATGTTCTCGGAAACGAGTTTGAAAACATAGAAGCGTTCAAGTATCTCGGATCATATGTCAGCCTCAAGCATGGAGACCTGCAGGAAGTCAATTGCAAACTTGCAGAAGGTAGACAACGGTTTGCTAACTTCCAAAATCTCTGGAAGAGCAAGCAGCTCAGCGTGCACCTCAAGTGCAATTTGTACAAAGCACTCGTTTTATCAGCCGTGCTGTACAGCTCAGAGACTTGGACTCCTTCGAAATTAATGGAGAGAAAACTTGAGAGTTTCCACTGTGGTTGTCTTCGGAGAATTCTACGTGTGTCATATCTGGAGAAAGCAACGAACGAAGAAATTATGTCAAGATCACGAATGCCCCAACTATCCACGATGATCATGCTCAAACGGATAAAATGGTACGGACACATCCAGAGAATGGAACCAGGAAGATTAGCCCGCAGTGCCTTCGATTGGGACCCGCCCGATCAATACGTCCATGCTAGACGCGCTCCTGGGGGGCAACGGAAAACGTGGATGAGTCAAATCGAAGGAGACTGTGTACGAAACAAAGTATCGTTCACCAGATTGCAGGAGAAAGCAGCAACCGGGTCAAAGAATGCCTTCAACAATTTCGTCGTACAGCACTTCACAGAATAACCAAACAAATAATTCTTCTTGTTTTGTTTGTATTTGTTGCCAACCGTGCCTTTATTTCATATTTGGAATTAAAGTGTTGAAACAGTAGTAGTAGTAGTAGTAGTAGTAGTAGTAGTAGTAGTAGTAGTAGTAGAAGTAGTATTATAAGCTTCTGGAAATTCCACGGGTGGTGTCTTACCTCTCAAATGTCATCTAGTTTGAATTTCTCGTACGAAGAACAGCTTCGACAGGAGCATAGGTTTCGCCATGTGCAGATTTTTTTTCGTTGTACCATCTTCGAAAGCAGTTGAGACAGAGTTGTGTAAGCAAATTCTTTTTCATTTCCTCATTAGCGAGGAATTATTGCAAGGAGTTGTGTAGGTGACTAAAGGAATTAAATAACCAATTTCTACGTTTAGTTCTGTATATTTCGGCTTTTGGAGTAATGTTTGCTTCCGGAAAATAGAAAGACTTCCAGAAACTTGCCACTCATTTCCGCAATTTCTGGTTCAATGGAGGTTGCAACTAATTACAACGCCAAGACCTTTTCAATCGCGGACGAAAACTTTACAATTTTTTTCTCCGGGTCTACATCGTCTCAATTTTGGAGAAAAAATTCCGATTCTGCTTCTTTGCTTATTCTCATATCATTTTTGGAGCTTTAGTGATCAGTTTCTAGAAGCAATTCAATTGCTTGTACTATTTTGTTCAGTCAACCCTTTTAATTTGTCTCCATATCCCAATAATTTATCTAATGGTCGAAAAATATATCATCCGATGATGTCTTATCTAGCTGATAGTCGATGAAAGCTCTGAACACGGGCGGCCCAATCATAGACATTTGGAATTTTCCCAAAGTGATTGCTGATGCGCTTGGTATTGGTTTTCCTACTTTGAAGTCTTTTTGACGGCCTGTTAAGTAACTGGCACGCAGCTGTGGTAACTTGTTCCCTACTCTAATTTTAAAAAGTTTTGAATCAATTTTTCGCGGGCTAATTTATCGAACGCTTTACAGGTCCACGTAGAGGGCGAAGAGTTGCCCTGTTTCAATCAGGTCCCTCCTTTTCCATAGTTTTCGACGAGGGAGATTAATGGCCCATAATTTTAAATCTGAGCTCCTTCCCGAAGCCCTTTTGAATAGAAGGAAGAAATTTTTTGATCAAAGGATACAATCTGTAGAATAGCCCTCTGTCAATTATTCTGAAGGTTTTAACCAGGAGAGTAGCGGGCTTGTAGTATAAGATGTCCGCGTTGTCTTTATAATTATAGATCGGTGCTATATTGCAAGATTTCGAGCTTTTTTGGATAGCAACCTTTATTCACACATGTTTAAAAGATTAGCTTATGTGACTTGGAGAGAGTTGTTGCCTTCTTCAAAACATTTTTTCCCTGGGCTAATATTTGCACCAAGGAACTTAGCCCAGAATGTCCTACTTAAATGTATTTTTTTCGGAAAGGCACGGAAAGTCACCATCTCTAGTAATAAACGCAGCAGAGGGCAAAGCTGACTAAACCAATCTAAAAAAATAATAATGCATATAATGACGTCCGGTATTCTTAATATTCGATATCGTTAGAAATATCGTTAGAATTATTCTAGATTTCTCAAGACGATGTACCCTATCAAACGCTTTTGGTTTTAAGACATTCAATTTCTGAGCGAAATGCGGCCTACCCAGATGTCAATGGAAAGGCTCTCTGTTGGACAAAATTTTCGATATACAGGCTAGACAGATATTAACAAGAGAAACTCGAATTGGTTGCATGTACAATCTCCCCAAAACAAGCTCTTATGGAATCCAAGCTGAAGTGTTCGTAGAAGTAATCAAACAATTGAGAGAACTTGCCATCAAAAGCAGCCGTACAAATCTGCTCCTCACGGGGACATGAATTTCAAACTGGCGGGAATAAGACCAGTTTGAATCATCATCTCAAACGGAACTTGAACTATTTGGTCTTAAGCAAA
This sequence comes from Convolutriloba macropyga, assembly GCF_964194025.1. Classification (NCBI taxonomy): domain Eukaryota; kingdom Metazoa; phylum Xenacoelomorpha; order Acoela; family Convolutidae; genus Convolutriloba; species Convolutriloba macropyga. The sequence goes on from NC_134478.1 coordinate 46,396,714, forward strand.
CCCTGACATGCAACGATGGAAAAAAATTCGATGTGTTTCTACCAGGAAAAACCGTACATTGTAAAAAAAAACTATATGGAAGAAGAAGAACTTGAAACAATGTTTTTATGCATAAAGTGCTCTGACCACAATGCAATCACACAAGTATATCGGGAGACTGCGTTAATTGTCCCGCCACCCGAAAAAATAACAGCTTAACAGCAATCTGGAAGAACAGAAGTCAGCAAAGCAGGCAAACCCAGACTTCGACAACAAAAATTTCTCGTGTCTTTTACAACGAAGGAAAATTGAATGAAAAATAAAATATCCAAAAGTCACATTAAATCACATCAACATCAGCGAAACAGAAACAGTAAAATTGCCAAGTGCCTGAAATTAAACAAAACCAGTGGCCCATTTCGCCTGGGCCACTGGTTTTTGTTTAATTTCAGGCACTTGGCAATTTTACTGTTTCTGTTTCGCTGATGTTGATGTGATTTAATGTGACTTTTGGATATTTTATTTTTCATTCAATTTTCCCTTCGTTGTAAAAGCCACGAGGAATTTTTGTTGTCGAAGTCTGGGTTTGCCTGCTTTGCTGACTTCTGTTCTTCCAGATTGCTGTTAAGCTGTTATTTTTTCGGGTGGCGGGACAATTAACGCAGTCTCCCGATATACTTGTGTGATTGCATTGTGGTCAGAGCACTTTATGCATAAAAACATTGTTTCAAGTTCTTCTTCTTCCATATAGTTTTTTTTTACAATGTACGGTTTTTCCTGGTAGAAACACATCGAATTTTCTTCCATCGTTGCATGTCAGGGTTTGCTTAAGACCAAATAGTTCAAGTTCCGTTTGAGATGATGATTCAAAC